>NC_090265.1:1448638561-1449008561 GCF_040414725.1 Anabrus simplex
GGACTGCCGATAGTGGGGTTCGAACCCACTATCACCTGAATGCAAGCTCTCAGATGAGTGACCCTAACCAAACGGCCAATTCGCTCGGTCGTTGTTTATAAAAATGATACTGATATTCGGTCCTCCTTTTCTCCCTACCCCGATGGGTTGCCCTCTTTAGACTCGATGGCTAGGAATACTGATGCCCTTCCGTATTCGCAACAGGGCTGCTTAGCCGAGGTGGTAAAGGTGTGCTGGGTTCGCCCAGAAAGACATGGGTTCGATTCTCCCTCCGGAAGTCCAATAATTTAGGCACGTGGGTCACTCAGCCTACGCAAAAGATGAGTATAAGGCTAATTCCTAGGGGCAAAGACAGCCGGGCAAAGAGCTAACCACTATCCCTCCCCCCCCCCCCCAGTTAGTGCCGGAGGCCTTCATGGCCTGTACGGATATGGCTTTCCTTTGTATATATTTGTGTTGACAATTCTATTTCCTGGCGGCGTGTTTTGGCCCGGGAAGGATGTCGATAATTTCTGTGACGTTAGGAACGGCACATTCAATAGTTCGCCACGCAAGCGGTTGAACATTATACTTCCGTACATCGTGAATCTTAAAATAGGAATCTGCAGGGAGGCTTAGGAGAAAATCTGGAGAATCGTCTGTCAGTGCGGAATTGTCAAAGTGTGGTGAAATAAATATAAAGCTGTGCGTTGATTCTAAAGGGGTTGCCTGGCCGAGGTGGTAAAGGCGTGCTCGGTTCGCCCGGAAGGACGTGGGTTTGAATCCCGTCAGGAAGTCGTAAAATTTAAGAAACGAGATTTCTACTTCCGGAGGTGCATATGACCCTGAGATTCACTCAGCCTACACCAAAAATGAGTACCAAGTTAATTCCTGAGGGCAAAGGCGGCCGGGCGTAGAGCTAACCACTCTACCCCACCACGTGCCGAGGTTAACAATCGTGGAAGCCTTTACCTTCCACTCCTCCAAGGGCCTTCATGGCCTGTACGGAGGTGACTTTGATTTGCTTTGCGTTGATTCTAACATGAAAACACCGGGAGTATTAACAAATTCAAGAAAATAATGATAGAGTCGAGCGATCTCAACAAAATCTATCAGAGGCTTGATCCGAAAACATCTACAGTAGACAGAGAGGAAATTAAATAAATATCTGAAATTTAAGCATTACAAAGTAACTGAGATACAGTACTAACTCAACAACCCGATAAATATCAGAAATAATAATTTGATGAGAAATGATTCCTAATCGTCTGAGAATAAATTATTCAAATGGGATTCAATTAGTCTCCTGAGGTCAACTGAAAAGCTATCTGACACTAGACACAGTGAACCCAATCAAGAAAGCTCTTTCTCCGATTTTTATTTACTTTTAATTTCTGCTGGATACTAGTCATCTAGGCAGGCCTAAGTGTGTCAATGGACTGTACAGACCAAGACATTTCCTTGAATTTTCAAGAAGAACCTCACTTCCGAATACTTTGTTTCTAGACAGTCAAAAGCTATATTTTCCTTTAGAACTGGGGTATAATTCATGTTTTTTTGAACCTTGTCATTAAAGGACAATATTTGTGATTATATTTTTAAACAATACTTCAGTGTTTATCACTGTCATTCTGCAGACGTTAGAAAATTATACATAGTAAACTTTTAGTCAACTACTGTATTTCGCAGCATGCATAAATCTACCTATTACCAATGAAGGGAATTCCTCGATGCCATTTTTTCGTATATTTTGCGGAATATTGTTTACTTCAATATATATTTAACTCCTACACTGAGAAAGCAAGCAAGATTTTAGCTCTAAGTGACAGTTGATACCGTGATCATAGTCTCGGGATCTCCAGTATTACATGGAATCCGAACTAAAGGGATTTGACTTCAGATTTCAAAAATCCCACGTACATTGTCTAGGATTTGAACATTGGTTGCCTTGAAAAGAAGCTAGTAACGATGCCACTTGGCTGTCATGCCCCCTAAATATTTAGAAATACTTTCAAGTAGTCTGTTCGAATTTGTCATTGTTTTACATAATGGCTTGCTTACGTTCAACCTGTGCCATGAAAAATATCCCTATGCTACTAAATTATTAAATATTAATTGTTATACATCGGCATTCTGTATATCCTGTTGTTAGATATTAATAAAAAAATGAATTAGTGGAAAACTTAGAGCCAGCAACCTTGAATGTATGACACTGCAGGAACTGTGACAAGGGCGTATGGGACACGGGTATATAGGAACTGATGTATCTTATTTCCGGGGTGGGTTAAGGACACATTTTCCGAACATGTTCGCCTCGTTTTGACACTCAGCAAATCGGAAATGATGTGTAGCTGACCTTGATGAATCAGTGTCAGCGGGATTGATCCTGAGAGCGTGCGAGAGGTTAGGGACCGGTCTGGTACAGTTAGCGACAGCCGCAAGCCACAACCTTGGCTTTCTACTGAGGGTGACCATTTACAGAATGAGCCGATCATGAATATCCTGGTTGGTCAACACCTTCAGTGAGAATCCCAACGGCCTCAAGCAATATTTAAATACTGAAGTTTCATAATCTACCTCAACAGTTAATCACAATGTGAGGTATCACACCACTCAAATGACATCTAAATAAGGAACTCTACCGAAGAGACTGATGGTGGTGATTGTTGTTTTAACACTAATCAGAGGAAAAGATGAAGAGGTCTGACTTTCGAAATAATTAGTGCACCGGAAAAAGAAATGAAAGAACCAAGAAGGGCGTGAAAATGAAAACTCCCTAGATCTCACAGACCTAACATCGTCGGGATGGAGAAAGAATAATAACAGACCAAGTGAGGTCGGGCAGCAAGGAGCCCAGCACAACCAATGTCAGGCTCAGATAGACCCGCCAATCCGTACTCTCAAGGTGAAAGCCCTTTTAGATGCCTCCTATGGCATCTCACCCACAGAAGTACCCAATGTATATGTGAAGCTCGTATACGATGAACACCTTGTCGAAGTAGTTACGGTACTCTAAAATGTGGAATTTCGAAGACTCAGTAACGCTTGTTGTAGGGAAATTTAATTCTGATCTTTTTTCAGAATATTCCACACACCATTAACTTCGAATAAACTTGAGGTGTGCGTCGTGAGAGTTAAATGTGACTTTCATAATCTTCTTGCAGGAACTTACAATTTCTGAGCCATGTGACGTGTTCAGGAGACTTCAATTGAATCACATACTGTATCCACCCTCTTCCTGCCGTCTTTACTCTCTGACTTTTCTCATTCAGTTCTCCAGCGTTTCCGACCCTCATTCTGTTAAGTTTGGGAGATCTATGGGATCCTTTTATTTTATGATCCGGCATGATTCTTTCGATCTTTAGCCGATACTCTTATTCTTAGAGGGGTCGAAATCGTGCACTGTCACGAGGATAGTAAGCTAATACTGACAACATCGATCGATGTATTCAAATACAGTACTAATTGTGAAGTGCTTCTGGTCTAGACTCCTCCTCGGTGTCTTTGTTGTTGGTTTGTACAGAATGATCATCAGGATTATTCACCGACTCGTCTGTTCTTCTGCAGAATTATTAATCTTAACTACGGTGTGAAAGAGAAGGGTCACAGCCACATAGACTGGAAAAGTCCGAGAATTTGTCAAAGGAGGAATATGGCTCAAGACTAGTCAATAATGGGCTTCGAATACACGTTTCGTCGGATCTGAGGGAACTGTGTGCATCCCACATGGTTAGCAGCAGAATATTGCCTCGATACATAATAACGCTCCGAAAAATTATCAAAATACTTATCATGATAACCACATATTTAATTAAAAGTACTTTCTTCATCCGCATTGGCCCGTGTAGTTGCTCAATGTACATTATACACAGGTTTCTGATGTTTCTAATACTTTGTGGTATTCTTTACCAAGGCGACTGTTATACCCGTACTGAATCCTATCGTTCATCGATACTAAGTCACGGGTCTCTCTTCCTCGCCTTGTTGTGTCAGTTTTAGCCGCCTGGAGGACCTGATTGGCTCAAATCGAGCAAGGGTACACCAGTCGCCTTATTACTGTACACTGTATTCGGAAACTTGCACGTAGTATGCACGTATTATCTCGAACAACAACAGGGTTCTAGCCGGTCGGGGAATATAAAATCTCAGTTCTTAAGACATGGAAGCTTCAACTCTAAAATGGTTTATGCAGTAAGAGGAGACGTTAGCGGTAATTGTTGTTTTAACACTTTTAAATGTGATACTTTCCGTACAAATAAGCATAAACTATCTCCATACTGACTGTGAAGGCCGTTGGAGGTGTAGAAGGTAACCACAGCTCAAGTTGTTATCACCTTATTTCAGCGCTTTCAAATACCATAGGACTGAGCCAGGAATGAAATCATGAAATTATAGCTTCCAGGAATTAACATGGTACTCACTTTTGGTGTAGGCTGAGTGAACCTCAGAATCATGTGCCTCGCAGGTCGCAGTCCCATTTCTACATTCATCAATTTTTCTAACGGGGAATCAAACGCACGACCTTCCGGATAAATGAAGTACGCCTGTACCACCTAGGATATGTAGTCTTCTTTCCCACGGACAGATATTTGTCCTCTGTAAACGAGACGAAGTGGATACAACCATTGGGAAGAAAATATTTCTAATTTTTATTAATATTTATGATAAATTCATGTCCATGGACAAGCTGAAGAGTAAGATGTAATTTTCTGCTCCTAATAATTTATGACTACACATTGTACAAAAATAGTTTACATCGTAACGATGATCTGTTTTATAACATTAAATAATAAAATTTACTCATAACATTGAAAATATTGGAATTGTCTCATCTAGTTCTCGTTCATCTGTGCTTGAAAGCAGTTCTTCATTTATTCTTTCCCCATGTTCAAATAGGTAACACTACGTTACAAAAAGTAGAAGCATAAACACTTCAGAAACACAAACAATCCTTTGGAAGTGTTTTAAACTGAGGTGAAATACTAAGGAAATACTCGAACTAGGCCTATAATTAGCACAGGATCCGAGTGGATTTGGGCGATAATAATAGGATAAAACAAGGAACTGGACATTTGTCCCACACGAATTACTTCACGTAGTATTTAAATTTAACGACACGAGGCTGGTGTGTTTCAGCACCTTCAAATACCATCGGAGGGAGACAGGAACGAATGTAACCCACCAGATTTGGACCTGATGGCCAGTGCTCTACTGTCTCAGCTACTCGTCCCTGGCCAGGAAAACCTAATCCTGAAACAATAGCCCTCATACACCGAAATTCCTTTATTTTATGATAGTTAAGACATACATCTACAGTTTATTGTGAAAAGTATATCGATACACTTGGGTAACAAATGGGTCATCAGATTGAACGAGTATTTTTCACGCGCTGATTGATACCAAGCCACACACTGGTGGGTGTATTACAAAACACATTCGTATTTGTCCTTGGTTCATTCCCGAGTCTCCTGCACGAATTCTTAATGTCTTTACAAGGTGATATTTATCTCTTGTCCTGTGCTATGTGTTTCAACCGAGCTCAAACTCCTCAAAGTTCCGGGAATGGACCTTTCACTAGACACTCCCATCTCTCTCTTTTGTTAGTTATAAAACCCTGAAGGTCAATATAGGCTCATCAGCCTAATTGATAAGGAGCGAATGATGAATGTCTGCAATCCTATAACCTTGAATTACAGGCGAGACGTAAGCAGTAAATACTCAAGAATATGGCTAGTAACAAGGCTACAATTAGTGGCTGAGAATAGAGTGGTAGTTCTGATGTTCTCCTTGAATTTATAGCAGATTCCTTTTGGAACTAGAACGTCCTCCTCATCGTATCGTCTGACACATTTTGTCAATGGACTGTACGCTATCTTATAGCAGTTGCAGAAACGTTTTCTGGCTGTCCATGACAGGACGGGGGGGGGGTAGGATTATTTCACTCGCAGTCTTGAAATATTCATCTCTTAACATTAGGACGGTTCACACACTATCGAACGTTCAGAAAATATTCAATATCTGTCCAAATATTTAAGGTATTTTATTCAAATTGCTGCGTTGTAGAGCACTTTTTTCAATTACGCCCAATAGGATTCCCGTGGAAGAGATAATAAGCAAGGTTAAAATTGCCATTCTAAACATTTTTATAAAATCTGCAAAAGATATCAAGCAGACAGGACCTCAAAACAACCACCATCTAACCTGAACAAGGAAGATATTCACGCCCCGAAAACATTGTGCAACGATACAGAAACAATAAATGCGCCGATTCGATTCTTAAATTGGAGCAATAATTACTCGCCAACCATACGGAGGAAAATAAGAAATCCCACTAACCACATCAAGAACAACTTCCACAAAGTAATGACAAACTCCGGTAATCCAGCCGAAATACGGAAACAACCGCTGCGATCTATTGTGGGTGCTATAGAACTTCCTACACTTGACATCGCCCTCTATCTATCCGGACTATTTCAACCGCGTATAGGACTTCAGACGTTTCACCCAGATCCTCAAGGATTACTCCGTCATAAGCACGGACTTATTAATAAGCTTTGACGTCACGTCACTTTTCACAAAGATGCCACAAAAAGAATTATTTCCGCTACTAGACCCGAAACTGCCAGAAGACCTTTCACCGGGCAAGTTGGCCGTGCGGTTTGGGGCGCGCAGCAGTAAGCTTGTATCCGGGAGATATTGGGTTCGAACCCCACTGTCGGAAGCAGTGAATCTGGTTTCCAGAGGTTTTCCACGTTCACAGCAGACACGTCTCTTCTCACCACCACCTACTACAAAATCACTAATTAATAGGGCCATAGCGATTCAAACAAAAAGCCTCAGACACGTCAACACTGAAATCGAAATATTTCTTCGCTACTTGAACACATTTGTCATCTGGCTTCATAGGAAATAACTTCTGTTATTCCTGGACCACCTTAAATCAATTCATGAGAATATTCAATTCACCATGGAAATCAAAGTAGTTGGAAAGCTACCGTACGTCCTAGTCAAAGAGACCCCAATGGGACTGTTAATCATGCAGTATACAGAAAAATCATGCGCACAGACAGGTAACGGAACGGCAAGTCTCTTCTCGCCACTACTCGCTATAAAATCACTAATTAATAGGGCCATAGCGATATCGGATGTATAACACCTTGAAGAAGAGAAGAAACACTTCACTGGAACATTCAGAGAAAATGAATACTCGTTACGCAGCATACAACGAGTTCTCAGAAAATGGAACAAAGTGTAGGAAAGGCACTGCGGAGGAGAACACAAGGGAGGCAGAACTGACCCATAGCGATGCATCAATACATCAGAAACACGACAGACAAGATTGAGGAAACACTAAGCAAACATTACCATGTACAAGCCAAAGAGGAACACAGAAAGTTATCTCGTTATCTGCCACCAGTCAAAGAGACAATAGAATTACAATACCCCTGGAGTCTACTATATCGAATGTAGCTGCGGCATCTGCTACGGAGGCCAAACGAAGCGTCTGATTTCTGCCCCGGCTTAAAAAACATATCCGTCACACCAAGAACCAAGATGAGGAAATTTCAGGTGTAGCTAAGCATTCCTAGGAAAATAATCATAAAATTTAATTTGACAGAACCATAATTTCATCACCTGTTTTTAGTTATTAGCTAGAATGTGGGAATAGTTCGTATTTAGAATTAAGTTTGGAGTCAGGCACGTCGTTATGGACATTGAAGTACTTCGCCAGCGTGTGGAACAAGTTTGCCATCGAATAAGCGCAATGGCTGGTGTGTTCGAACGTGTCCGACAGTCAAGGCGGTGGTGTGTTCAAACGTGCATTCAGGTGCATGGTGGACATCTTGAGCCCTTCTTGTATTAGAATGATCTATTCCTGCTGGTGCACCAACGTGGCGACGGCTTCTCCACATAGGATGTGCCAGCTAATGCTAATACCAACACTTCGCCTAGAAAGTTGGAAAGTCTGTAACTTGAAAACGATCAACCGTAGGGCTTATGTTCATAGGGACTTTCTGTGTTGTTTTGGAGTGTATGATTCACCCCTCGATTACTGCCCGTATCTTTGGGAAAACCGTGTATGTGAGTTTCCCTAAAATATACGAAATACATGTGTAATTTACCCGGAAATGTGGAATATAAAAAGTGTTTTTAAACACTCCAAGTATCCTATTATGTAAACAAATGATAAGACTTTAACTGTAGCTAATGAAAAAAAAGGAATATATATTTACTTTGAAATCCCAGTCCTCCTGAGGAAGAAACGAACCGATGCACCTCCGTATGAGCCGAGCACGCCCTTGCGACCTCGAATTAGAAGACTAATTTAAGAAATTCTTTATATTCATTAAATATATTTACTCGACTTCATTATCGCCATCGCTTATCAACAACCAACCATTCACTCTCCTCCTTCCTCATTTGGGATTGAAACTGCCAATGGCGAAATTATGTTTAATAGTATAAAAACATATTTATATCATATGCTTAAGCTATATTATTTATATAAATAAAGTTGTAGGGGTTCCGCTGACTTTAATTGCGTTTGTTTTGACAATTTTCCAAATATTTATCTGCTTTGGGTCAACTCAAGACCGTATCATCAGTTTTTATTTTTCATGCCTCTTTCTCTGTTTGTTCCACCATCACGGTGAAACGGCTAGATAGATTTCGACTGAACTTCATATCTATAGTACACTCATCTAGGGGAAGGTGTAGATATGAATTTGATTTTAAAATCACTGAATAGACTGGGGATTTGTAGGGCAGCCACAACAGTTTTCTTCCATTTCCTCTTACACTACTGATTTTCTGTAAAATTCGTGGACTATATATGAAACGTCCCTTAAGTTTAAACAACTTTTGATGTGTACACAATTTTGCTTATTCTCCAAATGACGGAGAAAAGTATATTTTACTGTGGCTTTCATGCTCTGCATTGAGTGACCGACAGACCAACAACGAACCTACCGGTTACCATGGCAACGTCTATGGCTGCTTGCCAGCAGGAAAGTAATGAATGTCATTTTCGTCATCATTCTTTTAAACTCATGGTTGTTATCTTTGTAGAAAGCGAGGCAGACGTCAAGCTGCCATTTTGTGGGATATTTGCGAAATAGGCTACTGTTAGAGGTTACAATCTTCCTCGAACGGGGAATGTTAATATTTGAACAGTACCACGGAGTGTAGCCCATTATGTCACACCGTAAGGTGTTTTCTGGCATTTGCGATAATTTTTACTGTATTTCTCTTCTACTTCTGTTTTCCGCTTTCATTTTTTGCCTCTTCATAACACCATAGATCATCTTCTCATGTTTGCATTTAAATATTTGTCCTGTCCGGCTGTCCTCAGTTATAATCCCATTTTCTATTAATTTCAACCTTCATAACTGTATTACTTTCTTCCTTAATTACTCAGTATGTATGCGAGTGCTAATCCCGAAACCTAGACACTCTTCCCTTTGAGGTAAAATTCAAAGCTGTTCAAATGTAGACTATAACTTTTCGGCATGGAAAATATCGAAATGTAGAGGCAATTTTAATGACGTTTGAAGATCGTTTCAGGGCAACTGGTGGCCTAACGGTAAGTCATGTTACAAAATAGATTACACGATCGCGGTCAATTTTTAGATATCTTCAACTTTGGGCCTATGACTTTTTGTCGTATCTCTATTATTCATACGTTAGATAGCGGTGTATTTCTCGATTAAAATAAAATCTCTACAGCCCGATTGCTATTATCACTATGAAAAGGGACCTCTATTTATAAAGAAAACTATACATCTCTATTTTGAATGAGGCCTGCTGTTATAGTAGGAACTCCCGATCTCGATTGTGAATGGCAGTAGGAAATGTGGTCGGACATTTTCATCGAAACTTCGCCAATGTCCACGTTACATCGGTAACAACATATGGCGTCCTCCCTGTTTTGTTTCTCGAATTTAATATAATCTTTCTCACTGCGTGTACAGTAATTTACGCAGAAATCCGTATACATGGTTGAATAATGTAGTGAGGCACGGGTTCATTTGCTAGTACAGAATAAAATACTGTATCATCTCAAAATGAGTTCGACGATATTTCAATACACCTGTCCACATAGCTATGTGCACTCATCATACCGTTACAATGGAAAACAGGCTGCAGCAGTGGATTAGACCTAAAATACGGAGTCGAGTGACTTTCAAGATCGCTTAAATGCGACAATTTTGACAATTTATTTACATGTATGTTATAAAAACCGTTTTGGAAAGCAAAATTCGTGCGTTTTGATATCTCTTTAGTAGATCTACAATGGCTGCTATTGGCTTAACATCGCACTAATACACTGAAAGTTTTCGGCGACGCGAGGATTGGAAATGGCTAGGATTGGAAACGAAGCGGCTGTGGCTTTAAGGTGGTCCGCAATAGCTGAAGGTATGTTAACTACATATTATTATTATTATTATTATTATTATTATTATTATTATTATTATTATTATTATTATTATTATTATTATTATTATTATTGCTAGTGGCTTTATGACGCACCGACACAGATAGGTCTTATGGCAACGATAGGATAGGAAAGGCCTAGGAGTTGGAAGGAGGCGGCCATGGCCTTAATTAAGGTACAGCCCAGCATTTGCCTGGTGTGAAGATGGGAAACCACGGAAAACCATCTTTAGGGCTACCGACAGTGGGGTTCGAACTTACTATCTCCCGGATGCGAGCTCTCAGCCGCTCGACCGTAACCGCACGGCCAACTCGCCCGGTATTATTATTATTATTATTATTATTATTATTATTATTATTATTATTATTATTATTATTATTATTATTATTATTATTATTGGCGTTTTCCAAATATATTGTGATCGGCTCTTCATGTGAATTTTGTCCAGCTTTACAGCCGGATCATCTTCTTGACGCCAACTCTATGTGGAGTAACGTGCACACAATTTGTGATTTTCTATGGTGGTTGGTAGTGTGACGGGTCACATACGATGTGTTTATTAAGACGAACACATACAGCCATTCCCCATACCAGAGGAATTAACTATACACTGTGAAGAAAAATCGAACTCTGGTGCCCCAGAAACCGAAGACAACTACGCTAACCATTCAGCCAAGTGCCTAGACTTTATTCTTCTTCTTTTACACATTATTATTCTGAAAAAGCATTTCCACACAGCGAGAAAGCACTCAATGATCTATGTCGTTTCCAAGCATAGATCTATAGGAAGATGAGCATGTTACGGCTTGGTCATTGCAAGATTCGGTCGGGTGAAAGGTCACCTGCAGACCCGGTAGCAGACCTGCGTTGTGTTCCAGTGAAAGTGGACGCGATATATCGCGATCTGGACTTCATCAAGACCTTGCTCTGTCCCCTCCCTCTCCTGGCATTGGACCTTGCGCGGGTTACCCCTCCCTCCCCCCCTTTCCATACTCATTCTTCTGGCATTTTCTAGCGCCGCTTTTCCCAGCATGCTCCATATAAAACATTGGGCTAGCCACACACACCGGCCCAGTTGTTGAAATACTCTTTGGTGAGGATTCCAGACCGGATACATGGCGCACCTCACTCTGGTACGTACATCCATAGTGCTCCAATATTACTGATGCGACTCATCTTCGGGTTCGGTTGTAATTTAGATGTAATTTTGTGAATCATCAGCGTTGAATTATGCTTTCACAAAGAAGCTACAGTGAAGTCGGGATTTCTTTGATGCCAGTCAACAATTAAAGCATTTATTGTGGATTGTTCAAACTAGGAGGTCGAAAGTGATCTTTTCAAGAAGTCAGAGAGTGCAGTGATCTGAGTAGTGTTCTGTATTGTCTTGAACATTGGGCTTCTCATTACTTCGACAGTAAAAACAAAACTAGGAATAGCAGGTGCAAAGTAAACCACGCTTACAGTTTTACGTGAGTGTGAATATCGTGGTCACATCCATGGAGTCTCCATGTTTAGGTGGAATTCGAACCACGGGTGCGTGATTTTTTTAATCCCACATGCTTTCGACGGGATTCGAACCACCGTCGTCTTAGTGACTAGGTCACTCAACTTTCACGCCCCTCAGAGGTGTTGTGTGGCGGTTAACTAGACGTTAACTGTTATAGCTCACGCGAGATGGGAGAACATACGAGAGTTCTTTGTTCATCTGTTCAATTCAGGGGTAGTATGAGAACAATACGTCAAATGAAAGAATATGATCCACATTAGGGAGCATTTACTTTAATTCGTATACAGTACATAGCTGTTGATGGTGAGGGGCGAATTATCGCAAAAGACACAGGAATACTACGGTATATATTGAAAGGTATAAGACTACTTGCTCATTCGAAATTCGAAATTCAGGACGTAACAGGTTTTGTAATATTGTCAAATGGTGCACGAGTAATCCATATTCTGTTACATCTTGATGTCATTTCATTGGCTCTTTATGGGTAACGCAATTCATTTCCACAATAATGCATATTCTAACATGGTTGTAAAAGTGAATTTTACTGCGCATATCAACTAAAAAGTGTCCCCCTCCGTAGCGTAACGGTTAGAGTTATTGGCTGCCGTTTTCGGGGGCCCGGGTTCGATTCCGGTATTGTCAGAAATGTAAGAATGGCCGGAGGGCTGGTATGTGGTTAAAATGGTACGTGCAGCTCACCTCCATTCGGGGTTAGCCTGAAAAGAACTACACCACCTCCGGGCGAGTACACAAGTTTACTTTGTCTGGCTCCATGGCTAAATGGTTAGCGTGCTGGTCTTTGGTCACAGGGGTTCCGGTTTCGATTCCCAGCAGGGTCGGAAATTTTAACCATAATTGGTTAAATCCTTTAGCACGGGGACTGGGTGTATGTTTCGCCTTCATCATTTCATCCTCACCACGATGCGCAGGTCGCCTACGGAGTCAAATCCAAAGACCTGCACCAGGCCTCTCCGGAGGCCACACGCCATTTCATTTCAGTTATAGAGTGGCAAGTCTAGAAATGTATCCATGTCAGAGAGATACGAATGATAAATTACATACATAATGACTTTAGTAAAATTTTGTTAGCACCGCATTTGAGTGTTACGAAAAGTGCAAGAAAGAAGGATAGCTTTTGTTTTCGATATACTTTTAAGGAACTGCTCCATAAAACAAACCAAACCAAACCCCATGGCACTACAGCCCTTGAAAGGCCTTGGCCTACCAAGCGACCGCTGCTCAGCCCGAAGGCCTGCAGATTACGAGGTGTCGTGTGGTCAGCACGACGAATCCTCTCGGCCGTTATTCTTGGCTTTCTAGACCGGGGCCGCTATCTCACCGTCAGATAGCTCCTCAATTCTAATCACGTAGGCTGAGTGGACCTCGAGCCAGCCCTCAGGTCCAGGTAAAAATCCCTGACCTGGCCGGGAATCGAACCCGGGGCCTCCGGATAAGAGGCATGCACGCTACCCCTACACCACGGGGCCGGCAACTGCTCCATAATTCCGTAATATTTAAAAGTGTTCGCTGTTTTGATCTTTGTTCTTAACGTGGGAAATGATCGTTATCCTCTCAAACGCTGAGAATTTGCATAAGATGTAAAATGATGTTTCATAACAGTAACCAACATCGTAATGAGGTATCCACGGGCCAAAAAGACCAAATTTCTGACTTTGTGTTTATTTTCAAGTTGAGACTTCAGAGGAGCAGAGAAAATCTGTCCACTCTGCCGCCTGGGCTCTGACTCAGAATGCCATGTGAATATGTGGGTGACCAGATTGCCCTAGTCCAGGAACTGATTGGGCAGCTTATACATCTTTAAATGAATCATTAAATATATTTTTAGGGGAAGAGAAATCTCTCTTACAGCTACTTTACAACACAATACTATGAGTTACCCTTTCTGGGATTAAGTGATAATTTCCGAACAATCAAATAATATCATTTCAACTAATGTTTTTGAAAGAGAAAATACAATCTATTGTTTAAAAATCTTCGTCTCTCCTTCAAAGTCACTTCCTTTGGAGGCTCAATGATCTCGTCATCCTAGTAAGTTTGTGAATGTTGCCTGTGAGGTTGGCAGTTTTTTCTGAGAAATGAAACTTCTGGTGCCAGTCCAAAATGTGTATAATATGACTGTGAAAATATGCCAAGAGAAAGTCTTCCTAGACAAGGCTCTTTTCAAAAACGGGTTTAGAATCATAGGTCTCTGATATATTCAGGTCTCTAGTTCGTAGCATTAGGACATATAGATATAAACATGTAAAACTACATTGATTATACTATTTTCACTATACCACTCATGGAGGAGTGGAGGGGTGCATATCTGCTCACGTAGAAAATAAGGTAGTGGCAGACATTCAACGTCTCAAAGTTTGCAAGCAGGGTTGAGTGAAGGTGAGATTCACAGTTTCCCTCAATATCCCGCAGGCAATCTTACTTGTGTCAGTAATGCTATGTACACGAAGCATGTCACGGTAACCTCCAATGTCAACAGCATGAAGTCCAAGTCTAAACCGAATTAGCTGTACTCTGCTTTCTATACCAAGGACAGCATGCTGTCAGTATGTTGAGAGATGATGGTTAGGGGAAGATAATGTGTTATGTTTCCTTATCACATCTGCCATTTTGTCATTTGTCAAAGTGAAAAAAAGTAGGTGTGCGAAAAATTAGAACTTCTTACATCATATCTGGAAGCTATGACATGCGACTCTCACAGCTAACGGGATCCAAGCAATGGCAACATTCCGGTTTCACCGCTGATCACTATTACTGGGTAGCAGGCTATCGAGACAAGTCAAGTAGTCAGCCTTGAGGACCCAACTAGATCGCTCAGCAAGTAGAAGGCCTACCGTAAGCCTGTTAACGTTCAACTAGTAGTCCGTAGTTCGCAGTTGTTAGGGTGGGGCACTTAACGATAAGTCACTAATATCTCATTCAAAGGCAGGAAATGAGTCTTCAAATTACGAGAATTGTCCGTCTCTGTGGTGTAGTGGTTAGTGTGTTTAGTTGCCACCCCCGGAGGTCCAGGTTCGATTCCCGGCTCTGCCACAAAGTTTGAAAAGTTATACGAGGTCTGAAATGGGATCCACTCAGCCTAGGGAAGTCAGTTGAGTAGAGGGGTTCCGATTCCCACCTCAGCCATCACCCATCATCATTATTAGTAGTATTTCGCTTCTCTGTTCTAACATATTGTGAAAATAAGGGCCGAAGGTTTGGTGACAATGGGAAGGCCACAATGCCACCGGAACGATGACAATTTTGGCGGGGCTAACTGCGAGCAAAACCATAGGTCTGGTGGACTGTTGAGGCATGCGGTAGTAAACTTGGCTGTGCTCCTATGAAGATATTGAAGTTTTTTAACAATAGGCTTTACGTCACACCGACAGAGACACCTCTTATGGTGACGATAGGATAGAAAAGGGCTAGGAGTAAGAAGGAAGAGATCGTGGCCTTAATTTCGGTACAATACCAGCATTTGCCTGGTGTGAAAATGGGAAACCACGGAAAACCATCTAGAGCTGCCGACAGTGGGGTTCTAACCCACTATCCCCCGAATGCAAGCTCACAGCTGTGGGCCCCTAACCGCATGGCTAACTCGCTCGGTAATATGTTGAAAAGCTAGCTAACAATGGAAAGGCACCCGGAATATTTGAATTTGAATTTGAATTTGAATTTATTGATCATGATTTACATGCCACTGAGACTGAAAAGTCCCTTTATGCAGCGTCTTCTTATAATACAATGCAGATTTATGAAAACAGTAACTACATTTTTATAATATTAAAGTATTAAACTAAACAAGAAACTTTAAAAAAAATGAAAATACAGATACCAAAACCAGTAAGGTTAAGACATACATTATATAATAAGTAAGAAAGTAAATCATTAAGCCCTTCTGTTATTTTGGACTACATGGGTTTAAAGAATATAAAGCTAAAGCAGAGAAACAATTTTCTTCGAAATATACATATTCCTGATTGTTCGACACAAGAATGCCTGATCTCAGCCTCTTGCGTACTCCTCCAGAAAGATAGATGTTATGAACTGCTTTAGTTGGGTACAGTTAGTGTTACTTGCGAAACGGTGAAGATTAAAGACGTTAAAGATACGTGATGCAGTGCAAACAAAGGATTTGTTAAATTTAGTGGTACGATGAAGGGGAATTTGAAGGGTGGTTTTTGTAAACCTATTATCTCTGTTATGTACCGACTCCATAGGTTTAAATGCATTATAAAGGTAGGATGGTGTCTTCAGTTTGAGAATTTTCTGCGTAGCAACAGCTACTGAGATATCCCGACGTTCATGGAGTTTCAACCATTGTAGCTGTATGTAATAGGGTGTTATGTGTTCATCACGCCTGGCATTTGTAACGTAACGAACACATGCGTTTTGTACCCTCTGTAGTTTTATGTTCAAAGTTTCAGATACGTCGTTGTATACGACTGAACCATAGTCAATTATTGGAAATATAAGACTTTGAACAAGTAGTTTTCGCATGAAAGGTGGTGTACATGACACGTTACGTTTCAAAATATGCATGGATGACACAACTTTTCGGATTACATTTGACGTATGATCAGACCAGGATAAGGTTCTGTCGAAAATTAGACCTAGATTGTTAACGGTGTCACTATAATGAATATCTGTCTCTAGAATTTTTATTGCTGGGAGGGATTTGAAGTCAACAGTTTTCAGGAGTTTTGTGTAACCTATGCAAATAAGCTGGGTCTTAGCCACATTTAATTGGAGGTTATGATTTGCGCTCCATTCAATCAATCGAGAGATGTCATGGTTAAAATGCGTTATAGAAGAAGATGCGTTAGTGGGACAAAAGTGGAAGTAAGCTTGTAAGTCATCCGCATACATGTGAAAGCTACTGCTTTTAAAGACTTCAGATATGTCATTAATATAAATAGAAAAACATAAAGGACCAAGGACTGATCCTTGTGGTACGCCACAGTTTACTGATTCCCAGCTAGAGAATCGACCGTCAACGAACGTGACTCTTTGTGATCTATTTGACAGATATGATTCAAACCACGACAGAGCACTCTGGGAGAAGCCAATTGACTTCAGCTTAGCAAGAAACAACTCATGATTAACAGAGTCAAATGCCTTAGAGAAATCAAAGAGACATAAGATAGTAAGCTGCCTCTTATCGGTGGCCGCGCGTATATCATCTGTAACCTTCAGAAGAGCAGTAGTAGTACTATGGCCCTTCTTGAAGCCAGATTGGTAGGGATTTAGAATGTTGTATTTAGACAAATATTCACATATCTGCTCATGAACAATTTTTTCTAGTGCCTTACTAAGTGCACAGAGGATGTTGATAGGCCTAAACTCACTACAGACTGTTGGTATTTTCTTTTTGGGCACAGGACGTACATTGGCACGCTTCCACTCTGAGGGATAAACTTCATTCTGTAGAGAGAAGTTAAATAAGTGCACAAGGGCAGGAAGAAATATGTCCATGCAGGTAGAAGTGGAAGCGGAAACTGTGAGATCCGCTGATATAGCAATGAGTGAAGCTGGGGAACACGAGAGAGTCTTGAGTCAGTCGTAAGTGAGCGCGGGACAGTCACGGGACAGTCAGCGAGGCATTTAGCAGTGCGTCAGGCAGATATGGGTCAGTCAAAGTGAACTGCTCAAGGAGCGATACTGTGCTGTGAGAGGCCATGCTAGAGAGTGGGTGTTCGATACGCTGGAGTGCTATGTGAGTACAGCACAAACTGCATGGTATAAATAAATGGAGTGTGCTTATAAGTAACTTTGAATAACAGTTTAATAAATTGAATCACTAGTGAAACACACTACTACATTTTTTATTTTGCTATTTTGCTTTTCGTCGCACCAACACAGATAGGTCTTACGGCGACGATGGGACAGGAAAGGCCTAGGAATGGGAAGGAAGCGGCCGTGGCCTTAATTAAGGTACAGCCCCCCAGCATTTGCCTGGTGTGAAATGGGAAACCATGGAAAACCATCTTCAGGGCTGGCGACAGTGAGGTTCGAACCCACTATCTCACAGCTGCGCGCCCCTAACCGCACGGCTAACTCTCCCGGTATTACTACTTTTAATAGTAATTTTGGTTCAAGGGCCCTGCTAACCGTTTCTATACAGTATGGTACCAACATCTTGTTTTGCCTCTCTCTGTTTCACTATCGTACTGGAGTGTTTCTTTGGACAAGGACGATGGACTTGAGTGGGGCCTTTTCACTTTACTCTTGGGCTGCTTTAAAAAAAAAGTTAATAAGCAAATTATCAAACAACCTGTTTCTTCTGCAGTTTTAGCTTACAAGGCTCTAGCATAAGGCGTGACAGGTCCTCCATTTTCAATGCCACTTAAACCAAGAATCGTGTTTCAAGTTAACCTGCGTAGGAACGTAATAGCGCAATTGGAATGTCGAAAGTATTTCCTTGTTTATAAACATTCTGTCAGTCACGATCTGGGAGTGGTCATGCACTTCGTGCAGTAAATGGCAGTACCCCACTGCTCACTCTATGAAAGAAGTGATCACCGATTAACAGGCTATGTTTATGCAATATGGGAGAGGAACTCAACTGATCGCGTTTAAAGCCAAGGCCCGGGAATGGCAGAGAAACAATCCATGCTGATATCGCATTTCCCACACTTAAAGTAAGATAAACGAAGATTCTTCGTTCATTGAAAACATCAGGACATGAAAGGTGGGTGGGTTAGCTACGACTGCTATGAAATTATGAGTGGTTTCAGGTAGTTAGCTTCCATTATAATTATACTAATACGATTGGTAAGTATTTTGTCTGACTCCTTGGCTGAATGGTCAGCGTTGAGGCCTTCGGTTCAGAGGGTCCCGGATTCAATTCCCGGTCGGGTCGGGGAATTTAATCACGTATGATTAATTCTTCGGACTCGGGGACTGGTTGTTTGTGTCTGTACCAACATTATCCTCTTCATATTCACACAGCACATCACACTGCCAAACACCAGAGAAACACGCGATTCCCTCCACGTAGGGTTGGTGTCAGGAAGGGCAGCCGGTCGCAAAAGAGGGCCAGATCCCCATGTGCAACACAGTTCGTACCCACGACCCCACAGGGTGTGGGAAAAGTGGTAAAAAGAGAAGATTGGTTTTACGTCCCTGCTTCTTGCCCGGAGGTGCAACGTTCGATTCCCGACTAGAATTTTACTACTTAAACGGTTTCCGGAGAGGCCTAGGTGCGAAAAGTTTGTCCCGCAGAAATCAATTTACCGGCCGGTAAATCTACCGACAAGATTTGAGCACCTTAGAGTACCACCGGATTGTACGTGCCAACTTGGCCTTAACCGTCTGAGCCACTCTGCCCGACTAACTTCCATTAATGAATAAGGGAAATGTTTCCACTCGTTAGAAGAAGGCGTTGGCAAGTGAGCGAAGAATTAATTAGAAATAAGAAATGGAAGACACGCTACAAAAACATTGAAAACCTACAACCTGTTTTCCAGTCATTGACCGGGTCAGGGATGTAACGAATGAATCGGCTATTAGTACGATGGGGTCGCCGCTCCCAATGTGATTTATTAATGACTGATAGATGCTAAGGCCGGCCCCGTGGTGTAGGGGTAGCGTGACTGCCTCTCGCCCGGAGGCCTCGGGTTCGATTCCCGGCCAGGTCAGGGATTTTTCTTTCGACCTGAGGGCTGGTTCGCGGTCCACTCAGCCTACATGCTTAGAATTGAGGAGCTATCTGACGGTGAGATGGCGGGCCCGGTCTCGAAAGCCCAGAATAACGGCCGAGAGGATGCGTCGTGCTGAACACACGACCCCTCGTAATCTGCAGGCCTTCGGGCTGAGCAGCGGTCGCTGTGCAGGCCAAGGCCTTTTCAAGGACGTCAAGTACCGTGGTGTTTGGTTTGTTCTTTTTGGATAGATGCTAAGAGATGAGAATAGGGAGTGTTTCTGGAATGAAAGATGACAGGGAAAACCGGAGTACCCGGAGAAAAACCTGTCTCTCATCCACTTTGACCAGCACAAATCTCACATAGAGGGATCGGGATTTGAACCACGGTATCCAGCAGTGAGAGGCCGACGCGATTCCGTCTGAGCCACGGAGGCTTACAAATACATTAATACAATTAAAGTCAAATGTAGCGACCAACGTAGATTAAATAGGAGACTGACTGTTAATAATGTGTTAATGGGAAGTTTTATTCTAGTTTGAGGAATAAGTAACACTCTTAATTTGAAATAATGATAGCCTTTCTTAGCGCCAGCTCCGTGGTGTATAGGTAGTATGCTTGCCTCTTGCCCGGAGGCGCCACGTTCGATTCCCGACCAGAATTTTAATTCTGAACTTAAGGCTGTAACGGGGTTCATTCGACTTCTGACATCACCTGAGGAACGGTGTGATACGAGATGCAGCGTGTCCGGTCACATAAGCCGAGCAATACCGTTCAGGCGTTCATTGTATAAACAACATGGTACTCAACTATATACTGGCCATCTGGCTGGGCAGCAGTCACCCTAAATGGGAGGTTGCACCATGGGTTTTTGTTTTGGAAATCTTTCAAGGAGTCTAGGAACTTCTACGAGTAATGTTAAGGTACCTCCCTGAAAACAATAAACACCACCAGTAATAACAACCCAACCACCACCACCACCACCACCACTAGACGGTTGAACTTTAGAACAAATATGGAACACTTTAAAAATGTGATCTTACCTATAATAACTTGTATGGCGTTTATTGGGCGTTAACTGGCCTTGGTATGACTTTGCATGGCCCCAAATAATCCTTGGCAAAGAAGTTTTGATGACATAAGTGCAATCATTTCAGGCTGTACCTTTAAAGTATTTTCTTCAAATCTAGAAATCTTTCAACTTAAAAGTCGTGTTATACTTGTGGTTGACACGGAATTTGGAATAATCTCTCATTTACTTTGTTGAGGTAATAAATACCATCTGCAGCAAGTAGAGCACTGAGGTTGTTAAGACTGTTTCAGGAATTTGCTACGTTGTTGACGATTTTACCTCACTATCCATTTCATTCTACTTTGTTCACGTCGACATCAAATTTTAGCGATGATAGCAAACAAGTACACAAGAATGTTCTCATATCATAAGTTAAAAGCAGTACGTGTGAGTTACAAAATGCAACCATTGTTCTTAATAACGATCTTTCAAACCTTGCTACATTGTACCATATACTGTAGCTCAACACGCACTTTTCCCTCCAACATTAAATTCATAACACGTAATTACCTCCAATTTACGCTGATGTTGAGTAAGGAAATGTTCTATCCATGAGAAAGATCGCTATTAAGTAGACGAGTAAGATAAGAAGTATTTAAGAGAAAGAGCTTTCTTACGATTGAATCACCTCTTAAATTAATAACAATAATAATTTTATTTTTATGATTGAATGAATTGGTAATTGATGTTGATAAGTCATCAGGTTGATAGAAAGAATGAATAAGCAGTAAGAAAGTATGTATACGTATATATTTTACTCATTGTTAATTATGTATGTATTTGCAAAACAAGTTTAATGCAGTAAATAATAACTATTTGGTCCAGGAAACATTTTATATGTATGTAGGACTCGCCGTTTTTCACTATACCTTCCATATTTCTGTTGTCACAATTGAAGAGTTAATGATACTAATTGTAATGAATTTAGTTAATGTATATTTTAATTGATTAGACTTATATATGTTTGGTGTTTCAAAGAAAAAGATCCATCTGAAGTTATTATCTCGCTCATTGCTCGAAATGTTCGCCCTATTATTAAACAGGCAAAGATAATTGAGTTATAATGGCATAAGAAAGAGTTGTTCCTCATTCTGGTTGTAGCTCTGTGTAAGCTTTCATGAGTCATACAGGTGATCAGAAGCTATAATAATGTAGGATACGAGCAGCTTTTCAGTCATGTACAGTGAATAGGAGTAACCCAAAAGAAATATATTGATTGAATAATTTAAAATAGAGTTATCGACATGTATTTTGCGTTGTTAGATTGAGGAACTACGGATGTTACGTTACACAGCCCTCACCAAAACAATAGTCTAATTCATCCACAAACCCAGAGTAACATACATGAATTGACACTTCTCACAGCTCAAAAGATGCACCGTTTTGTGTCACCTAAATGATCAGGAAGTGGTAAGATGAAAATCTCGTCTTCTATACTAATATTATACTACTCAACCGATTTTAAAAATTACTTCACCTATAGAAATCTACATTGCCAGTGAGTAACATAGGCTGTATTTTATTTTCAAAACAATTCGAGGGGGCGGGGGCGATGGGAGAAGATATAAAAATATTAAAAGAATAGGCGAAATCGAATTTGTCGTACAAGGACGAGACAAAGCTCATTTTAAGCCCCTTGACGCAAAGAACAAAACTCGGTAAGCCCTTCGGGCCCGAACACCATGTTTTAAGGCCGTAAAATCAACCGTTATGGATATATTGGTACCACACTACCCCTGCTCTAGGAATCGGATGAAGAAATGAACTGCCGTAACCATGGCAACGTCAGTCCAGGATTCCTACACCAGCGAGATTACCTACAATATATCACAAAAACCTAACATGTTACAGACATGGAAATTGACATTTGTAATCCCTTTAAAAAAACATGTAGGTTTTGTTTTCGGAAAATCAACTTAAGCTGGAAATCGACAAATATGTGAAGAAGGAGTTGAATTCTCTTTATGAGGATATTTATATCTCAAAAACTAAGATGTTACAGACGTGAACATCGGTGTTTGGAATCGCCTTTAGAAATAAAGAAACTTTTATTTTTTGACTTAAAAAGAGGACTGTTCCTCACAAGTAGAGTTCCATGTAGCATGTTCCAGATTTAGCTTTGCCAGTAGACTGGTCATCTTAGGCCCAAGAGGCAATGCCACAAACGTGGTTTACAAAGAAGTTCTGGGGTAAATGAAATGCAATTTTTCGGTGAGTTTTTAATACTTTAGGGATTATCAGATAATGTCTTATTGTTAGTGCAATACCGAGGAACAATTAATTTTTATCAACTTAACAACTCCTCGCGAGCGAAGCTAGTTTACAAATATTGAGAAAAGTCGCTCTGCGAGAAACTGGGACTCCCTGGTAGTCACTGCGCAACAAAGGGTGGTTATCGTATATTCAACGGCCAGTCCCGTCCCATGCACAGGTTTCATCAATACCTGGCATTCTAGCACCAGCAGGACAGTTGGATGATACGAGAGCTGTAAAGACATTAGTGTCAATATTGATAGAACGCAATATTTAATGAACTAACAAGTGCAATATATTTCTTCAATGCAGTCAAACGCAAAGTCTATTATCTTATGCCAAATGTCGGGAAGCCGTTGGGGACCGTCAGCAAAGCGTTCTTTGTTGATGACAGCGACGGAGCGCCCTACTGCGCGGAGTACAGATGCCACGTCCGGAAATAGGCGCTTCAGAGGGGTTCCTTCAACTTCGGAAATAGGTCGAAGTCACAAGGACTCATGTTTGGTGGGTACGGACCACCCAATGACACCGTTGCCAAAAGAGCTTGCCATTGTTTCCGACATGAGAACGTGCATTGTCGTGCAACGTGATAGGGCGATCGTTTCGTAATAAACGTGGATGCGTGTGCCGCATTTCTGTCGAAATTTATGGGGACTAGGTGTACTTGAAAAAGTTTCATTTTACGCCTTTACTGCCGTTAAGATCTTCACATGTATCCCTGTGTATGGAGCTCATGTTATACCCCATAAGATTGGGTCCCCACCAGAACTTGTCCGCTACCGCAGCTTCGACTGCCGTACCGTTGCCCAACCCCGCGGCGTGGACACGCCTGACACGATTTATCCATGTAGACACAGATCGTCCCTGACATCACATGAACCGGCTTAAGGAGGCTGTCTGAAACCATCTCCAAGGCTTCAAGGATCCAACTTCACCCATCGAGTACGGAACATAGTATGGGACAAGGGAGTTTCTCAGGGAGCTAAGGCTTATCTCCTGCCCATCATAACGTGTAGTCTGGAGAGTTGCGTCTTACATAAAAGAGAAGTCAACTGCAAGCTTTTGATATGAAGTTCCTTAGATGAGCTGTACAGAAAACAAGGAAGGACAGAATTAGGAATGATCAGATACAAAGAGACCTGCAGGTCAACCTGACCATGCAACAAACGCTGAGTGCTGCAAGGCGGAAGTGGCTAACACGTTACGTGGATGCAGGTGACTTGAACACCAAAGAAGTATTTTGAAAAGTTCGTTCTAAGAAGACGACCAATTAGAGGCCCCAGATAAAGGTGGTTAGGCCAGATAAGAGAAGAGAGTAGAAACATGGGATGCCCTAGATAGAAAAGGAGCCTACCAGGGCCGTAATAAATGGAGGCACATCGTTCTTAAACATCCTACCCCGCTCGCTGGAATGAATTCGTGATGATGATGATGATGATGATTGATGAACTTGAGTGACGCCATTCATTCGATTGACGCTTGAATTCAGGCTCATAGGCTCGTGCCCACGTCTCATCAATGGCGACAATACGCTGCAGAAATGCGCCTCCCCAATTGCGGTATCTGTCCAGGTGGATGCCAATCAGTGCATACCGGTGCCATTTCTGTACGTCAGTGAGTTGATGTGGAACACAACGAGACGTAATTTTCCTCATGTTTAGCCATTTCGTCAGTATGTGCCACACTGTTTGATGACTAGACCAACATTTACGAATAATTCCCGAACAGACCATCAATGGTCTACGGAAAGGAGACCACACACGGTGTCACTCTGACCTTGTGCGGTGCAAATCCGCAGTCTCATTCCGACCCGGACGAAACGCCTTGACCTATCGTGCAACAGTCCTGACCGGCAATGCATTCTCGCCACAGGCTTCACGTAATCCTCGATAACATTCTGATGCATTTTTGCCACACGCAACCTCGATTTTAATCCACGAACGCTGATCATCTTTTGAAGACATGCTTTAGAGCGGTGAAATCGACACCATTCACTTCAACGCCACACAGCAACAACACTCCCAATTGGATGTCCGTGAAATCCACTCTGCACATCGACAACAGCGCCACCTGACCGTTCCCATTTCCTACTTTCTGCATGCGCGATCTCCTGCGAGTGTCTGGACTACGTTCCCACTACTTTATTTACAGCCCTCGTAGTTTTCAGTCCTCAGCAACTAAATCATTAATATTTGGAGATATGCAACTCCCCGGTATTTTTTTGAAAGAGGAAATGTGCCTATAACGTCTTGCGGAACATGCTATAGGACATGACACTGTATAGGCTTTTGTGCTTAAGCCGTGTCAAGAAAATAAGGTGAAATTCTTAACGTTTCGCAAAGAACTGTACTCGGCGTTCTCAGAAGAAATCTCGGCTGTCCACGAGAAAGGCGTCTTAAACAATGACAACTTTGAATTTGGACGTTAGAATAGAAGTGGAAATGGTACGTTCATTCACCACCAGATGGCCTTCATGACGTGGCACAACGCTACCGTTCGAAGCGGAAGCTGACCGAACCATCACAATCAGACTAAGCGGTTCACTTAACGTGTTTGCGTAACATATGACAGGTGTAAGACAGAGACATTAGCCTGGAATGAAACACCTGGCGACGAGGAACGTACGAATTTGGAAAACACCGAGACAAAATAACAATAAAGAAGGGACAGGGAAGGGAACTACATACGTAAATTCTTAATGGCTGGCAACCAGGTATTACTTAATTGACAGCCGGTGTCCCTGTTGAAACTGTTAGGATTTCTACGTATTTCCACAGCTTCCCGTATAATCCTGGACATGTACTCGTAGTATCTAGTGTGGGTAAGAGCTCGAGCATCTTGGAACATGATATCATGGCCCGACGATAGAGCGTGCTCAGCTATTGCCGAGTTGTCAGGTTGGTTGAGACGAATATTACGTTTGTGTTCCTTCTTTATTGTTAATTCATCGCGGTGTTTTCCAAATTCGTATGTTCCTCGTCGCCAGATGTTTCATTCCAGGCTTATGTCTACGTCTTACACCTGTCATATGTTACGCAAACACGTTATGTGAACTGCTTAGTCTGATTGTGATGGTTCGGTCAGCTTCTGCTTCGAACGCTAGCATTGTGCCACGTCATGGGGACCATATGGTGGCGAATGAACGTATCATTTCCACTTCTATTATAACGTACAAATTCAAAGTTGTCATTGCTTAAGAAGCCTTTCTCGTGAACAGCCGAGATTTCTTTTGAAGACGCAGAGCACAATTCTCTGCGAAGCGTTAAGAATTTCACCTTATTTTCTTGACACGGCACAAGCCCGAAAGCCTACACACTATCATGTCTTAGAGTACGGGTCGTGAAAGCATTAATGGCAACATGATATAGAACACACAAACTTTTGAAGAATATTTAAAATGTTCCACAGTTCCCCTCGGAATTTCAATCCCACACATGAAATCTTGTATTCAATTTTTTGTTTATTGATTTCTCTCTGAACATTTCCGCTCTCTTAAACCTTTTTTTATTACCTTGAAGAAATTCTTATGATGATTTTCTGACGTTTAATATTGCCGTCCTTGTCTTCAACGAATGAAATGTATAAGGAGTAATATTCAGTCGCTTTCGCAAGATTTTCCGAACAGTCTGTTGTGAAATTTGTTTTTGCAAACTCGCCCTTGCTGTCAACCTTTATGGACATGTTATTTTGATACGCACGATCTTCCTAGAATTTTTCTTTTACATAAACAAGAATTAATTTCAATGAATTTGTTCCGGTCGTATATCAACTCTCTGGTATGTGGTGGTTTTCCAAACCATGCTCTAAAATGTTTCGCAAGAGTTACGGAATCCATTCTGGATAGTTCACACACACAATATGATTTCCCCGCATCATTGGCAACCAGTCTAACTATACTTGCGAAGTACAGCAAATGTGTACGGGTTTCTCAACCTTCCTGTCTGTCTGTTAAGTATTCACCCAAAGGCTGGTTGGATTCTCAAACGGCGCCACCAAACGTTATGTTGTTACAAGGAGACCGCAAGAACCAATTCCAGTGCCATACAAGATATGATAAGAATTTAATTGTGAGGACAGGCTCGAATATTCCTTTATCGGACAATAGTCGTTCAATTAATAATCAAATTCGACTACGTTCCGATATACAGTGAATACAAAACAATAGTATATCTACAACTGGTTTAGAACTGGTTAGTCCCATGTTATGTCAGTTGATGGAGAGAACATGAAAATCCCCTGGTACAAATGTTTTATTAAATAGGTCTAATATTGTAATTTTGAGCCAGTTGATGATTTTTAGAGGCAGACTTTAGAGAAATGTGTTAAAAGCTTTTAATTAAAAGTTAACTACAACCCTAAATAGAATGTAATCCAACGCTAGTGATAAAGAAATAATTATATCGTTGAAAAGCAAAACTGGCAAAGAAGGAAGCGTGTCACAAAGCAAACACAGAAACTGAGATGAGCAAGCAATTGGGCACATTCACCATGTAGATGTACAGACTTTCTAACTTTGGCAACTTTATACTTTGGTTTCTCTGGAACATGTTTTCAGTGCTGCGTGACATTCAATTGCTTTTCCTATCCAGGCTCCAGTCCTACACCACAATTCCGAAAACCACACTTGGATAAGTTTAAAACTTCCCTTTCTATGTCCCGAGTTCTCAAAAGTATTTCCGAGGATTTTTGAAATTTCCCATCCGGTAGAGTCATGTACAGCACATATTCTAGTTAAGTGGCCAAATTATTTGCCTACAGTCCGGCTTCATGGCTAAATGGTTAGCGTGCTGGCCTTTGGCCATAGGGGTCCCGGGTTCGATTCCCGGCAGGGTCTGGAATTTTAACCATTATTGGTTAATTTCTCTGGCACGGGGGCTGGGTATATGTGTCGCCTTCATCATCATTTCATCCTCATCACGACGCGCAGGTCACCTACGGGGGCCAGACCGAAAGACCTGCACTTGGCGAGCCGATCATGTCCTCGGACACTCCCGGCACTAAAAGTCATACGCCATTTCATTTCATCTGTCTACATACCTATGAATGTATTCTTCTTGTCTTTTAAATTACCCTTGTCTTCTTTCACAGATTACGATACTGGCGCTTTTGGCGTCAGTGAGCTTAGCACAGCAGTACAGCAACGGTAACTACGTGGACGACTACGATTACGACAATGGACCTCCAGCTCCCAGACCTGCGAGTCCCTCAAGGTCTTCATTCTCCAGACCACCTCCTGCACCTGCTCGTTCTCCTGTTACGCCTGCAGGTCCCCGCCCTACTCCAGTGCCCATTCTCAAGCAGATCAACAGGTGAGTCTCACAGAGTTCAAACCACAGTAGCAGGGGCTCATAATACAGAAACGTGACTGCATTGGATTCAGAGGCATTCGGGTAAAGTCATTTATTCCCTCATTTTCACCGACCATGCTCAGGACGTTTTAAACAAGCCTCGGACCTATGGGAGTAACGGAGCCCCACTCCCATTTGAAAGACGAGGGACTCCTTGGAAACAACTTGGCCAACGAAATGTGGCTATCAATATTAATGGGACTTATGGAAGAAATAAAGTTGAACTGGCTGAGTCAGCAAAGAGGGTGCATCTGTATATTTTAGGTGTTAATGATATTCGGATCAGGGGAGATAACGAGGAGGAGATAGGAAATTATAAACTGTACTTTACTCGTGTTAAAAAGCGAAGGGCAGAGTGCAGGGTAGAATTGTTCATCAGGAATACTATTGCACGCAACATAGTTTCCGTTCTGCACGTAAATGAGCGAATGATGTGGGTATGTTTCGCAGTTGGAGGAATTAGGACTATAATTATCTCAGTGTATTCACCATATGAGGGTGCAGTTGCGAGTGAAGTTAACAAGTTTTGAAAAGCATTGGGTGACATTACAGGCAGGGTCAATGGCAAGGATAATGCTATTGGGCGATTTCAATGCCAGATTTGGAAATAGAACTGAAGTATACGAAATGGTGACTGGTGAATGTGGGGAAAATATGGAAGCTAATAGGAATGGGATGCGATTGCTGGATTTCTGTGTTAGTATAGGATTAGTCTACGAATACATTCTTCAAGCAAAATGCTATTTACCACTACACATGGAAGGGCAGGGACACTAGATCGATAATAGACTATGTCTTAACCGACTCTGAATTCAAGAAATCTGTTAGGAATGTGTGGGTTTTCCGGGAATTTTTCGATGATACCGACCACTATTGATCTGTAGTGAACTAAGTATCTCTAGTCCTGGGGTAGATAAAGTGAAATCTATCTTCAGACGAATAAGGGTGGAATATCACCAGGACCAGGAAATTACACAGATGTGCACGGATATGATAGTGAAAAGTTTCAAAGAATAGAGAGTAAGCTCGTTCATGATATAGAAAGAGAATGGGTGTCATACAGGGACACTATAGAAGATACAGCGAGGTCATGGTTCGGAACAACTGTATGTAAAGATGGGAATAGGCTAACTTCTCGGTGAATTATAAAGTGCGGGTAGCTTGGAAACGTAAGAAGAAGGCGTATCAGAAATGGCCCCAAACAAGGACTAATGCAGACAGGAATTGTACGTAGATAAAGGGTCGAACAAATAGTTATTGAATCCAAGAAGAAGTCCTAGAAGGTATTGCTAATAACCTGGTCAGGTCTGGCAGCAGGGAAACCTTTCTGAATAGTAATAAAATATCATAGAAAGGGAGGGATAAAGAAAATGAATAGTGTTTTATATAAATCAGGTGAACCCATAATTGATCCCAGGGAATCACTGGACGGTTGGAAGGAGTATTTTGAAAATCTTCGTAAAGTAAGAGGAAATCTTCCTGTTTCAACGAACAACCGAGCACATGGAGAGAAAATGATGCTGGTGAAATTATGCTTGAGGAAATGGAAGGATAGTAAATAAACTCCGTTGTCATAAAGCAGCAGGGATAGATGTAATTAGACCTGAAATGGTGGAATATAGTGGGAAGACAGGGATGAAATGGCTTCATGGAGTAATTAATAAGATTTGTGTGGAGCATTAGTATGTCCGACTCGTTGGCTGAATGGTCAGCGTACTGGCCTTCGGTTCAGAGGGTCCCGGGTTCGATTCCCGGCCGGGTCGGGGATTTTAATCGCTTCTGATTAATTCTTCTGGCTCGGGGACTGGGTGTATATGTCCATCCCAACACTCTCCTTATCATATTCAGACAACATACTACACTACCAACCACCACAGAAACACGCAATAGTGCTTACATCCCTCCATAGAGGGTTGGCGTCAGGAAGGGCATCCGGCCGTAAAACAGGGCCAAATCCACATGTGCGACACAGTTCGCACCCGCGACCCCACAGGTGTGGGAAAAGCGGCAGGAAAAGAAAGAAGAAAGAAAGAATTAGTATCTTCTGATTGGACAGAAGCAGTAATTGCACCTATCTATAAGCAAAGGAACAGGAAGGTTTGGGACAAGTATCGAGGTATCTCATTGATCAGTATACCAAGCAAGGTGTTCGCTGGGATTTTGGAAGAGAGGGTTCAGTCAGTGAATGAGAGTAAGTTGCATGAAAACCAGCGTGGTTTCAGAACACAGAGGGGCTATCAGGATCAGATTTTCAGTATGCGCCAGATAATTGAAAAAGCTACGAGTGTTTATATTTCGTAGATCTAGAGAAGGCATATGACAGTGTACCGAGGGGAAAGATGTTCGCCGTACTGGAGGACTATGGGATTAAGGGTAGATTATTAAAATCAATCAAAGAAATGTATGTGGACAATTGTGCTGCAGTGAGAATTGATGCTAGAATGAGTTCATGGTTCAAGGTCTTTACAGTGGTTAGACAAGGCTGTAATCTTTCACCTTTGTTGTTCATAGTTTACATGGATCATCAATTAAAAATTATAAAGTTGCAGGGAAGGCTTCAGGTAGGTGGAAATGTAATAAACAGTTTGGCTTATGTTGACGACTTCGTCTTAATGGCAGATTGTGCTCAAAGCCTAGAATCTAATATTTTGGAACTTGATTATAGATGCAATGAGTATGGTATGAAAATTAGCCTTTACAAGACTAAATTGATATCAGTAAGTAAGAAATCCAGACTGCGGATACAAAGCTGGAACAGGTAGATAATTTCAAGTATTTAGGATGTGTGTTTCTCCAGGATGTTAGTATGCTAAGCGAGATTGAATGAAGGTGCAGTAAAGTATTATGTAAGTATTCTCTAAGAAGTAAGTGAGCTCCCGGACGAAACTATCTTTACATCGGTCTGTTTTCAGACCAAATTTGCTTTACGGGAGTGAAAGCTGGGTCGACTCAAGATATTTTATAAGTTAGAAGTAACAGACATGAAAGTAGCGAGAATGATTGCTGTTACAAACAAGTGGGCATAATGGCAGTAAGGTACTCGTAATGAGGTTAAGTTAAGAGTGAACTCGATGTATTAAGGTGTGCGCATAAACCGGCTTCGGTGGTGGGGTCATGTGAGGCGAATGGAGTAGGATAGGTTACCTAGGAGAATAATGGACTCTCTTACGGAGGATAAGAGAAGTTGAGAGAGAGACCATGACGACGATGTTTAGACCCTATTTCTAACGATTTTAAGGTAAGAGCTATAAAACTAACTGAATCACAGGGCTGCTTACAAATAGAGGATTTGGTGGCGGTTAGTAACTTTGCAGAGGTTTGCAGACTGAACATTGAAAGGCCTAAGAGTCTATAATGAAGATATATATATATATATGTGTGTGTGTGTGTGTGTGTGTGTGTGTGTGAATTGTTTTTTCCGGGGAAGTCTGCGGGCCCCTTAAGCCCTGGACTCGCCTGCAGTGTAGGTCTAGGAGGCCCTAACATTACGCGTCTGAGAGGGTATATCGGAGTATTCGCTTAAGAGTTTGTGAGGTCTCTAAAACCTACAGTAATAGTGTATATGCCAGAAGAGACACAAGGCTGAAGAATCTCGCACAAGAAGAAGGTAGCCGTATCTCTACTCCATTTATACTGATACTTGTTTTGTGAACTGTGATCTTGTGAAAAATATGTACATCAATTATGAGACTACAATGACAGAAATTCTCAGGTGAATTTCACACTTGCACACGGACACAAAGCTCATGACCATGATACCGTGACAATAACAACAAAAATGTTAAGCTGGTCTAAATGGCCTAGATTGTTAGATTCGATTCCCAATGAATTCGATGGTAACTAAAGGTACTCGAATACATCCACCTGATATCGGTAGACTTTCTGGCACGTAAAAGAACTCCTTCAGGACAAAACAGAAGTTAGTGGTACGAAAACTCAAGAGTGAAATATGGATCTCATCACCTAGAACTAATTTACGAGTGCTACTGAGGATCCACTGTACAGCTAGTACTTTCAGTGTTCTAAATGAAGAGTAATCTCATCCGAGGTTAGACATATGTATGGTGTTTATACGTAGGCTAGCTAGCTGCAACAACACTGAACACTGTTATTCAAAGCTTACGGTGCTAAGCAAGCAGTACTGTTATTCAAAGTCTATCAGACGCCTACCGTATACACGGAAGTATTGCACAAGTGTGCAAGATGAATAAATCACGTTAAAGAAAGATGAAGACCAGTTTCAGATTAACTGTCACATCTTTTATTGGCCATACTCCAGGAAAGTAAAAGGATGTCTCCAACGCAACCAAGATCAAAACGAGGAACGATTGCACTCAAGACACGCACATTAATAGCAGTCAATATTTAATATTAAGTGAAGGTCATAGAAGTGATATACAGAAATTCGGAATTACATTACAAATCACCCTACAAGAAGGAGGAAATTGTTCGTTTTAATGGCGATATATGTCACTTTATGCTGATGTTAACTCAAAAATGTTACAGTCTAAATTACTGTAACAATTTCGATGCGATTTGCTCACACGAAAAGAATGAAAATACTAAAAAATCAGATAATCCTTCTCCTAGAATAGCCTTTTATCGTCGGATACAGCTATTGCTATTGGATGCCCACCTCCGTAGTGTAACTGTGTTCAGTTTCGGGTACTGCCAGAGATTTAAGAATGAAAGGACAGGTGGTGTTTGGTTAAATAGGTACATGCAGCTCACCTTCACTGGAGTGTGCCTGAAAAGAGTTCGAGACAAAGACACGAGTTTACTTTACTATTATATGTTAGGAAAATCATTCATCATCACGGGAACTGTTTGATTGCTATGTATCGCTCTGAGTCACCAACTGTATGCCGTCTAGTGTTAGATAGGATGTCAAAGAAAATTACTGTGAGGGATTTTAATGCACTCATATTATCAGGAGTTTGACATATCTCTAAATAAAACCAGATTCAACTGGATAGGTCTAATTCTGAATATAACTTGAATGTATGTATGTTCAGTCTTCAGCCCTAAGGCTGGTTGGAGACTCAATAGCTCTGCCATCAGCTGTCATAGATGGCCTAGGCATCACTGAAGATGCGTACTAGGGAAATGAGGAGTGAGGTAGTTTTCCGTTGCTTTCCTCACCGAGCCAGAAGTTGCTATTACATATCAGTCTGCCAAGCCCACTGAAATGCATGCACCAACCGACCCTATGAGCAACATTTTCACATTATTCATAGCAGGGACTGGCTGCAGAAGGAATGGCATTACTAGCATCGCTCATACCTCAGTCACTTTCATATTGTCAAAGCCAACTTGAATAGAATCAGGAAAATGTAGGTGGAGGAAAGCTACCATGTTGACTCTTCGACTATGACGACATTTAGTTACACATATGCATTGTTCAATTGCAGTTGATAGATGTCACCTCTAAATTAATAATAATAATAATAATAATAATAATAATAATAATAATAATGTGTATTGTCTGCATAAGTCTCTACAGAGGACAATTTCAAAGAACTCAATGATTTCCCCTCGTATGGTGACCCTCCTAGCAGGTATGTTATCTGCCGCGAGAGCAAGTGTTTTGGGTTGAAATTAGCCAGATTACTAAGAGTTCTAATAACGGCACACTGGTAATCTAGAACTAGTCAAGAACGACACGTGTCTTACCTAAAATAATAATTACGGATGTATTCGACAAAACTATTAATCTGAAATAAGATTTAATTTAATTTTAATATAAATAAATAGCTATTTTATTCAAATAGCACGCCTCACATGGAAAAAACAGTAGTTGAACACAGTACCTTGGCTATAGGGAAGAGATCAGGCATCGGAATCTCAATATACGGCGAAGATGATGGAATATACTATCGCTCTAGATGGTTCATGAAAATTAAAAGATTGCTATCCTAAATTACATAAATAAATCTCACTGTTTGCAAATAGAATGATATGTTGCCACTGCAAAACATTTTAGTGTTCACATCTGATTTACAGTCCGGCTCCATGGCTAAATGGTTAGCGTGCTGGCCTTTGGTCACAGGGGTCCCGGGCTCGATTCTCGGCAGGGTCGGGAATTTTAACCATCATTAGTTAATTTCTCTGGCACGGGGCTGGGTGTATATGTCGTCTTCATCATCATTTCATCCTCATCACGATGTGCAGGTCGCCTACGGGAGTTAAATCATAAAAGACCTGCACCTGGTGAGCCGAACATGTCCTCGGACACTCCCGGCACCAAAAGCCATACACTATTTTATTTTTCATCTGATTTACACTCCCACAGAAACGTTAGTGATTTATGGTGTTTGCACAACAGTTTACAGTACGCATTCCCTAGGTGTACCCGGTTCGAATCATAACTAACAGGGCGCCTACGCCCTAACTAGGTTCAGGTTCAGAATTATGCCGAGGCCAGACACAATTCAGCTACAAGGACCTTGTTCTAGTTGGCGGGTGGCTTAGATCAAATGACACATGCAAATGTGTTTGAACGTTGCATAATATTCAACAAATTCCTATCGAAAAGTCAGCCATTCATGTTGAAATAATAATAATAATAATAATAATAATAATAATAATAATAATAATAATAATAATTGGTAAGGTTATAAATTGTGTAGTTGTTTAATCACTACAGCAGTGGATATTTTACTATTTGGAGAAGTCAGGTAACGTATTAGAAAACAACAGATGCAATCTATTCTGGATCAGGAGCTACTTGACTGACAGATATGTGTCAAATGACAAACCAGACATCACTATTTCACCCCGCAGTACCGGACATGTTTGGATGGATTTTGCAGTGCCTTGTAGTTCATTTCTTGCTAGTGGCTTTACGTCGCACCGACACAGACAGGTCTTATGGCGACGATGGAACAGGAAAGGGCTAGGAGTGGGAAGAAAGCGGCCATGGCCTTGATTAAGGTGCAGACCCAGCATTTGTCTGGTGTGGAAATGGGAAACCACGGGAAACCATCTTCAGGGCTACCGACAGTGGGATTCGAACTCACTATCTCCCGGATGCAAGCTCACAGCTGCGCGCCCCTAATGGCACGGGCAACTCGCCCGGTGCCTTTTAGTTCAAATAGTTGGTTAACTTGTCTGTCTGTTAAGTCATCAGTCCAGGGGCTAGTTGGATCCTCAAATAACACCACCAGCACCACCAAAGTTGATGCAGTTACCGGGAAACCGCAACAGCCGATGGCAGCGCCAAAATGAGGCATATTAGGCAAGATGAGAAGTGAGTTAGTGTTCCAAGGATTTCCTCACTGGGCCAGAAAGTGCTATTTCAGCACTATGAGCAACACCTTTCAAAACAATCAGGCACTTTGGTCGTATTCCGAATATCATCACTCAGCACCAGCCATATCCCTGCAACGTCCCTATCGTCACAGCCATGGACGAGACTGAAACTTCAGTGGATGCTACGTCTTGCTCTGGCCTGTGCCAAGTGACAGATGCAAACATACTGCATCTATCAAAAATGGCAGTAGGCGGTTCATTTAAGTTGTGAAGCGCAAATGCGTATACATCTGAAACCAAACACACTCTGTGTTAAAGATCAGTGATGAGTGAACCAAATAACCACAGTATCACTTTGATTCGAACAGCAAGACTGGTGTATAATCACCTGAAACATTTCTTGCTCGTCTGTGAGTATCTGAATGGAGATAACCATAAATGTTTAGTTCTAAGAACCTCCAGAATAATGTGCCAGTTCCTCAACGACAGTTCAACGACGACTTCGAAACTAACCTATTGCCTTATTTAAAGTGTGATTGTGTGTTAATGTGCAATATGAGAGAACTGTGTGTCAAGGACATAATAATAATAATAATAATAATAATAATAATAATAATAACAACGTGCAAGTGGCTGCATGGTTGGGCTTTGGCCCCAAAGTCATGAGAACAGGAGACAATGACATAACACACTACATTGCTCAGATTATGAAACCTGTCCCTAATCACGCGTAAAATCTAGTAATATGTTACCTCGTATCTCCACATGTCACCGTCAACTATTTGCGCTGACATTTCACCACATAAACAGTGCCTACAAACTACGGTAGTATTACTACACGTCTGAATGGGACGGAATTGTTCTGCCAAAATTTCGTCACTGTTCTGGCAAAAAGTTATATCTCACAATATTCTTCCCATCCATTATTTTCCTTAAGACTGGTCACGCCTCCCAGCCACGCCTGGATATTTAGTCCGTCAGATCAATATTCGTTGTGCTCAGTTTCCTTTGCTTATGAACCTTAGCGTACCTCACTCTAAGAATGTATGTTTCCACTACTTATTTACGCACCCCTACAGTATAATGTACTTAAGATTCATTTTCCTTTACACGTTAGCATACGAAAATGAACAAAACAAATTTGTTCTGGTGGACTTCATATCCATATGCGGCTGGGAGGCGTGGCAGGTCTTAAGGAAAATAATGGATAGGAAGAGCATTGTGAGATATAGGCCTAACCTCTTGCCGGAACAGCGACGATTAATCTAACCATCTGGAAACTGTAAAACAAGATCAGGAAAAGACAGATCCAATGCATGTTGTGGGAGTAGATTGCTCTCGACGCCGTGGAAACAATAAAATCACTTTCACACCTGGAAATATTTGTGCTGATTTTCTTGTCCAAAAATAAGATTTTGGAATGGATGCAAGGTCTGAAGAAAAAAATATCCACTATATGTGTTCTCGAAGTATTTTCCCATTTTGCCACCTTAGCGGGTCAATGGTGAGATCTTCGGTTCAGAGGGATTTGGGTTCGATTTATGTATGTTGAAGTTTTAACCGTCTATAGTTAATTTCTCTAGCTCGGGAGCTAGGTTTTTATGTTCATCTTAATACAAACGTCTTCAATCACAAATAAACACGCAATAGTAAATATTTCTCTCCACATTCAGTTGAAAGGGACATGATAGTTTCTCATCGACGCGGCGTGGCTTGAATTCCGGGTAAAGTATCGGGAATTGTTTTAAGTGAAAAGTCACGCCCCTGATTTTTGGATTCCACATGAAACTAGATGTCTCGTGGAAATAATGACGATGTCTAGAGTCACCTGGGAATTCAAGCTTACTTGCTGCTTGGGGTTGGCGTCAGGAAGGACACCCAGCCGTTGAACTGGGTGAGGTCCACATGTTCAACACAGGTCGCACCACGATCCTACTAGGTGACGGGAAAAGTGGCGGAGAAGGAAATTAAGATTTTGCGACCTGAACTGAAGTTTGGCACAGTAGGTAGCCGTTTGAGAGTAATTAAATTTGAGAAACTCTTGTTAATAAATTTACTGACACATTAAGTAATTCCTCTTCAGGGCAGTTCTGTCACTCTTGCATCTCCCAAGATCGACAGCAATGGAATACTTTGGATTATTATTTGGTGGTGGTAGTAGTAGTAAAGCTACAGTACACTCATCATTCACGCCCATAATACTGGATGAGAACATGTAAGAAAGGTCCATAGGAGCCACAAGGACATAACAGATTCACACCAAATACTTTTCCTTCCTTATTTTGGCTGTGGTAAATGCGCACACACACTAAGTAATAAGCTATAGAATACTTCTCTTTATGTTTCAGGCATAACGAAGATGGGTCGTACACTTATGGATATGAAGGGGCCGATGGCAGTTTCAAGATCGAGACTAAGCTGAACACCGGAGAAGTGATGGGTAAATACGGCTACGTGGATGACACTGGCAAGGTTCGCGTGGTGGAATATGGCGCCAATCGGTATGGCTTCCAGCCATCCGGCGAAGGTATCACTGTGGCCCCTCCTACGCTGGTCGACGAATCCAGGAAGAACCGCAATGGTGAAGCAGACTACGACGATGGTCAGTACTACGAGGCGGCTGCACCCCGTGCTCCACCACGTCCTCAGATCCAATTGGCTCGTCCTCAACCGCGTCCCGCACCTCAACCCCCTCGTCCAGCACCGGCCCCTCTGAGTCCTGCTCCTGCCCCTCCCCGTCCTGTACCTCAGCAGGCTCCACGTCCGGCACCCCAGCAAGCTAGACCTGCCCCACCACCACAGTACACCACATACGAGGAGTACGCCGAGGAACCCCAGTACAGACCAGCTCCCCCTCAGCCCAGAGTAAGCCAAAGCCCAGCTCCAGCACCTCCTCGTCTTCAGATTCCAGGTGCTGTCCCTGCTGGAGGCGTCGTGTACTCGCCCCAGCCTCAGCATTCTCCTTCTCGTCCCTCTCAACCACGACCAACTCAGCAACATCAGGCGCCCGTGTACCATGCACAGCCCATTGCATCCACAGCTCCTCCTCTGCCACCACCCCCTCCACCCAGGCCTGCCTCCAGACCTGCTCCTCAAACCCGCCAAGCTGGAGGACTTCTCGATCAGCTGGCTAGGGACTACGCCCTTCCTCAGGGAAGCACCGCACTTTCTGACATTTCCTTTGGGTACTACTCATAGAGCCTTCCTTTAACTCACTGGCCGTTGTGGTGTCATGTGTTTCAAGATACAGTTGGACTTCAACACAGGCCAGACGAAATTTCTGCCTATGAGGCTAGGGGGCAATGAGAAACACTCTAAATTACCCCCTCGTCAAATATTCCTTTTCGACAGACTTTGTTAGAGGACCTGTATACTTTTTACCTTTCTACCACATTTTTGAAGACTTTAAGAGAAAGAGATTGCTAAGACAATGAATATAAGTAAGAGAACAGTGCATTTTAGCCAAGAAATGAGAATGTTTACCTTGAAAAATATTCCTAATTTATACACTGAAACGAGCTTATTTTAATGTAAACTCTTTAAGTAGAGTTTAACATTGGTTGACTTCATTTCAATTGTGACAAAATTAGTGTTTCGTTTTGCGTAAGAGAGGTTTCGCGATAAATATAATATTGAATATTGCATTCACTTTATGTTGTTACATACTAAATTACACTTCAAAAACTACTCGAAAACCGTCTCGGTTTCGGATTATGGGGATCTATATATTCTTCCTATCTGAATGGTTGTTGGGTGTGGTCTTTGGTCCTGGGAGCATGCTAGTCTCCTCCTATTTTATTGTTGTATGTTGAAGGTATTTTCTTTTAGTTATGGAGCTAGAAATTCGGTGCAGACTTCTTTGTCAATTCAAAATTTCGTTTCATTCCTGCTAAAGAGTGTGTGTATTTGAGAGAGTGTGACTGTTTCTAGTTGTTTAGGACTTGTTAATACATTCTTCCAAGACTAACTTTTCTTCGTGTGTGTATCTAAGGTTCTTATTTCGTGGTTTCTCTTGTATCGACTTCTTATCGTTGTAGTTCTACTCAGTGAATGCGTCCGTATTTATTTTTCTCCTTTTCCGTCTTTCGATCGTGTTCGCTTCAACACATCTTGAAATCTATTTCTCTGTAGAATTTTCATTTCTTGCTTGTAACCGACATATTTAAAAACGCATTAACCTTTCATATAAAATAACGTTTTATATTGTATAATTTTTATGAACTATATAACTCACCTGAATGTGTGTTCATATATTGCTTTTTATTCTTACAATTTGTTGTGATTTAATTCTAACACAGGTATTGCTCAATTTTCTTTGTGAAAATGTGCATGTCTTTCTATGAGTATTTGTGTACATAGATTATAAATGTGAATGACGTATTCACTTCTTGACGTTAATTCTATTAGTTAGCTTTTTTAACTCAAAACCTCTTGCATTGAATATATTTCAAACTTCATTTGAAAATACGAATATTAGCTCAAATCATCATGTTCTATTGAAAGTTCATTTAGCTGCTTTCTATAATTTGTCTGGCTGTATTTGTACTTATATTTTTGGTTGTTGGTTCTCTCATTTTACTGACTACAGGGCCATCTGAACATTTTAATTTTTTTATATACTAGGTTTTCAATTCGACAGTCATTCTTTGACACATTCTCATATCAAGTATCTGTTTTCTCTCTTTTCTTTTACTTTCTTTTTCCGTTATTCTTTCTTTCATTCTTACTTTCTCTCTCCTTTTCTTCCTTTTTCTTTCATTTTTTCTGTCCTTTTCTTTATTTGTTTTCTTCATTCATATTTTTCTTCCTTTCTTTCGAACTACTTTATTTCTTGTTTGTTCCTTTCATACTCGCTTGCTTTCTTTATTTTTCCATCTTTCTTTTCTTTTTTTAGTTCTTTCATTCTTTTCTCTCTTCCTTTCATTTCTTTCTTTTTCTCCTGTTCTTTCAATACACCATTCTTACGTTTTCTTATTTTTCTCACTTTTCCTCAAGTATTTATTTCACTCCTTGCTTCTTTCCGTAATTTGATTTTCCATTGGACAGTCATTCCTTGACACATTCTCATATCAAGTATCTGTTTCTCTCTTTTCTCTTTCTTTCTTTCTTTCTGTTATTCTTTCTTTCATTCTTATTTTCTCTCTCCCTTCCTTTCTTTTTCTTTCATTCTTTCTGTCTTTTTTTTCATAAATTATTCTTTATTTGTTTTCTTATTCTTATATTCTTCCTCTATTTCGATACTATTTTGTTTTTTGTTTGCCACTTTCATTCCCGCTTACTTTATTTATTTTCCCCTTCTTTCTTTTAGTTCTTTCATTTTCTTTCTTTCTTTCTTTCTTTTTCTCCTGTTCTTTCAATACGTCATTCTTACGTTTTATTCTTTTCCTCACTTTTCTTCACATTTATTTCCCTCCTTGCTTACTTCTTCCTGTAATTTTTGCTTTATTTTTCTTCCCTTTTCCCTTTAATTAATTACATTTTTCAATCATTTATTACATATCTGGAATTTATCGTACGCTAAGTCTTTACTTTAGGCTGTATAATTTTACGAATTTTCATTTTTAAATGACTACAGATTACCTATAATTAATCCTATCTTTATATTCTTTACGCTGGTCTTTTTGCTCAAATATTAACTCATTTTATTTTATTTATTACTCCTTTTCTTAATTACCAATTCACTCTCTTTCCCTCTTATGATGTTTCTCTGATATTGGTTGTGGAAAGAATTCTAAGTTTTCCTCCGACATTGATGGCAAACGTTTCTCTTTAACTTAAAATATGTACTTATACAACTCTCTCTCCTATTGGTGGTAGATTACAGAGATCTCTTTCTTTTTCTTAAAGATATCATATATATCACGTAGGTTCTAAATGGTTATAACGCAGTTTTCACGCACGCCATATTGCCTTCTTATAGGCCCTTCAGTACCCAATTACTAACTGCTCTAAACCACACTGTATATAGATGTTGCTTGCTGTTCTTAACATTCACCAAATTAACGCCTTCATTACTTTTACAACGTTCATGAAGTGCTGCCTCCTAAGCCTCAGACTGTATCATCGTAACTCCAAAACTAACCGTACCATAATTAATCCAATGCATTTAAATTTATATTATGAAATTCATAACTTGAACTAAAGTTATGAAGTACATAAAAGCTATCTATTTCCTCATCGAAGTAGAATACGAAAATCTCACTCGACCTAATGAGATTCTTAGTACAATATTTTCCTTCTACGATGTAAACATCACTCTATGTCCATATAGATGTGTTTAGTCCTATTTTAAGAATACAGGTTGTAGACTATGTCCTGTTAGACTGTGAAATCTTTCTGTATTTATTGTACAGCTAAGTTCGGTTACTATGTGAACCGCAGTATAAATTAATAAAATTTGAACAAACATCAAACGTTTATTGTATTTTTTAAAGTTTCTTCATTATATCTTCCACTTACCTGTCTAGTGAAAGCAACACTGCAACTACAGTTTTAAGATGGTAATACTTGCTACTGTCCACAGTAAAATAAATTGTTTTAATCAACTCCACATGATTCAGACTGCAGCACCCTCGCCTGAGAGAAAACGTCGAATGGTATGTGCCATCACTAATCCTGGATTACTGTATTTAGTTGGAGATTTTCTTGCTTTTCCACAGGTAACTACAACCTTAATACTTCAGCCTTCTTAGGAATTATATGTAGATGAATAACTGAACTACGCAGGAGTCACGAGGACACAAAACATAGTCACACAGAATAAGTTAACAGTTTTGTAAGTTAACTATTTAATAAGATATGTAACTCCCATCGGTTAGTGCTCTGATGACGAGGCTTGAGCTAATTACATCAACATAACTTTCAACAGAGTGAGAAGAGCTATGTTAAACAAGGAGTGATTTACTGGGGAGATATCATCTGATGACAGCTTCCACGGTTCGCCAGTAAGGGTCACGCCATCATGTATCTGTAACACTTCTTAACAAGTGGATTTTAAATCAGTAATTACTATGTTATAAGTCTATAAATATCGAATGCAACAACTTATTCACAGGTAAGATTATAGCGTGCTTAACCGATTAGTCAACTAACTGAAGCCTTACGTAATGATATCAGACATTTTTTCGAGACTATATGTCAGGATAATATTTTCATTCCAGAGGTAAAGGTTTTGAACATGATACCAGAAACAAGGCCTTAGTTTTGTAACGAGGAATTTATATGTGATTTACGAAAATCCTATGCTTAACTTGAACTCAAAATGATTGCTGAAATGGGACTTACATACATTTCTAGTAAAATGTCCACAAAACTGAATCTTAAGCACAATAATTCGTACAACAGATAATATGACATGAGAACATGAACAGAGCTCATAAGATGGTATCCATGTCGTTACTCCGTTTTAACTATACAAAAGCCACCAGATAAATTAAATACTCGACTAGATACTTTTTTGTTTTGAATTTCTAACGGTATTTCTATATTGATACTTCAAGCAGGCTGATTTATTTTCAATTACTTTCAATATTTTGCTGGCTAATTCTCATTTTACAAATATAAATTTTTACGACAATAACATTTCTGCACAGCGTGCTTCAGGTACATACAGCTCAATAAGTTTGGTGGCCTAAAGAAAAAGTGAGTTACGAGAAGCAGATTTTTAGTCCAACACAGCTTGTTATTTGTGCAGCCGTGCGGTGTGAGGCCTTTCCTCACTAAAGACGAACGCTGCAGGTCTGTGTAAGAAATAAACTAGTGTTTCTACGACCTACTTATGAAGTTTAAAAGACTGTGCACGATTATAGGGTATACGCTGACGTTATACAGTACTTCTCTCACAGTAGAGCAATAGTAAACTTTCTGGCTTATAATTTGTTAAAGAATGGAGTGGAGACGACGTAGTAACGATAAGTTGGTGGATATGCTGTTAGCGAATGGTTAAAGCCGAAGAAATGCACTTCATTTTGTAGGGCTACATGTGTGGTGTAGTTCATAAAACAATACTTGATAACAGCGATGATCCTGTGGAAGGAATTAGTGCAGTATATGGAAGTATCACGCCCTTCAAGTTGTCGAAGGTGCAAGAAAGCTTCATGAGATTTACAGTGCTTTTTACGAAGCAGAAGGATTGGTATTTTAAACATATTTTTATATAAAATGGTACTGCGCAGTTACTAAATTTCACTATTTATTTACGGTTTACTTCATTCCATAACTAGTGACTTTCTCCCTTATAAGTCTAGTAGATCTCACCGCTGCATAGACTAAGCAGAAAGGTTGCCGATACATCCTAAGTTTTGGACTGAAATTCACTTCTCGAAATTGCCTGTTACTGTAGGCCACCCAACTTGCAGAGCTGTATGCTTTTGAAGCACGCTGTACTACGAATTTATAAGAAAATTGCCAATACAGTACGTTGCATACCGATATGTCTATTCAACTAAGTAGAGTTCAGGCATCAAAATCTCCTTCTGTCGCTGTGTTTTTTTAAATTAATTCCTACTGTTTATTCACCTCTCTTTGATCTCTAAATGGAAGACAATAATAATGTTAAAACATTTACTATCTGCGCACTTTTTAGCGATAGATTTGTGCACGGGTTTGAGGAGCAAGGAGGGATCACTTCTGGTTCCGTTAGTACTGCCAACTGAATGGAAATGAAATCTGAATTGAATCGATAATATGATCGATCGATATGAATATTCTAAACCTTTGTTATCTTAAGCCAACAACTGTATCACACACACATTATATAACATTATATAACATTTCTCGATGCGAATCTTATTCCTAGAGTGAATTCTATAGTTTAGCTTTGCTGTGTAAATAACAACAGTACTAGTACGTAAAGTGTATGCCAGATGTCGCACAGCGATGCATAAGCGATTCATAGTTTGTATTTCAAAAGTTGCCAGTACGAATCTCGAACATTGACGAGGTCGACCGATTCAGCACTAGAGTGTAAATCTATCGCTAAAAAGTGCGCAGATAGTAAACTCTATAAGCCTTCAGGCCTTTTCATCAACTGATGAGCTCACTGCTACACTGGGGCGAAACGCTGGTAATTTCACGATCGAACAGGTCTAAAGAGCTTAAATGTTTTTAACATTGGCAATCGATGGAATTTAATTATGGTCTCCTTCTGGAAACTTAACTATTTAATAATAATCTTTTGATTCTACGTCCCACTAACTACTTTTCGATTTTCCGAGACGTCGAGGTGCCAGAATGTTGTCCTGCAAGAGTTCTTTAATGTACGAGTAAATCTACCGATATGAAGCTGACGTATTTCAGCACCTTCAAATACCACCGGACTGAGCCAGGATAGAACCTACCAAGGAGGTCTCAGAAGGCCAGCATTCTACCGTCCGAGCTGCTCAGCCCAGATAAATGAAAGACAATATTTTAAAATTCCCAAAATACTTTTAGTAAAATGTTTTACTGTTTTTTTTTCGCTAATTGCTTTACGTCGCACCGACACAGATAGGTCTTATGGCGACGATGGGACAGTAAAGGCATAGGAATGGGAAGGGAGCGACCGTCGCCTTAATTAAGGTACAGCCCCAGCATTTGCCTGGTGTGAAAATGGGGAACCACGGAAAACCATCTTCAGGGCTGCCGACAGTGGGATTCGAACCCACTATCTCCCGGATGCGAGCTCACAGCTGCGCGCTCTTAACCGCACGGCCAACTCGCACGTTGTGTTTTACTGTTATTGATGGAGTGCATTCTCTTAGAATAGGAGAGGTAAATCAGTCATGGGACGATCGAGGAAGGAATGTTAGCATATACCTATCGTATACTTCATTAACTAAGACTGAGTTCAAATCTCTCAAACCAACCAAACATTCGTGACAAGGCCGGGAACTGAACCTAGGCCAAGTGACAGGAATGAGGATGCAGATAGTGATTGTTGCTTAAAGGGAATTGTCAAACCAACCAAACGCTAGACGTAGGAGAGATATCTGTTCGTCAGAATGAATGAATCGATTTAAGAAAGGGAAATAATCCGGAAGGCTAGAAATGAAGGACTGCGCAGTCGTCGCAAGTCTAGAGGGCCATTCAAGATTTTAAGTCTCATCAGGGCAACTTAATGGGAAGTTCATTTCCAATCTCACTATAGGGGACCATTCAGATTTTGTAATCTCAGGAGGGCAACCCATTCAAGTCGTAAGTCTTTGGAAGGCAACATAATGGGAAGTTTACCTCCAATACCAATACAGACGAATAGTTAGTGAGTATGGCATCCGAAAGTTGTCATCGCGGGAGTTAACATACCAGGGTAGAGAGTTGTTGGCCCGTAGACGTAGATCACACAAGGTGATATTGTAACATTGACAATACGTGGCAACAGTAATAGCGGAACTACACAAAGGTGGTTATTACATCGTTACCCAAGTACGATCAACGACCTTGTTTAATTCTTGTTTAACTAGAGCATGGAATGCGGAAATAGCACCTATAAAGCAATACGTGCTTGGAAAAGAGTTAGTGAAAGGCGTCACGGATAGCCTGTTAAATGCTATATATACATATATTGAACATTAACGGCCTACAAAAAAATTATACTCGAAGATGTCATTTCCTGTAGTGGACGACAAACCTTTGGCATTTTGGTCTTTATTATCCCCCTAAAAATCACAAATCGGAATTTCACTGCGTTTTGTTGCTCGAAGAAAAACTGCGCCTTGTTGCAAAGCGTAGTTATGAATTAAGGGTATAAAAAGAAGGCTATAATACTAATAAAAATGGCTAGTTACGTTTATATACAATAGTTCTAGAATGGGATGGTGAAATAATCGTATTCTTATCTTGAGTTGTTTCTACTGATCGGAGCTCATTTAATTGCTAAGCTGAGGAATGTGCCAACCGGAAGCACATTGGCGGCCAGTCTGACTGAAGAGTAGCGTTATATGTCTTTTGCGGCATAACATTAAGTTGAAAACTGGAATTAATTAAATCACTTAAAGTACAATTATCAAGGATGATTGCCCGTATGGTGCAAAGTTCGAAAGGTCTATACCAACTAGCTGAGGTCATAGATAATAATAATAATAATAATAATAATAATAATAATAATAATAATAATAATAATAATAATAATAATAATAATAATAATAAATACTATTATTATTCATTTAATTATGATGGGTGTAAAAATCAAACGGGATGACTTAGCTAATGATGCTCTTTTACAATGTTTACAGATGCTTTTAATTAGTGTTGTTACTCAAACCTGTTTACACATTACTTATTTTTATATTACTCTCTCCGGGCTGAGTGGCTCAGACAGTTGAGGCACTGGCCTTCCGATCTCAACTTGGCAGGTTCGATCCTGGCTCAGTCGGTGGTATTTGAAGGTGCTCAAATACGTCAGCCTCGTGCCGGTAGATTTACTGGCATGTAAAAGAACTCCTGCGGGACTAAATTCCGGAACCTTGGCGTCTCCATACACCGTAACAGTAGTTAGTGGAATGTAAAGCCATTAAGATTATTATTATTATTATTATTATTATTATTATTATTATTATTATTATTATTATTATTATTATATTCTCATATATATAACACTAACATAGGAGCAATAGATGAGTGAAAATAACGAGAATAAATCATTCCTTACATGTGATGAATGTATTAATCCTGTATGTATGTGATAGTCTTCTCTCCGCCACTTGTTTGAAGTCTAGATCCTTTGTGTTGCCAAGGAAGTCTGCACTACATACTGGAATGCTTTCCATACCAATCGTTGTATAATGTTTTCAAAACTAGTATCAGAAAGAAGCTTTCCTCGAGCTGTGAAGATACCCTCTTTGATTTTGGCGTTACTGTTGCCTGGGAATCGATGACACAGATACTGGAAACATTCACGTTCAGTGTTAGAGCCTTAACGAATTGCTTCATAAGCCGCAGTTTGTTATGAAGTGGAAGTATGTTAGACTTGCCAACAAGATATTTTTTGTTTTGTTTTAAATTTTTCGAGCTTACAGTCCTACAATTCCTTTGGGTCCAGTGATGTGACACTGCTCGAGCTGCCCTACAAACAAATAAAGCAGGAATGCTTTGTATAACCTGCTTGTAGACCTAACAGAATACTTACGACTTTAAAGTCTCCATATATTTTCCGTACGTTTCTCACATAAGAACAGAATGTGCGATGGGAACGGATACAAGTTGTTTGTGCTGCGGGTCAGTATTTCTCCAAAATATTATCACATGGCGGTTTTCGCCGGCTCAACGACGATATAATTTTTCACTACGATCTTTACATTCTTCACACTACCGAGAGCGTTATCTCGTCCATCAACCATAATGTTCCTAACTCTTTAACAGCGCGTGATTCCAGTTAAGCAGGTAGTAAATCATTAGATTACAAGGAGACAAAGAAGTCAAATCGAAGACAAAACAGCTGACAACAGAGACAAAAGGAATTCCATCCCATCGCTTTTGAAGACTGTACAAGTCTTCCATTATCACGTCATATGAGGGTTAGTCGGAATGCTTTCACTTATGTATTTTACGTCGTCTTTAAGTATAAAATAAGAGTTTTGTCTGTACATTACATAGAATTAAAAAGAATGGTATTTCGGTATCTGCCATGACCACAGTAAGACGTCATGTCTGTCTGTCTGTCTGCACGCGCATCATGGGAGATTGGATGTGGAGAATTTAATGAAAATCGGTATGCAAAGTCAGCGAGTCGACAGTCTAGGCTATGAGTGCTTTTACTCACGTCAGGTGAAATGGTAGTTTAGGGAAGGCTTAAATTTAATTCTCAAATATCTATGGTATAATTGGTCATACCGATAAGCACTCCATAAGAAAAGTTACAAATTATACAATTTATGATCACTTAGGTCTTATACATATTTACCGTACTGGTTATGATACAGAGATATTCATATATTTATATTTTCTGATGCTTAGTCCATGTGAAGATCGAGCCACGAGCAAGTGGATGAAGAGAATTTAATGAAAATCGGTATATAAAATCGGAGAATGATGTAATACGGTCTAGGCTATAAATATAATCACTCAGGGTGAAATAGTAGTTTAGGAAGAGGCCTAAAATGTACCGAGCGAGTTGGCCTTGCTGTTAGGGGTGCGCAGCTTTGAGCTTGCATTTGGGACATTGTGGGTTACTGTCGGCAGCCCTGAAGATCGTTTTCCTTGGTTTCCTATTTTTACACCAGGCAATTTCTGGGGCTGTACCTTAATTAAGGCCCCAGCCGCTTCCTTCCCACTCCTAGGCCTTTCCTATTCCATCGTCGCCATATCTTTATCGGCGCGACGTAAAGCCAATTGTTGCCTAAAATGTATGTTTCAAATACAGAAGTTATGAGTGGTCCTATTAATAAATACTTCATAGCCAAATTTATACGGAATACAATATCCGAACATGTATGTCTTTTAAAGTTTTGCCGTACTAGCTGTGATACCATATTATAATTATTATTATTAATATTATTTACAAATACATCGCAATTGGTGAATATCCCGCTGGCAATGGTCATATACAGTAGTTTAATTTTTTAATTAATTTCGTGTGGCTATTTCTAGCCGAGTGCAGTCCTTGTAAGGCAGACCCTCCGATGAGGGTGGGCGGCATCTGCCACGTGTAGTTAACTGCGTGTTATTGTAGTGGAGAATAGTGTTATGTGTGGCGTGTGGGTTGCAGGGATGTTGGGGACAGCACAAACACCCAGGCCCCGGGCCATTGGAATTAACCAATGTAGATTAAAATCCCCGACCCGGCCGGGAATCGAACCCGGGACCCTCTGAACCGAAGGCCAGTACGCTGACCATTCAGCCAACGAGTCGGACAGTAGTGTAATAATAAAGTAAAATTAAAACATAACTACCCAACAACAACAACAACAACAATAAGAATACAACAAACAACTGCATGGACAGAAAATAAAAAAATACTACTGGCTTAACACTCTAAAGCCACCATCATCATATACATATTCGCACACAACTTAATTATTTCCAGTGCTTAACACTACGGCTTGCAATACTATAGGTTGAGCTTACTACTACCTTGGCGTTACAAGTGATAATAAAGTAAAGTTAAAATCTAACTACCCAACAACAAGAAATACAACAAGAAGCAATTCCATGGAAAGAATATGTTACAAGAAATACTACTAATTTGACGTTCTAAATCCAGCATCATCATATACAGAGATATTCATAATGAAGGCTTTCGTTGCTCAATGCAAATCAATGCCGAGCATCGCCAGCATGGAAATATTGTTCAGTCAGTGGTGTTAATGTCATGATTGTCTTAATGTGTAAAACCGCGCGCTCATAAGCCCATATCGGCAGTGAATACTGTAATGATAGCTATCGAAGTGAGAAAATGTCGTGAAGGAAAGTCACGAAAGGAGGAAGGACTTTTTTTACATGGGATTTCCTAATACCATAGTCAGAAGACAACCTGATGTGAAGGTCTACAATATCGAAAATTCATAATTGTTCAACAATAGCAATCATGGACTATTGTTTGTTGTAATGTACTTTGCCTCCTCTGCTGCCACTCATCTCTAACATATAGTTTTATGGTTGAGTGCCAAGTAGAACAGCCTGCTTGAATATTGGCGGGAAGTAGATGGGGAGTTAGATAACATTCTTTTTTTGCGTGTCATTCCTCTGGTTCGTAGATGTTCTGATAAACTACAGGTACATGACACACTGGTGTAGGTATAAAGAAAGACATTCGTGATTTTTGTCTATATAATGGACTGTAATGTTCGAAGCCGCTAAAACTCATTGGCGGTAACATTACACTGGCTGACCATTGTTGAGGTCTCTTCTGTCTCATCTGCTGACACTCAACTGCAATAGATGGCATTACTAGTGAGGAGAGATTGAAGATACTCTAGTAGTAGTATAATTGGATGGTTCTGGCGCCTCCGCCGCATCCTCCGCCGCATCCTCCGCCGCCCGCCTCCTCCTCCGCCGCCGCCGCCCGCGGGAAATTTGAATTTTGGCGGGAAATTTGAATTTTGGCGGGAGATTTGAATTTGTAAACAAAGCCACGTGCTTTTTGACAGCTGTCATCGACAACAACGCATCGCTAACCTCAGTACTGCCATCTTGACGGGCCTAAACCTCACTAGAGCCAACTTAACCTAACTAGCATGAGGTAAACAAAGCCACGTGTTTTTTGACAGCCACGTGCTTTTTGACAGACAACAACGCATCGCTAACCTCAGTACTGCCATCTTGACGGGCCTAAATCTCAGTAGTGCCAACTTAACCTAACTAGCGCGAGGTAAACAAATCCACGTGTTTTTTGACAGCCACGTGTTTTTGACAGATTTGTAAACAAAGCCACGTGCTTTTTGACAGACAACAACGCATCGCTAAACTCAGTACTACCATCTTCACGGGCCTAAACCTCAGTAGTGCCAACTTAACCTCACTAGCATGAGGTAAACAAAGCCACGTGTTTTTTGACAGCCACGTGCTTTTTGACAGATTTGTAAACAAAGCCACGTGCTTTTTGACAGACAACAACGCATCGCTAACCTCAGTACTGCCATCTTGACGGGCCTAAACCTCAGTAGTACCAACTTAACCTAACTAGCGCGAGATAAACAAAGCCACGTGCTTTTTGACAGCCACGTGCTTTTTTGACAGCTGTCATCCGCCATCTTTAAACTACAGAGCACCGTGCTGCCCTCTTTCGTCACCTGTCATCGGCAGTGCTGCCATCTTGACGGACCTGAACCTTAGTGCTACCAACTTAACCTCACTAGCTCGAGATAAACAAATCCACGTGCTTTTTGACAGCCACGTGCTTTTTTGATAGCTGTCATCCGCCATCTTTAATCTATAGAGCACAGTGCTGCCCTCTTTAGCTACTTACCTTTGAAATGTGGTGGCGGATAATTTGAAAAATGCTTTTCGACAGGCAGCCATCTTTATTCAGAGAGAACAGTGCTGCCCTCTATGTGGTGGCGGCAAATTGAAAAATTCCACGTGCTCTTGTTTGAAAACAAACTCACGTGCTTTTTTGACAGCTGTCATCTGCCATCTTTAATCTATAGAGCACAGTGCTGCCCTCTTTAGTTTGAAATGTGGTGGTGGTAAATTCCACGTGCTCTTGTTTGGAAACAAAGCCATGTGCTTTTTTGACAGCTGTCATCCGCCATCTTTAATCAACAGAGCACTGTGCTACTATCATGCGGGCAATTTCATCACCTGTCATCCGCCATCTTTAATCCACAGAACACCATGCTGCCCTCTTTGTGGCTACTACCTTAAACACGTAGTAGCGGGCAATTTGAAAAGTTCTGTTAGCTATCATCCGCCATCTTTAATCAAGAGAGCACTGTGCTGCCATCTTTAGCTAGATACCTTTGAAATGTGGTGGCGGCAAATTGAAAAATTCCACGTGCTCTTGTTTGGAAACAAACTCACGTGCTTTTTCGACAGCTACCATCCGCCATCTTTAATCAACAGAGCATAGTGCTACCCTCTTTAGTTTGAAATGTGATGGCGGCAAATTCCACGTGCTCTTGTTTGGTAAACATAGCCATGTGCTTTTTTGACAGCTGTCATCCGCCATCTTTAATACAGAGAGCACCGTGCTGCCCTCTTTATCGTAGTAGATGTAAATTCGTCACCTGTCATCCGCAGTGCTGCCATCTTTAGCTAGATACCTTTGAAAAGTTGTGGCGGATAATTTAAAAAGAAAAATTCTACAGCAGCCCTCTCTCGACGCTAATTGCATAAGATGGCGGCTATACATGACTCCTTAAGGGTGCTTACGCAAGATGGCTGCTATACACAGGTTCTTATGAGACGCCCTTGGGATGCTTGCGCAAGATGGCAGTTATACATGGCTCCTTATGAGATACCCTAGGGATGCTTGCGCAAGATGGCGGTTGCTCTTATGAGGCGGCTTAAGGGTCCTTGCACAAGATGGCTTGAGACGCCCTAAGGATGCTTGCGCAAGATGGCGGACACAAGATGGCGGCTATACATAACTCCTTATGAGACGCTTTAAGGGTGCTTGCGCAAGATGGTTGCTACTCTTATGAAGAATGCTAGCTTAGAGGCTAACGTGTCGTGATAGTTCAATTCATTAAATTTAGGGCTTAAATGCAAAATGTTAAATATATCGAAAACGGTGCACCGTAGAGCAAAACGGACAAAATTTTTCTGCCTAATACCTAGGTTCGCAGTATGAGGAACAAGAAAATCATAGTCTAATGATGGGATCAACGGTTCGGTTCCTACTTAGGCCCTTTGGCATTTGCTCTGTTTTAGCTTGTATTGAAGCGAGTCTTCGTAACATGATCAGGTCTAGCTATGGTAGAGAGTATAACGTACCGTGCAGGTTCGATTCATGAAATTTGGAGGCTTAAATGCAAAATGTTAAATATCTCGAAAACGATGCATCGTAGAGCAAAACGGACAAAATGTTTCCGCCTAATACGTAGGTTCGTAGTATCAGAAACAAGAAAAAACATAGTCTAATGATGAGATCAACGGTTCGATTCCTACTTAAGCCCTTTGGCATTCGCAGCTATCTATTTCTACAAGATGGTGGCTGCTCTTATGAGAAACAAGATGCCTTGAGACGTCCTAGGGATGCTTACGCAAGATGGCAGACACAAAATGGTGACTATACATAGCTCCTTATGAGACGGCCTAGGGGTGCTCGCACAAGATGGCGGCTACTCTTATGAAGAAAGCTAGCTTAGAGGCTACTGCGCAAGATAACAGCTGCTGTTATGCATGTGGTGGAGGGCAATTTGAAATTCTATGTGCTTAATCAACAGAGCACCCTGCCGCCCTCTTTAGCTGAAATGTGGTGGTGGATAATTTGAAAAATTCTTTTGACAGCTATCATCTTTAAAAACAATGGCGACTATACATAGGCTGTTAAGGCCTTATCATTCTCCTCCTCCTCCTCCTCCTCCTCCCCCTCCTCCTCCTCCTTCTCTACCTCCTCCTCCGCCTCTTATGTCAAGGCATAGCTTTATATCGAACAAGTTTAAACCTGCATCGCGAAGGCAAGCGTGTGCAGCGATAACATTATTGTGCATGTTTAGACTTTCGAAACATAAGAAGAGTAGAATCAAACGCTGTACTCGATACGACATGTGATTAGAACATTGATTGATGCGTTCAGAAAACAAAATAAGTGATCAAGACTAGAATCGAACAATGTACTCAATACATCATGTGTTTAGAATATGTCAGGGGATACGCTTGTTCTAAGAAGATCAGATTGAAACATAACAAGACTAGAATAGAACACTGTAATCGATGTTGTTAACTTCAACATGTGATCAGAACATTGATTGATGTGTTCAGAACACAAAATAAGTGATCATGACTAGAATCGAACACTGTACTCGATACAACATGTGATCAGAACATTGATCGATGTGTTCAGAACACGAAATAAGTGAACAAGACTAGAATCGAACACTGTACTCAATACAACATGTGTTTAGAACATGTTAGGGGGTACCTTTGTTCTAAGAAGATCAGAATGAAACATAACAAGACTAGAATCGAACACTGTAATCGATGTTGTTAACCTCAACATATGATCAGAACATTGTTTGATGTGTTCAGAGCAAAAGTACAATTTTGATGATTTGCTTAGTGTAAAATCAAAAACTATGGAAACACACTGTGCACATATCGCGTAGCTAACTCGCTCAGTAAGCAATATTGCAAAACTACAACTTCAATGATTTGCATAGCGTAAACATCAAAAACACACTGTACCCATACTGCGCAGCTAACTCGCTCGGTAAACGATATAGCCAAAGTATAACTTCAAATTATTTACCTTCCATCATTCGTCTTGTGTGTAAAAATCAGTCGAACAAGTTATCGCATAAACATGGCTGAAAAAAATCGTGATAGGGTATGGAACCCAGGGGTTACATCTTGTCAGAAGGGCAAAAAGGATGAAAAGACTCTTCCACCTCCTTACCGCACATTCCTTGGCTAAAGGGCTAATGGGCTAAAGGGCTAATGGGCTAAAGGGCTAAAGGGCTAATGGGCTAAAGGGCTAAAGGGCTAAAGGTGCAACAACCTCGTCGATCGCTATCAGCAAGAACGCTTGTACTTTGTAGAAAATTAATCTTTATTGGTAAATGGTTTTATGTTCAGAACAAGGAATGGAACCTAGGGGTTACGTCTTACGTAATAAAATCCCCGAGGTGCGATGAGTTACGTTTTTCGAACTAGTGTTTGGAACACTGAACTTTTCAAGATGATAGCAGAGAGTTTAGCAATGTTCTGTTGTTGGATTTTAAATTCCGCGCTACAACATGCATAAGGTGGCAGCCTTGAGGTTTACTGCCGTAAAGATGGCAAGAGTGAGGTTAACAATGTTCTGTTGTTGGATTTTAAATTCCGCGCTATAACATGCATAAGGTGGCAGCCTTGAGGTTTACCGCTGTAAAGATGGCAGCAGTGAGGTTAGCGACGCTCTATTGTCCTTCAAAGTGAGGTTAGGGTTCGTCAAGAAGACAGCTGTCAAAAAAGCACGTGGCTATGTTTACCAAACAAGAGCACGTGGTCGTGACGTCACGGTCACGTAATCAATCCTTAGCTCGACGTCGTTAAGAGCATTATTAGGGTTAGCTATGCTTAAAAGTCTTGGGAACAGAGCAGCAGTATGAATTGCTAAGTTTCAATGCGTGTACACATGACCTATCGATTTTACATGCATCGACCATCGAACTAAACTTCACCCGCTAGATCGTGCTGCTATCTTAGCATAACCTATACCCATAAAATTAAAGTACACTGAATAGCCATGTTTCAAAACGTGTACACATCACCTATCGATTTTGCACACATCGACTCTTGTACTAAACTTCTTCCGCTAGATTGTGCTGCTATCTTAGCATAACCTATACGCGTGACCTTAAGGTACAAAGAATAGCCATGTTTCAAAGCGTGTACACATTACCTATCGACTTTGCATGCAACAAATATCGTACTAAACTTCTTCCGCTAGGTTGTGCTGCTATCTTAGCATAACTTATACACATGAACTTAAAGTACAAAGAATAGCCATGTTTCAAAGCGGGTACACATTGCTTATTGATTTTGCATGCATCAAATATCGTACTAAATTTCTTCCGCTAGATTGTGCTGCTACCTTAGCATAACCTATACCCATGAACTTAAAGTACAATGAATAGTCATGTTTCAAAGCGTGTACACATCAACTATCGAATTTGCATGTATCGACTCTCGTACTAAATTTCTGCAGGTAGATTGTGCTGCTATCTTAGCGTAACCTATACGCATGACCTTAAGATACAAAGAATAGCCATGTTTCAAAGCGTGTACACATTACCTATCGACTTTGCATGCAACAAATATCGTACTAAACTTCTTCCGCTAGGTTGTGCTGCTATCTTAGCATAACTTATACACATGAACTTAAAGTATGAAGAATAGCCATGTTTCAAAGCGTGTACACATTACTTATTGATTTTGCATTCATCGAATCTCGTACTAAATTTCTTCCGCTAGATTGTGCTGCTATCTTAGAATAACCTATACCCATGAACTTAAAGTACAATGAATAGTCATGTTTCAAAGCGTGTACGCATCAACTATCGATTTTGCATGTATCGACTCTCGTGCAAAACTTCTTCAGGTAGATTGTGCTGCTATCTTAGCATAACTAAGACGCATGAACTTAAAGTACAAAGAATAGCCTTGTTTCAAAGCGTGTACACATTACCTAATGATTTTGCAAGCATCGACTCTCGTACTAAACTTCTTCCACTAGATTGTGCTAAAATCGTGTAAGTGTGCTGCTATCTTAGCATAACCTATCGATTTTACATGCATCGACTATCGCGAGCATAACTAAGACGCATGAACTTAAAGTACAAAGAATAGCCTTGTTTCAAAGCGTGTACACGTTACCTATCGATAATGTATGTATCGAATATCGTACTAAACTTCTTCCGCTAGATTGTGCTGCTATCTTAGCATAACCTATGCGCATGACTTTAAGGTACAAAGAATAGCCATGTTTCAAAGCGTGTACACATTACCTATCGACTTTGCACGTATCGACTCTCGTACAAAACTTCTTCCGCTAGGTTGTGCTGCTATCTTAGCATAACTCATACACATGAACTTAAAGTACAAAGAATAGCTATGTTTCAAAGTGTGTACACATCACCTATCGATTTTGCATGCATCGAATCTCGTACTAAACTTCTTGCGCTAGATTGTGCTGCTATCTTAGCATAACCTGTACACATGAACTTAAAGTACAAAGAATAGCCTTGTTTCAAAGCGTTTACACATTACCTAATGATTTTGCACGAAACGACTATCATACTAAACTTTTTCCACTAGATTGTGCTAAAATCATGTAAGTGTGCTGCTATCTTAGCATAACCTATCGATTTTACATGCATCGACTATCGTACTAGACTTCTTCCGCTAGAGCATATAGCAATCGCTTTTGTGTATCCCTAACCCATGTGCATGAACTTAAAGCATAAAGATGAGCTATGTTCTAAAGCGTGTACACATCACCTATCGATAATGTATGTATCGAATATCGTACTAAACTTCTCCTGCTAGAGCGAACGAGTATCGCTTGTGCGCGCACGAACTTAAAGCATAAAGAATAGCAATGTATAAAAATCTTGTAAACAAAGCAGCAGCATTACGTATAGTCAAGATTAAATGCGTGCACACATCATGTATCCATGATGCATACAGTACTAAACTTATTCCATTAGAATGTACAAAGTTCGCATGTGTTTGTGCTGCTATCATAGCATAGCCTATGTGCATGAACTTAAAGCATAAAGAATAGTTATGTGTAAAAAATCTTGTGAACATAGCAGAGTGTTAACTACGTAGGTGTAGACATTGAACTTTACATGCTGAGGCAAGATACTACGTGACTGTGACGTCACGACCACGTGCTCTTGTTTGGTAAACATAGCCACGTGCTTTTTTGACAGCTGTCTTCTTGACGAACCCTAACCTCACTTTGAAGGACAATAGAGCGTCGCTAACCTCACTTCTGCCATCTTTACAGCGGTAAACCTCAAGGCTGCCACCTTATGCATGTTATAGCGCGGAATTTAAAATCCAACAACAGAACATTGTTAACCTCACTCTTGCCATCTTTACGGCAGTAAACCTCAAGGCTGCCACCTTATGCATGTTGTAGCGCGGAATTTAAAATCCAACAACAGAACATTGCTAAACTCTCTGCTATCATCTTGAAAAGTTCAGTGTTCCAAACACTAGTTCGAAAAACGTAACTCATCGCACCTCGGGGATTTTATTACGTAAGACGTAACCCCTAGGTTCCATTCCTTGTTCTGAGCATAAAACCATTTACCAATAAAGATTAATTTTCTACAAAGTACAAGCGTTCTTGCTGATAGCGATCGACGAGGTTGTTGCACCTTTAGCCCTTTAGCCCTTTAGCCCATTAGCCCTTTAGCCCTTTAGCCCATTAGCCCTTTAGCCCATTAGCCCTTTAGCCAAGGAATGTGCGGTAAGGAGGTGGAAGAGTCTTTTCATCCTTTTTGCCCTTCTGACAAGATGTAACCCCTGGGTTCCATACCCTATCACGATTTTTTTCAGCCATGTTTATGCGATAACTTGTTCGACTGATTTTTACACACAAGACGAATGATGGAAGGTAAATAATTTGAAGTTATACTTTGGCTATATCGTTTACCGAGCGAGTTAGCTGCGCAGTATGGGTACAGTGTGTTTTTGATGTTTACGCTATGCAAATCATTGAAGTTGTAGTTTTGCAATATTGCTTACTGAGCGAGTTAGCTACGCGATATGTGCACAGTGTGTTTCCATAGTTTTTGATTTTACACTAAGCAAATCATCAAAATTGTACTTTTGCTCTGAACACATCAAACAATGTTCTGATCATATGTTGAGGTTAACAACATCGATTACAGTGTTCGATTCTAGTCTTGTTATGTTTCATTCTGATCTTCTTAGAACAAGGGTACCCCCTAACATGTTCTAAACACATGTTGTATTGAGTACAGTGTTCGATTCTAGTCTTGTTCACTTATTTCGTGTTCTGAACACATCGATCAATGTTCTGATCACATGTTGTATCGAGTACAGTGTTCGATTCTAGTCATGATCACTTATTTTGTGTTCTGAACACATCAATCAATGTTCTGATCACATGTTGAAGTTAACAACATCGATTACAGTGTTCTATTCTAGTCTTGTTATGTTTCAATCTGATCTTCTTAGAACAAGCGTATCCCCTGACATATTCTAAACACATGATGTAATGAGTACATTGTTCTATTCTAGTCTTGATCACTTATTTTGTTTTCTGAACGCATCAATCAATGTTCTAATCACATGTCGTATCGAGTACAGCGTTTGATTCTACTCTTCTTATGTTTCGAAAGTCTAAACATGCACAATAATGTTATCGCTGCACACGCTTGCCTTCGCGATGCAGGTTTAAACTTGTTCGATATAAAGCTATGCCTTGACATAAGAGGCGGAGGAGGAGGTAGAGAAGGAGGAGGAGGAGGGGGAGGAGGAGGAGGAGGAGGAGGAGAATGATAAGGCCTTAACAGCCTATGTATAGTCGCCATTGTTTTTAAAGATGATAGCTGTCAAAAGAATTTTTCAAATTATCCACCACCACATTTCAGCTAAAGAGGGCGGCAGGGTGCTCTGTTGATTAAGCACATAGAATTTCAAATTGCCCTCCACCACATGCATAACAGCAGCTGTTATCTTGCGCAGTAGCCTCTAAGCTAGCTTTCTTCATAAGAGTAGCCGCCATCTTGTGCGAGCACCCCTAGGCCGTCTCATAAGGAGCTATGTATAGTCACCATTTTGTGTCTGCCATCTTGCGTAAGCATCCCTAGGACGTCTCAAGGCATCTTGTTTCTCATAAGAGCAGCCACCATCTTGTAGAAATAGATAGCTGCGAATGCCAAAGGGCTTAAGTAGGAATCGAACCGTTGATCTCATCATTAGACTATGTTTTTTCTTGTTTCTGATACTACGAACCTACGTATTAGGCGGAAACATTTTGTCCGTTTTGCTCTACGATGCATCGTTTTCGAGATATTTAACATTTTGCATTTAAGCCTCCAAATTTCATGAATCGAACCTGCACGGTACGTTATACTCTCTACCATAGCTAGACCTGATCATGTTACGAAGACTCGCTTCAATACAAGCTAAAACAGAGCAAATGCCAAAGGGCCTAAGTAGGAACCGAACCGTTGATCCCATCATTAGACTATGATTTTCTTGTTCCTCATACTGCGAACCTAGGTATTAGGCAGAAAAATTTTGTCCGTTTTGCTCTACGGTGCACCGTTTTCGATATATTTAACATTTTGCATTTAAGCCCTAAATTTAATGAATTGAACTATCACGACACGTTAGCCTCTAAGCTAGCATTCTTCATAAGAGTAGCAACCATCTTGCGCAAGCACCCTTAAAGCGTCTCATAAGGAGTTATGTATAGCCGCCATCTTGTGTCCGCCATCTTGCGCAAGCATCCTTAGGGCGTCTCAAGCCATCTTGTGCAAGGACCCTTAAGCCGCCTCATAAGAGCAACTGCCATCTTGCGCAAGCATCCCTAGGGTATCTCATAAGGAGCCATGTATAAATGCCATCTTGCGCAAGCATCCCAAGGGAGTCTCATAAGAACCTGTGTATAGCAGCCATCTTGCGTAAGCACCCTTAAGGAGTCATGTATAGCCGCCATCTTATGCAATTAGCGTCGAGAGAGGGCTGCTGTAGAATTTTCCTTTTTAAATTTTCCGCCACCACTTTTCAAAGGTATCTAGCTAAAGATGGCAGCACTGCGGATGATAGGTGACGAATTTACATCTACTACGATAAAGAGGGCAGCACGGTGCTCTCTGTATTAAAGATGGCGGATGACAGCTGTCAAAAAAAGCATATGGCTATGTTTACCAAACAAGAGCACGTGGAATTTGCCGCCATCACATAGAGGGCAGCACTATGCTCTGTTGATTAAAGATGGCGGATGGTAGCTGTCGAAAAAGCACGTGAGTTTGTTTCCAAACAAGAGCACGTGGAATTTTTCAATTTGTCGCCACCACATTTCAAAGGTATCTAGCTAAAGATGGCAGCACGGTGCTCAAAGATGGCGGATGATATCTAACAGAACTTTTCAAATTGCCCGCTACTACGTGTTTAAGGTAGTAGCCATAAAGAGGGCAGCACGGTGTTCTGTGGATTTAAGATGGCGGATGACAGGTGATGAAATTGCCCGCATGATAGTAGCACAGTGCTCTGTTGATTAAAGATGGCGGATGACAGCTGTCAAAAAAAGCATATGGCTATGTTTACCAAACAAGAGCACGTGGAATTTGCCGCCATCACATAGAGGGCAGCACTATGCTCTGTTGATTAAAGATGGCGGATGGTAGCTGTCGAAAAAGCACGTGAGTTTGTTTCCAAACAAGAGCACGTGGAATTTTTCAATTTGTCGCCACCACATTTCAAAGGTATCTAGCTAAAGATGGCAGCACGGTGCTCAAAGATGGCGGATGATATCTAACAGAACTTTTCAAATTGCCCGCTACTACGTGTTTAAGGTAGTAGCCATAAAGAGGGCAGCACGGTGTTCTGTGGATTTAAGATGGCGGATGACAGGTGATGAAATTGCCCGCATGATAGTAGCACAGTGCTCTGTTGATTAAAGATGGCGGATGACAGCTGTCAAAAAAGCACATGGCTTTGTTTCCAAACAAGAGCACGTGGAATTTACCACCACCACATTTCAAACTAAAGAGGGCAGCACTGTGCTCTATAGATTAAAGATGGCAGATGACAGCTGTCAAAAAAGCACGTGAGTTTGTTTTCAAACAAGAGCACGTGGAATTTTTCAATTTGCCGCCACCACATAGAGGGCAGCACTGTTCTCTCTGGATTAAAGATGGCTGCTTGTCGAAAAGCATTTTTCAAATTATCCGCCACCACATTTCAAAGGTAAGTAGCTAAAGAGGGCAGCACTGTGCTCTATAGATTAAAGATGGCGGATGACAGCTATCAAAAAAGCACGTGGCTGTCAAAAAGCACGTGGATTTGTTTATCTCGAGCTAGTGAGGTTAAGTTGGTAGCACTAAGGTTCAGGTCCGTCAAGATGGCAGCACTGCCGATGACAGGTGACGAAAGAGGGCAGCACGGTGCTCTGTAGTTTAAAGATGGCGGATGACAGCTGTCAAAAAAGCACGTGGCTGTCAAAAAGCACGTGGCTTTGTTTATCTCGCGCTAGTTAGGTTAAGTTGGTACTACTGAGGTTTAGGCCCGTCAAGATGGCAGTACTGAGGTTAGCGATGCGTTGTTGTCTGTCAAAAAGCACGTGGCTTTGTTTACAAATCTGTCAAAAAGCACGTGGCTGTCAAAAAACACGTGGCTTTGTATACCTCATGCTAGTGAGGTTAAGTTGGCACTACTGAGGTTTAGGCCCGTCAAGATGGTAGTACTGAGGTTAGCGATGCGTTGTTGTCTGTCAAAAAGCACGTGGCTTTGTTTACAAATCTGTCAAAAAGCACGTGGTTGTCAAGAAACACGTGGATTTGTTTACCTCGCGCTAGTTAGGTTAAGTTGGCACTACTGAGGTTTAGGCCCGTCAAGATGGCAGTACTGAGGTTAGCGATGCGTTGTTGTCTGTCAAAAAGCACGTGGCTGTCAAAAACACGTGGCTTTGTTTACCTCATGCTAGTTAGGTTAAGTTGGCACTAGTGAGGTTTAGGCCCGTCAAGATGGCAGTACTGAGGTTAGCGATGCGTTGTTGTCGATGACAGCTGTCAAAAAGCACGTGGCTTTGTTTACAAATTCAAATCTCCCGCCAAAATTCAAATTTCCCGCCAAAATTCAAATTTCCCGCGGGCGGCGGCGGCGGAGGAGGAGGCGGGCGGCGGAGGATGCGGCGGAGGATGCGGCGGAGGCGCCAGAACCATCCAATTATACTACTTCTAGTGTTTATTCTTCCTATTATTACACAGTTCACAAAATTCTGCGATAATAAATGTGATACTGCCTCTGAAATTCATATAAATTCATATAAAAATTATGCGATTTATTCGCAATTTCCTTTCGTTGCGGATCATAACATTATTTATAAGCTTCAAAATAAATAGATATGCATTCCATTAAACGCAGCGAAAGTCTCGTACAGTAGATGCACTTGTCAGTACTGCCATTGATTGATTGATTGATTGATTGATTGATTGATTGATTGATTGATTGATTGATTGATTGATTGATTGATTGATTGATTGATTGATTGATTGATTGATTGATTGATTGATTGATTGATTGATTGATTGATTGATTGATTGATTGATTGATTGATTGATTGATTGATTGATTGATTGATTGATTGATTGATTGATTGATTGATTGATTGAAGCTGCATGGTGGAGTTCCATGACACCGGTTGTTTGTATCCGTACAATTGGCAAGCATGTGAAGCATTCACATGTAACACTGGCTCGATTGAGAGATGAAATGTAAGTAACAGTAGAGAGATAACGTTACTAAATGATATATGTGCAGGGACATTGGTAAAAAGATCAATGAACTGGGCACAAAGGTGCTCGATTCTGCCGATACTGTCGAGACTGTGAGTTCGTTGTCCCGTGCGCGAGTCGTCCTGAGCAGGGGCGATTTTGTATCGGTGTTACAACCGGGAAGCATTGGGCAGATAGCAAATGACGTCACATCATGCTCAGATATAAAGCTCCGTTCCACATTTTTTACGGATGACCATCATGTGCGAGTATTGCGGCGCTAATGCGAGAGGACAATGCCTGTCGATATCATGGAAGGTCAGTTCCTGGCATCACAGTGTGAGCAGCCGTGGGGAACGACTTCAGGTCACTTCTGGTAGTCATTCAAGGGACTCTTAACGCATTGCAATACGTCAGTAACATCCCGCGCTGTGCTGCAGTCTATAAATGAGACAATGCTCATCCATACAATGCACAAGCGTAGGCCATGCTGACTTAATCTCTCGTTGTCTCCATACAATACGAGTGGGATCAGCTTGGGCATCACTTCTGACCTACAGATGATCTACAGGATGCTGACGGTCATTTACAATACTTGTGGCCCGAGTTGCATAGGACGATGTAATGGCTGTCTGAATATGTACGATTCTTTTATAAGCGAAGGACTACATCTTACTAATATGAGACCTACAGTATGGCCATATTGCCAACTCCGTTGTCTGTTTGATCTTCTTTTTCCATGTCTTCTATTCGTTGGGTCTCCCAGCCACTTTCTATAATTCATTCCTATGATCGGCAAGCTGCCTGGCTTGCTTGTGGTGTTTCTCATCCTCTCAGCCACCTCTCCGCCGTACTGGATCCATTCCTTCCTGGGACAACCACCTCCTCAATTACTTTCAGGCTTGGCCTCAAATACCTACTTCGACTTCCTCCTTCATTCATTCTCTAATGTGTACATATCGTACCAGGGCTTGCTTGTAGATGGCATGCATTAGAGATAACCACCTCTAATTCTTCTCAGACTGCTGCATTCTGCACTCTGTCTCTTGTAGTCTTAATTAGTATCATCCAAGGCATTTCTTCTTTGAGGCGATTACTCTACTTGCATGAAACTTCAATCGAGGTCTCATCACCATATGTGAGAATAAATAGGAAATTCGTCTTGTAGACTTCAATCTTTACGTTTCTCCAAGACTTCCTACCTCCCAGATACTGATTCAACCGGTAATGCGAGTATATACACTGACTGCCAGAGCAAATGCAACACCAAGAAGGAGTGGTCAGAACTTTATGCCAGTTGCAGGGTAGACTGACGTCACTGAGGTATGCTCATGATGTGAAATGCGCCGCTGTGCTGCGCACGTAGCGAACGATAAATGGGACACGGCGTTGGCGAATGGCCCACTTCGTACCGTGATTTCTCAGCCGACAGTCATTGTAGAACGTGTTGTCGTGTGCCACAGGACACGTGTATAGCTAAGAATGCCAGGCCGCCGTCAACGGAGGCATTTCCAGCAGACAGACGACTTTACGAGGGGTATGGTGATCGGGCTGAGAAGGGCAGGTTGGTCGCTTCGTCAAATCGCAGCCGATACTCATAGGGATGTGTCCACGGTGCAGCGCCTGTGGTGAACATGGTTGGCGCAGGGACATATGGCACGTGCGAGGGGTCCAGGCGCAGCCCGAGTGACGTCAGCACGCGAGGATCGGCGCATCCGCCGCCAAGCGGTGGCAGCCCCGCACGCCACGTCAACCGCCATTCTTCAGCATGTGCAAGACACCCTGGCTGTTCCAATATCGACCAGAACAATTTGCCGTCGATTGGTTGAAGGAGGCCTGCACTCCCGGCGTCCGCTCAGAAGACTACCATTGACTCCACAGCATAGACGTGCACGCCTGGCATGGTGCCGGGCTAGAGCGACTTGGATGAGGGAATGGCGGAACGTCGTGTTCTCCGATGAGTCACGCTTCTGTTCTGTCAGTGATAGTCACCGCAGACGAGTGTGGCGTCGGCGTGGAGAAAGGTCAAATCCGGCAGTAACTGTGGAGCGCCCTACTGCTAGACAACGCGGCATCATGGTTTGGGGCGCTATTGCGTATGATTCCACGTCACCTCTAGTGCGTATTCAAGGCACGTTAAATGCCCACCGCTACGTGCAGCATGTGCTGCGGCCGGTGGCACTCCCGTACCTTCAGGGGCTGCCCAATGCTCTGTTTCAGCAGGATAATGCCCGCCCACACACTGCTCGCATCTCCCAACAGGCTCTACGAGGTGTACAGATGCTTCCGTGGCCAGCGTACTCTCCGGATCTCTCACCAATCGAACACGTGTGGGATGTCATTGGACGCCGTTTGCAAACTCTGCCCCAGCCCCGTACGGACGACCAACTGTGGCAAATGGTTGACAGAGAATGGAGAACCATCCCTCAGGACACCATCCGCACTCTTATTGACTCTGTACCTCGACGTGTTTCTGCGTGCATCGCCGCTCGCGGTGGTCCTACATCCTACTGAGTCGATGCCGTGCGCATTGTGTAACCTGCATATCGGTTTGAAATAAACATCAATTATTCTTCCGTGCCGACTCTGTTTTTTCCCCAACTTTCATCCCTTTCGAACCACTCCTCCTTGGTGTTGCATTTGCTCTGTCAGTCAGTGTATTTGTATCCTTCTTTGTTCGTATGTTGACATTTGTGTACATTCCTCTATCAAGCGTCAGCGCTGTGCCGAGGTAGGTGAAGCTACTGACTGGATCCATGGTACACTGTTGCCACTGTGCCATTATTTCTTTCTCATTTTCTTCACTCTACCACATTTTAATTCCACCTTTCATTTTTGTCAAAGAGTTTAATATAATAGCCGTGCTGTTGTTATTGTTTGGATCATGAGCCCATATATTGGTTTGTTGCAGTTCTCCGACTACCCAGTCCAGTGCTAAACCTTGGTCTACCCCTACTGTTCTTACATCTACACTTCCCTCAATTTTTTTGCTAATTGCTTTACGTCGCACCGACACAGACAGGTCTTATGGCGACGATGGGATATGAAAGAGCTAGGAGTGGGATCAAAGCGGCCGTGGCGATAATCAAGGTACAACCCCAGCATTTGTCTGGTGCGAAAATGGGAAACCACGGAAAACCATAATTATTCAGGGCTGCCGACAGTGGGATTCGAACCCACTATCTCCCGGATGCAAGCTCACAGCTGTGCGCTCCTAACCGCACGGCCAACTCGCCCGGTAATTCCCTCGAAAACTAAATGAATAAGTCCCCAGTGTCTGAAGCTGTGTCCTATCTCTTCTTCCTGTCAAATATCGCCAAATCGTTCTCCTCTCCTCTCACCAATTAGATTCCGTATCTCTTCACTCGTGATTCAGACTGCCCTGCTAAGAGAAATGTCACCACTGTAACGACGTACAGATGTCACTGAAGAATAATCATAAGTTGGAAAGTGACCGAGCTCTGAAGATGATTCACCGTGGTTTCCAATTTTCACACCAGAAAAATGACGGGACTGAACCTTAATGAAGGCCACGGCCGCTTCCTTCCCACTCCTAACCATTTCCTGTCCCATCGTCGCCATAAGACCTATTTGTATCGGTGCGACGTAAAACAAATTGTAAAAAAATGTAAAGTCAGTTGACTGCTCACCATATAATCGTTCTTCATGTTCGCAAGTCTCCAGTGATCCACATCCGTGTAATCTCTCGGGATGTGGGTGTGTTAAGTGTGAGTGGCTCCGCCTGCGACAGACCTTGGCATGCTAACCTCTTGCTGGAACCTGCCCGCAGGCAGAGGTGGTTCATGGGAGAGAAACACTCTCCTACGAACAAGTCGTCAGAAATCTTACACTGGGTAACCCATAAGTTAATGACAAATTGACTGTAGAAAGGGCTGCTAATGCTACAGGAAATACGTCCCTCACTTGTCTTTCATTGCTGATGTCCTTATCGACATAATGGTATACATCACCATCACCGTGTCCGTTCTGCGCCCTTTATTCTCGTACTGTGATAATCGATGTTGCTGGTTAAGAGCTTTTAACATTCCGTCATATTTTTATAAATTACTGATGAATTTTCCATAGAATTTATCAGATCATGGAGTAAGAATCGTAACGCCAAATATAATATTAGACCCTCGAGGATAAAAAGTGACTGTCGTCGTAATTTATTTCCATATTCAATTCGAGTAATGGCGGACAGTAGGTCGAACCTTCACTGTACAGTAGGAGTATAAGTTTGAAGGATGAATTTTTAATTTTATGCTGTTCCTGATCTGTGGGCTTCCCTCCTACTTCGTTCAATGTATTTATTTCGTCTCCTTACATCCCAACGAGAAAAAATATCAATGAGCGGAATGACAAAAATTAACACATGTAGTACTGGTAAAAAGAAAGTATTATGCTACTTTTTCCAATTTGTTCATAATATTGGTAAGGTAAGGGAACTCACATTTATTTCAAATTGATTGACACAGTTATATGTTCTGAGTTCATCTGGGAGGCTGGCTGTTATAGTTGCTGAACAGAAAGTTTTGTAAACTCGATGTACTATAAGTAGGGGTTTTGTTATGTAAATGGTATGGATTTGTGTGATATTGCTGGATATTACTGTTATAGAGTAGGAAAAATATATTATGGTTAGTTAAAGTTTATTTGCGTATTAGCTAAGAGTTCAATAGGCAAAATATTTGTATGAATAGAATTTGCTGTGTATTTAATGAGAACAGAAGATATAGGCCCTATTCTGAAGAATTTAAAGTGGTTTGACCTGGGTCTGCTTTTCCCGTGCTCTGATAACAATCGTGTACGTAAGATTAGAGTGAAGTGATGCAAAGTATATACGCTTCAACATGTGATTTGGTATGACATACTTGGACTAACAATGGGGGTCCAACTTGTTACTTAGATAAGGTAAATAGTCACACCAGTGATATATTCGTGATGATACTTTTTCTTCTACCCTCCATCGTGTCCAGACCCCAAATAGTACAATGACCTCTTCCAAATATCATTCATGAGTTGAAGAATACCGAAGAGTTGTATAATATTCTTTGCTATCTTGAATTTGGGGCCCGGTTTTCACCCATCCAATTGTAACACATGGTATGGGCTTTATTATGGTTAGGACACCTTTCTGGGAACTGAAAAATTTAACTTAGGTAATGGAGACGGACCAAAGGCTGCCAATAGTTTCGGGAGTTCTGTTAGAAGTTATTAAGAATCCGATATTCAACGAACAGTAAAGCAACAAATAATAGGATAGATATTTCTGAAATTAAGTACTCTCATTGGAATCCACATTTAGGAATCCAAAGCTAACGAATTCTGAAGAAATGATAGCCAGGCATTCTCTGTACCTCTATTTCCACTTCAATAAGCTGGTCTTTACTTGAGGACTTATTGCCACATTCGCTTGATTATACAAAATACCGAAGATTTCCTTTTAACGAATTCATTACATGCAGTGTTTGTATTTTGTGTGTTTGTGTGAAACTCACATTCATTATTCGTAGAGCTCACCTTCAACCAAACGGAATTAACGTAACGGGGAAATATCTCTTCTGATTGCTAATTTACAGTTGCAATAAAACTGTGAGCTGTAAATTTGGTGTTTGTCTATCAGTCTGGCATAACTCAGAAACAGCCAGGTGCAGTCGAGTGCACGGAATCTTGCTTGTATAGAGACGGTGGTTTATGTTGTTATGGAATGTGACAACGCCTGTGTCCCGCCCGGTGCACAACCCCTTATCTGGTTCTAGCAATTCCCTTGTGTTAATTAGCAGCATACCCTTACCCTTTGCTCGTGTTCAGTGGATACAAGTTGCAGCCTAACCAGATCAAGACAACCTAAATGTAAAGTTATAACAATCTGATAGGCCGGAAACCATAACCAAATTTCAGAATGAACCATAGCCTACATCACTATGTAATTATACGCTCAGTGGTTTGCTAGAAACGAATATTTAAATCCCTTCCATGTAGAGCGAAATGTTCATTTATGTGTTTGCTTTTCATTGGGAAGAAACTTCTTAGGCTATGAAATTAAACATATAATTTGAAAATTGTTGTTCATAGGTTAGAGTTTGACTTCAAACCTAGCTCATGAAGGGGCTGGTATGGCCAAAACATGAGAAGGATGTTCTCGCAGTGCCAGCACTGCACAAATACAAGTGGGTTAACTTGAATACAGTTTACTTGAGTATAGTTATATTTCAAATTAAAAAGACTATATGTTAAAAAGAGTTTTTTGTCGACAGAAATAACGCAATAAATAACATGTTTACATTTTACGCAACGTGGCGTAGGGGTAGCGTGCCTGCTTCTTACCCGGAAGCCCCTGGTTCGATTCCCGGCCAGGCCAGGGATTTTTACCTGGACCTGATGGCTGGTTCGAGGTCCACTCAGCCTACGTGATTAGAATTGAGGAGCTATCTGACGGTGAGATAGTGGCCCCGGTCTAGAAAGCCAAGAATAACGGCTGAGAGGATTCGTAGTGCTGACCACACGACACCTCGTAATCTGCAGGCCTTCGGGCTGAGCAGCGGTTGCTTGGTAGGCTAAGTCCCTTCAAGGGCTGTAGCGCCATGTGGTTTGGTTTGGTTTTTTATATATAACTAACATGACTATGTTGTCCGCCACTGCTATGATCAACCAGTTTGTGTGTGTTAATGAGCTACTGTAGGTAGGTAGAGAGGGTAGGGGATACATGGTTGGGGATACCTTCACTGTACCCTTACACAGGTTCGGTATAGACACAGTTTACAAGGCAGTCAGTTTTAAGCACAAAGGTTAACATTTTATTTACTCTCCCATTTCACTTATAACCTGGAACTGATTTTTGTTCATAGGTTAGAATTTGTGTGCCTGAAATTACGTCAAACCAATAAGAGACTAGCTCATGAAGGGGCTGGTATGGCCAAGACATGAGAAGGATGTTATGGCAGTGCCAGAACTGGATAAGAGAAAACACCATTGGGAGATAGATGCATAGACAAGATTTAGTGCTTTTGACTGCACATACAACTTATATGTCTTTCATCGTTCATTCTTCAAACCGACGTTAATGACCCTACCGTACCTAGCACTGTGGCCTCGTGTAATTCTACACTTCTTACTTAAAATGATTAAAATATTTGAGTCCAAATATTGCACCTTTGCCTCCTTTACCCTCCATGGTCAAGTCCATTACCCTTCTAGGTGACCGATCTGCATATATTCACTTCATATGACCTATCGTCATTTCGTAAAACAGTTTCAATTATCAACTTCATTCATACCTCAGCCTTTAACTCCTCATTACGAGTACTGTTCGCTACCTGAAATTCATTCTTCTTAGGCATCATTTTACTCAGAAGTGATATTTTGAATATCAAACTCACTGTATTGCTTTTCAATCCACAAGATATTAGACAGCAAGATTTCGACCCAGACTACCAACAAGACAAAGTCGTCGGCATAGACCACACTGCCTACTACATTTCTCTTCAACTGAATAACTCCCTGCCTTCTTGTATTCTTCAGTAAATGATCCATTTACATCATGAACAATGTATGAAATTTTCCTGCCTCTTCTAACTCTTGTGACTCCTTTAAAATATAGGACTCATTCTACTATTAATTCTTACGTCAAATTGATTGATTCACATATATTTTTGTTTTCCTGTGATAAATTACCCCTGATCTCATAGTACTGCAGTATGGTCAACTACCTTTGGCAGTCTTATGCCTCTTCTAGATAATAACTTTATATTTTCCCACTGCGTTTTTTAAATAATTGAGACAAATTCCGGTATTGACATACCCTACGAAGTCTCAAGCCGCATTGGTTTTCTTCCTTCTTATTCTCCGCTATTGCTCACACCTTCTTTTTCAGAATACCCGTGAATCATTTTCATGGTATAATAATAAAAAAATAGCTCGATAGCTGTTGCAGTCTCTCTTCTTCTTCGTTTATCAACTGGTGCAATTACTGCGTTCGTCTAATCAGAAGGTACCTTTCTCACATATTTAAAAATGGTGAAATGTAATGTAAAGGAAGTAATTCAGTCATATAGTAATAGAATTTCATTTATTTCTGCTACTTTGTGGTACTATAATTTACTTACCATCTTCTACATTTTCCCGAGCGTAATCTCACTGCCATCATTGCTTTCCTCCCAATCAACTACGTTGTTCGTGAATTCAACAGAAAAATTCGTTTTACACTGAGAAGATTTTTCGAAGTATTCGTAACATCTGTGCAGTGATTCCCAACGATGTAAAACGAGTTTACCTAAATTACCCGAAAAGACTAACGGCACTCATTTCTCTTTTTCCTACATTTTCGACATTTTTCATTGCAGTCCAGAAAGGTTTCCCTATTGTCTGACTTAATATTACCAATTTATTTCGAGCATCTTCTGTGGATCTGATCGCAGTTCACCATTATATGTCCAGCCGTGTTTCATTCCTAGGCGAACTCTTCCCTGTGTCTGGAGTCATATCTGATACGCCTTCCTTTTTACACTTACAAGCTGCGCTGACTTCATCATTCCAGATTCCACCGAAACGCGAGTTTCATGTCGTATCATTACCTTTTTTCTTGTATCTCATCCATTCTCCGTCCCTCTCCTGAATCTGCTAACTGTATATTTTATGGAAATGTTCTTTGATCATATTCATATTATTTTCACTAACCTCTCACTAATGAAGATTTTACGAACTAATTTGTTTGTAGATAGACTCCACTTTATCTGTCCAGCGCTAGTGGTAGTTCAATGCATATCAGACAGTCGTCCATAGAATCGAAAAATCACAGAATATCCGTACATTCCTTACAGAATTACTGAATTTTGAGTCAGGTATGGTATGCTCTATTAATATGGCGTTACCATATTCCTATCCATAGCGGTGAAATGCCTTATACTTGGAGAATGAGTTACCAGCCGCTAATCATGTACAGAAGTGTAGAAAACGCTTATGTTCTTCTTAGCTTTCATTTTTTCACCACATATACACTCCCGTCCGCCTCTGTGGTGTAGTGGTTAGTGTGATTAGCTGCCTCCCCCGGAGGCCCGGGTTCGATTCCCGGCTCTGCCACGAAATTTGAAAAGTGGTACGAGGGCTGGAACGGGGTCAACGCAGTCTCGGGAGGTCAACTGAGTAGAGGTGGGTTCGATTCCCACCTCAGCCATCCTGGAAGTGGTCTTCCGTGGTTTCCCACTTCTCCTCCAGGCAAATGCCGGGATGGTACCTAACTTAAGGCCACGGCCGCTTCCTTCCCTCTTCCTTGTCTATCCCTTCCAATCTTCCAATCCCCCACCAAGGCCCCTGTTCAGTATAGCAGGTGAGGCCGCTTGGGCGAGGTACTCATCATTCTCCCCAGTTGTATCCCCCGATCCGATGTCTGAAGCTCCAGGACACTGCCCATGAGGCGGTAGAGGTGGGATCCCTCGCTAAGTCCGAGGGAAAAGCCAACCCTGGACAATAAACAGATTAAGAAAGAAAGAGATATACACTCTGAAATGCTTCGTCCAATTCTCATATTGACAACACTCGTTAACCCTGTACTATCCCTGTTTTGACTTTTACTACTACACCTACTCATTACTTCACAATTTGGCTACTTATCCTTTATGTGAAGCAATCATCAAATCAACCACGTCATGGTTTCGAATATGTGTCTAACAGAAACTGTCACTAGCTATGGATTTCCAGGTGAATAATCCCATTCCGCCCTTTGGCATTTCAATTTCAACCCCTTTCAATTCCCAGTTTTAATCTTCTGCGCTTTCGTTTTTTTTTTTTTTTTTTTGCTTTACGTCGCACCGACACAGATAGGTCTTATGGCGACGATGGGACAGGAAAGGGCCAGGAGTGGGAAGGAAGCGGCCGTGGCCTTAATTAAGGTACAGCCCCAGCATTTGCCTGGTGTGAAAATGGGAAACCACGGGAAACCATTTTCAGGGCTGCCGACAGTGGGATTCGAACCTACTCTCTCCCGAATACTGGATAATGGCCGCACTTAAGCGACTGCAGCTATCGAGCTCCGTCTTCTGCGCCTTCCTCATTACCTCCTCTTACACGACTGCTAATACATATAGCCACATCCTCCCTTCTAACTCAACCAACAATATGTCCTCACTTCCAATATCCTCATTGATATTGATTTTGATAGCATCCTATCGATTCAGTTTGGTTCACCGAGTGAGATGACTGTTCAGTACGGGCAGCGTATGTTGTAGGATTGCATTTGGATGATAGTGAGTTCGAACCCCATCATTGGCAGACCTAGAAAGAGTTTTCCGTGGTTTCTCATTTTTTTACAATTTGCTTTACGTCGCACCGACACACGGCGGCGATGGGATATGAAAGGGATAGGAGCGGCAAGGAAGCGACCGTGACCTTAATTAAGGTACAGGCCCAGAATTTGCCTGGTGTGAAAACGGGAAACCACGGAAAACCATCTTCAGGACTGCCGACAATGGGGTTGGAACCCTCTATCTCCCGAATCCAAGCTCACAGCTACGTGACCCAAGCCACGCAGTCACTCGCTCGATGTTTTTCATTTTCACACCGGGTCTACCGTAGGATTGTACCTTAATTAACACGGCCTGGTTTCTCGCCTTTATTTACCACATCGCTGCCGAAACCCAACATATGTTACTGCAATGTTAAACCAGTAAAAAGTAACGTGTTAAAATACATTTTCTTCACCAAGTTGTTTCCAAGCAGTCCTCGGCCTGTCAGTTGTAAGTGGGAATCCGTCACTCTCATAAATGTTGCAAAGTTTAGGCTGAGAAGACTTGGGAGAAAGGAGACGATCTGCTCGACTAAGTGGTATGTTCCTAGCTGTCAGAGGAGAGATGGCGTGGAATGACATCAGTAGACGAATAAGTCTGAGTGTTGTCTTTAAAAGTAGGAAAAATCACAATATGAAGATAAAGTCGGAATTCAAGGGGACAAATTGGGTCAAATATTCGTTTATAGGAAGGGGAGTTAGGGATTGGAATAACTTACTAGGGGAGATGTTCAATACATTTCCAATTTCTTTGCAATCATTTACGAAAAGGCTAGGAAAACAATAGGTAGGGAATCTGCCACCTGGGTGACTACCCTAAATGCAGATCAGTAGTGATTGATTGATTGATTGATTGATTGATTGATTGATTGATTGATTGATTGATTGATTGATTGATTGATTGATTGATTGATTGATTGATTGATTGATTGATTGATTGATTGATTGATTGATTGATTGATTGATTGATTGATTGAAGTCTGAGGCTAGCTAAAACCCTTGTGAAGATCAGCACTAAAGTTCTTTGAACCAGGATGCTGGCTTTGATTACATCTAGTTCCAGCGAAAATTTTTCACTTAATTGGTTTAGTGACCACCGGTGGATTGGGCAGTCCCAGCTGCCTGAGTGAAGAAGCACCACAACTCAAATTATGTCTGACATGTCCATCTCTATCATTTACAGTAGGAACAGGTAACCCCGACTCCCAGGACCACTTACTTGGCCATGGTTCACGAACATGAAGAAATCGCGTTTCTAGGGTTTATGAGTGTATGAAGCATACATTTTCTTTCGACGTACTTCATTTTTTTTTTTTTACTACACTTTACCCTTTATACGCAACGCCATCATAAACAGTCTTTGATTTAAACAGGTAGCATATATAGAGATAATCAAGATTTCATTGAAATATATTATCTTGAAACACCTCGATAATCGAAATACGTCCACTCAGTCCGAATTACAGCCAATACTGAAACAAAACGGGACTGCAATTCGCAGTTTCCTTCCCTCACTGCACTGATATATTTTAGCTCTCGGTTGTTTCCTTAGATTTGTCCGACTCGTTGGCTGAATGGTCAGCGTACTGGCCTTCGGTTCAGAGGGTCCCGGGTTCGATTCCCGGCCGGGTCGGGGATTTTAATCGCTTCTGATTAATTCTTCTGGCTCGGGGACTGGGTGTATATGTCCGTCCCAACACTCTCCTCATCATATTCAGACAACATACTACACTACCAACCACCACAGAAACACGCAATAGTGCTTACATCCCTCCATAGACGGTTGGCGTCAGGAAGGGCATCCGGCCGTAAAACAGGGCCAAATCCACATGTGCGACTCAGTTCGCACCCGCGACCCCACAGGTGTGGGAAAAGCGGCAGGACAAGAAGAAGAAGAAGAAGTTGTTTCCTTAGATTTGAGTGTATACCACGGCGTGTTGAAAGGTGCCGTGTGTCTTTTACATAGCACCACCCGTAGCTCGTACCAAAAGAATAGACGCATTTGTAACATAATATACTTATGAGAAAGTGTTTCAGATGACATCCTAAAAAATTAATGGGACATCAGAAGGAAATGTCATGCCAAAATTTGAGGACAAGGAAATATTTATCACCGCATTGGCTCATTGCTTCCTTTTCATAATACGGAGGTTCACATGAACACTAGAATGTTCAACATTTCCAGTCAGAATATGGACATAATGCAACAACCACAAAGTTGAATGAAACAGAAGGACTTTCAACAAGTCCTTCAATAATTAGAAAAATTATAACTCAGTAAGGGGATTAAGAAATTATGTTTGACATTTGATATGATGCCTAAATAAACATACTGTAGTTTAAAACTGCCACGAAACGGAATTTTCTGATACTTATAGAGCAGATTATGAGCTCAGTATTAAAGGTTCACGTTGAGAGTAAGAGCTATTTCATGCTGCTAAATGTTCAAACTCTCCTTTATCTTAAAAAGTATACGTTAAAGCAGCAGTCATCGGCTTGCTAGGGCAGATTCAGCTTTAACGAATTTCAATCATTTACTGTATCTGGGGAGTACCATTTAACTATACGTATCTCGTTTAGCATCATATGTTAAAAAGTAAACTCGTGTCCTCGTCCTGAGGTGGTGCAGCTCTTTCAAGGCACACCCCCATTGGAGGTGAGCTGCATGTGGCATTTTGACCACATACCAGCCCTCCTGTCATTCTTAAATTTCTGGCAGTACCGCGAATCGAACCCGGACCCCCGAGGACAGCAGCTACTAACACTAACCGTTACGCTACGGAGGCGGACAGCATCATATGTTAAAAGGAATAGACTAGGGAGTAGTAAAATAATGTTATATATGTCCCCTTCATATAGAGCGTTCCTGCTAACTGCGTGTCGTATCAGCTCAAGCTTCCTGCACGGAGTTGGCAGTGGCTGGCTGCGAGAATTTCCTGACATCTATTGAGCCGTACTAGAACTATCACATCGTGTCATGTTTTATTAAGTGCCCGGGAGTGCCAAGAGATGACTCTGCATGCTTTCTACTTCCGCGCATACACCATACCATTTGGATTTCACTTTCAGTTGAGGAAGGAATGTATACGAGTTGTGTAGTCATTTTCAAAATATGTACATATAATAATTCCCTGAGTGTATAATGTTGTATTACCTCCTTGGTTCTTGAACATACGTATCTTTCGTTTCCCAGGGTAAGAGCATAGGTTGAACTTTGTAATAGGTCTTTTTTTTTTTTTTTTTTTTTTTTGCTAGGGGTTTTACGTCGCACCGACACAGATAGGTCTTATGGCGACGATGAGATAGGAATGGCCTAGGAGTTGGAAGGAAGCGGCCGTGGCCTTAATTAAGGTACAGCCTCAGCATTTGCCTGGTGTGAGTAATAGGTCTTAGAGATACCTGCAGCACAAATTAATAATAATAATAATAATAATAATAAATGGTATTTCTTTTAACATATCTTCACTTGCTCAAGATTTTGAGAGACACCACTGCCGGAAATTGGTCCCGTGGGAGTTAATGTGATGGAATCGATCCAGATGGAAATATCGAAACATTCTACCGGGATCGAATCCACCAGCTTGGAAATAGAAGTACAACGAGTAAATCATCTGCATAACTGAGGCTGGCTAATAGAGTGGAGTTTTTACCTCCATAACCGGCAGTTACCCTCTCTAGCTCTTTACGAAGATGGACGCACTTCGAATAGCTGCCAATGCATGTGAGATTTTTAAATGTAAAGATCATCGTCATTGGTTCAAAGTGCTATAAAAATGGAGATGCCGTAGGTATGGTCATGATATTAGCAGTTACTTAGAACAACAGTACTTGCTTCGGTTACTTAGTCTATAGGCCTATATGGCGGGGATTTCAGACGAGGAATTGAACCCTTATTCTTCCGTATGATCTAGTAGATTAGTTAAGAGAACATCTGTTTTATAACCTTCAAAATATCAATGAAATGAAATATGGCCTCGGGTTGTTAATGCATTTGTAGTAGTAGTAGTAGTAGTAGTAGTAGTAGTAGTTGTTGTTGTTTTTACACAATGAACATGAAACCCAGTGTTCAGAAATATTTAATGATTAAGAAAGTGCGCACGGCTGAATGATGCGAAATTTACTCGCCCAGATATACCTCTTCGTCTTTTGAGAAGAGTGTTCGTAGTCTAAATTAAGTTTGTTAAAAACAGTCTCTAACTTGACACTGACAATATGAAAGTGGCTGGGGTATGAATGATGCTAGGAACACCCTTCCTTATGTAACCAAACTCATGGTGAATGTTAGGAATATGTGTCTCTAATGAGATCAGTTGGTGTGTATGTATTACGATGGGCTTGGCTGACTGACATGTGATAGCACTAACCGTCTAAGTGAGGAAAACAATGGGAAACTACCTCGCACCTTATTTCTATAGTTGCCGGGCTGAGTGACTCAGAGTGACACATAAAAGAACTCCTGCGGGACTAAATTCCGGCACCTCGGCGCCTCCGAAAACCGTGAATGTAGTTAGTGGGACGTAAAGCAATTATTATTATTATTATTATTATTATTATTATTATTATTATTATTATTATTATTATTATTATTATTATTATTATTATTATTATTATTATTATTATTATTATTATTATTATTATTGTGCTGATGGTTATTATACTTGCAAATATGCGCAATTATATTTTGGGGTTATTTTTTTGCTTGAGTAGGATTTTTTTCTCAGGAGGTACTCGTTGGTTAAGGCACTTTACGACACTCATTAGGTCATCAGTGTTAAGTTTGCTTAGGCTTGTTGCCGACACGAGATCTCCCAGAATTATGCAACTTGTGCGTAGTTCATGGTAGTCCCATTAACAGATATTGTTCGGGGAAAGGGACGTAGAGACGCACTCATAGGACAGCACGCCATTCTCACCGAATAGTTGCATAATGAAATGACGCTGAGAGCATTGCATGCTGCATAATTTGATCATCTCAATACGACTGATGTCATTGTGCAAACGGGACGGGCTTTAAATCAGTGGATACATTAGAATTTAAAAACACATTTCACCACATGTAACGAAGTAGTCTTCAACGTACAGGGGAAGATTTATGCGGTAAACAAGTGTTTCTTTAGCCTACGAAAAGCACTGAGATCCAAAGATGAAACGAAGATCAATATCTAGAACACCATAATTTGCTTCAGAAGAAATACAGGAACACGTGAAGCAATTCTGACTTTACGTCTGATCATAGAGGACTGAATTAAGAAGGACAACGCCACGTATATGGCGTTCATAGATCTAGAAAAGGCATTCGATAATGTTGATTGGACCAACCTTTTGAGGTTCTGAGGGTGATCGGGATCAGATACCGAGAAGGAATACTTACCTACAATCAGTATAAAAGTTAGTCTGCAGTGATAAGAATCAGAGACTCTGAAAAGAAGCAGCAATTCGGACAGGAGATAGGCAGCCTGCAGTTTGTCCCTCTTCCCCCTCAACGTTTATGTACAAAGAGGCAGTATAGGAAATCAAACAAGGATTTGGAAAGGGAATCGCATTCCAAGGAGAGGAAATAAAAACCCTGAGATTTGCCGATGATACTGTTATTTTGTCTCAGTCTGCAGAAGATCTAGAGAAATTGCTGAATGGTATGGATGGAGACTTGGGAAAGGAGTACAAGATGAAAATAAATAAGTCCAAAGCAAAAGTAATGGTGTGCAGTCGAACGAAGTCAGGTGATGCAGGAAATATTGGATTAGGAACTGAAGTCTTGAAGGATGTGGATGAATATATTTACTTGTGTAGTAAAATAACTGACGATGGCAGAAGTAAGGAAAACATAAAATGCAGACTAGGTCTTTCTTAAGAAGAGGAATTTTGCTCACTTAGAACATTGATATACGAATTAGAAAAATGTTTTTGAAGACTTCCGTCTGGAGCGTGGCATTGTATGGAAGTGAAACACGGACGATGTAGTAGTTACCTAGACATGAACACGTTTTGCGCAGGATAGGGTGGTATGGTGAGCTGCATCAAACCAGTCTATGGACTTATGACTCAAACAAAAACAACATACAATCTGCCTTGTTTTGTTGCGCAATTCTGGAAATTTTATGCGTTAATTCTGAGATATATGAAGTATGCCTGATATTATATCAACATTATTGTTTAAATCTATCGAAAAATGTGCTAACATTATTTAGTTTTATGCTACAGGAAAAATCTTTCATATTGCAAGCGTAGGTGTTTTAACGATAACAACATAGCATTAGTATATATATGCCAACATGATCTTCCGATCAACCTTCCAGAAACTTCTCCCTAGGAATTCGTCTCCCTCTCCTTGTTTTTAATGTTAATGTATGAAGTCAGATATGACGACTATCATTAGATGTGATAGACACACTTGACTGACACTTTAATTATTATACAGTATATTTATGAAGTTCAATAACACCACACTAATACCACGTGGGTAATATGTGTTGGACATCTGTAAGTTACGAAACAAACTCCCAAAATTTTCTCCAGAAAACTTCGTTTTTCAAGTCCTGGTATCCCGTTTTCATCTTTAAAAATCTTGAAGATGCATATTTTGTAATGTCACAGTGAAGCTAACCCCACGAGTTCGCCGATTTACTGAGCAAACAATGAGAAAAATATCGCAGTCACTGATAAGCAGTAATCCATTTGGTAAGGGCCTTCCGAGTACACCAAACGGGCTCTTAGAAGCGCTGTATTATGAAACAGAGGTAGTAATAGTCTCTGAGACCTCTAGCATTAGTCTCAGTCACTTATTCTGTCCATCTTAAGCAGAATGAGAATCTTCAGGAGCTATTCAAGAAAGTAAACAACAATAAGCATCAATGGATGATATGCGATGAATTGAAATTACACCAAGTACACGAGTGAATGGGAGAACTGAGATAGAAATAACCATTCGGTAACACGAGAATTAAATAGAAGAAACACACTCATATCAGGTCGAAGAACATTACGAGGAACAGATTATAAGTTCCTGAAAAAATTCCGTTACTTCCCTTGCGCATTGAATTATATTTAACGAGCCAATTTACTAAGTCACTGGATAAAAGGTGCAATTCTTTGAATACCTAACCAGCAGGCTTCCTGGGCTCTTGGCTGTGAAAATCAAGGAAGGAATCTTTGTAGGGTCACAGATTAGGAAACCAACTGAAGGTAAAATGTCTTAAGAAATACGTCTCCTCCTAAAATGGAAGCTTGGACTGGCTTCATTGTAATGGCTCATAAGTTTTTGAAAAAAGAAAGATTGAAGCTATGTGCAACATATAAAGATATCATAGAAAATATACATTCTTATGATACAACATGAGTCTGAAGGTACACTTACTACTCGTACAGTTACACCATTTTCCAGAAATCCTCGGAGAAGTGAGTGAAGAACAAGTTGAGAGATTTCACTATGGCATTAAAGAAATGGGTGGAAATTTAAAACAAATTTGTGGCTTTCTTTTTACAGAGCCGTAGCAGAATATGACGTTTACCCATCATCGCAACTAGGCCTATATAAAGAAACTTATTAACAGTATTTGCAGTTCCGTTTATACCTTCTTATTCGCATATAACTCGGGTGGCCCCGTGGTTTTGTGGGACACGACAACTTTATGCTCCTAGTTCTGTCTTTTTCTGCTCAATATTTTGAACATCTCCAAGTGGCTATAGAATGTTTCCGAACTAATTATCTCCTAGTGCGGGATCATCTCGTGGTAGTAGAAAGATCATACACAGACTTTCCTTGGCCAAATATTGCTTAGAAATCTTCCGAAGAGTTCCTTCAATAACAGCACTCGTTCCATTCAGTTCACAAATATTCCGAGCAAGTTGGCCGGGCTGTTAGGAGCGCGCAGTTGTGAGCTTGCATTCGGGAGATAGTGGGCTCCAACCCCAGTGTCGACAGCCCTGAATATTGTTTTCCGTGGTTTCACATTTTCACACCAGGCAAATGCAACGGCTGTACCTTCATTAAAGCCACGGATGCTTCCTTCCCAATTTAGCCCTTTCCTATCCCATCGCCATAAGACCTATCCGTGTCGGCGCCACGTAAAGTAAGTTGTACAAAGAAGTTCACAAATACTTATGCGCAGCTATACTGTACTTGCCTCATTTCTGTAGATCTATAGCCAAATGCCAGATTGTGAGAGATCTGGAGATTTACTGCCCCGTAGCGGAACCACTGTTCAAGACAAAACTTCGGTGTTTCTACATAGTTAAAAATCTAGGCCTACAGTAAATTATATGATGTTAAAACACAAGTTTTTTGCCTTTTAAATAATAATATTGTATAACTTTCGTTCATACCTGTAGATTGGTAGAACGATTGAATTAACGTCCTTACTTCTTAACTGGAAGCTCCGAGTTCTATTGCAGGCTCGTTCATGGATTTTAATCTTGTTCTGAGGGCTGGAAGAGGACAATCAATTTCACGAAATTAAGTGAGGAACGACTGGTATGAGAAGCAGTGAACCGAGTTAATATCTTTTTTACAAGTCGTTTTACGTCGCACCGACACTGACAGGTCTTATGCCTACGATGGAATAGGAAAGAGCTAGGAGTCGGGGGGTAGCGGCCGTGGCCTTAATTAGGTGACAGCCCCATTTCCCTGGTGTGAAAATGGGAAACCACGGAAAACCATCTTTAGGGCTAGGGTTCGAACCCGCTCACTGCCGCTTAGTGGATAGCGGCCGCACTTAAGCGTCTGCAGCTATCCAGCTCGATGAACCCTGTTAAGAAAACGACAGCCGTCATAAGTACTTAATATCCACAGACCCTCTGGCGGAGAGGCAGTCCTGTTGACAGGTCTAAAGCACTCCAAAGACTGTACGGGTCCCCTCACTAGGGTTGTGACGGTAGAACGCATCCACGGTATCCCCCGTCTATCGAAAGAGACAGCTACAGTAGAAGGACAAATCACCGGAGAGGTTCTCAACTTGAAAGCGTGGGTTAGCGATTGCGGGGTCTCTGCGAGGGTCTGGCATTCCTCCCACTTACTTGTGCCAGGTTCCATACTTTTACCTCCCATTTTCGACCTCTTTTGAATTACTTCCGTTTTCTTCTGACCCCAACGGTATTAGGTTTCCAAGGTCCTGGAGTCCCGATTTCATGTCCTTCGTGACCCTTCCCGTTCTTTTACTGATATCCTTACCCGTCAACGACTTGGACCTCTTACATCGTTCCTCCAATTACAGATAAGTAACCGTACGCAGATACAATATCGTACTTAACATATCATGTAATATATCGTATATCACTACCGGATCAAGCAAGGGTTTAGTTTTCATACACAAAATATTGCACAGTTTTTGTCGTTAAAGTCAACTAAGATCAAAAACATTCTCAACCAAGATTTTCATAGCATCTGCTTTCCCGTATTGAACAGAACAAGGACAGGAGTTGTGCATCTACCCTAGTATGACGTAACATGAAGTAAATACGTGTCAAAATTGCTCACTTTCACCATTTAAGTGTGGGAATCTGGTAGAATTACCAAGCTCTAAGATGAGACAACCGATAACGTAGACACAGCATTCAACATAAACGACAACTTATTGTTCCTAAAATGCGGCTAATGTAAACATGACCCAAGAGGTTGTGTTCTGTAACACTGCGATGCTGATCTTGCGATATGGTAGATTACAGTTACCCCACCCCGCACCTTCCTCCATCTTTACTGGTTGTATTGCTCCACTAAATTGCACACTGCGTCTGCGGAACTACCGTACTTTAATTGCGTATTGTTAATAGAGACTTCGTAAAAAGGATAACGTAATAATCTGTTCTAGATCACTATGACACACTTTTGAGATATTCATTTCAGTTAGCACGAGGAGATATTTTGCTCTTTTTCTACTAAAGGTGCACTTTGAAGCCATATTTTGAAAGATAAGCCTATTCAAGTTACAATTCCGAATATCGTATATTCTGCTACTCTTCTTCTTCTTCTTCTTCTCCTTTATCTGTTTACCCTCCACTCAGCGAGGGATCACACCTCTACCGCCTCAAGGGCAGTGCCCTGGAGAGTGAGACATTGGGTCGGGGGATACAACTGCCGAGGATGGCCAGTAGATCAGCCAAGTGGCCTCACCTGCTATGTTAAACAGGGGCCTTGCGGGGGGATGGGAAGTTTGGAAGGGACAGGCAAGGAAGAGGGAAGGAAGCGATCGTGTCCTTATGTTAGGTACCATCCCGGCATCTGCCTGGAGGAGAAGTGGAAAACCACGGAAAACCACTTCGAGGATGGCTGAGGTGGTAATCGAACCCACCTCTACTCAGTTGACCTCCCGAGGCTGAGTGGACCCCGTTCCAGCCCTCGCACCATTTTTCAAATTTCGTGGCAGAGCAGGGAATCGAACCTGGGCCTCCGGGGGTGGCAGCTAATCACACTAACCACTACACCACAGAGGCGGACAAAATATATTTTGGCAAAAGTAGAGCTTTCTAGTCCTCAATCAATCAATCAATCAATCAATCAATCAATCAATCAATCAATCAATCAATCAATCAATCAATCAATCAATCAATCAATCAATCAATCAATCAATCAATCGATCAATCAATCAATCAATCACTACCGATCTGCATTTATGTCAGTCACCCAGGTGGCAGATTCCCTATCTGTTGTTTACTAGCTTTTTCTTAAATGATTTCAAAGAAATTGGAAATTTATTGAACATCTCCCTTGGTAAGTTATTCCAATCCCTAACTCCCCTTCCTATACTTTTATCTAACAAATTTTACTAAAAACACATACAGTTCTTCTTTTTCTTCTACGTCTTATTATTACTACATTGTCTTGTTCTCTGTTTATATCATGTATAATCAATTGTTTCTTTAATGATTATACGTTTTATTTTCTCCTTATGTTGATTATTATACGAAAATACTACTGACAAAAATAATTTAAAGCGTAATTTTACCTCCATACATGAGGTCATTGTCAAAGGTATCCAGGCACTACCCTACTATCTCGCTATGTGTGGGCGGGTGAGTGGTGGTGGTGGTAAAGGTGTTCAAAGAGGAAGTACAACTGGCAACAATAGCCTCTATTAAAACTAACCTCAGGAAAAAATGTATCGACAAAAGAGAGAAAGGACCACGAAGAGAGTGATGTTGTTTTTCTTCGTCTCCACCCTTTATCGCTGCTTCTGCTCTCAACCTCTTGTGAGTATGTTACCAAATAATAATAATAATAATAATAATAATAATAATAATAATAATAATAATAATAATAATAATAATAATAATAATAATAATAATAATTGTTACGGAGATATCCGTGGTAGGTAGAGGTGAAAGAAGGTGCGGGTGTGAATGGGTTTCAAGCTACGAATTTAACGTGCAATGTAAAATTAATTTAAAATTTAACTAGGTTATATTTTCTTTTCAAAAACAAGAGATAACAATCATAACAGGTACAGAGTAGCAAAAAAGTAGGTACAATATTACTGGATTCGGGCTCAGTGCCCTTACTTCATAACTCTTGGGCCATCAGCCCCGCCTTACTCCAAAAAAATTTTAGCCAAGGGGCAGAAAGCCCCATTCATGCCCAGGAGCACTGGCTCCAAACATTACACATAAAGCCTGCACGAGGCATACAGAAACAAATTTCAAAGAGCGATCCGCTCTCAAAATTGTAAGCCTATCACAAGGCCACACCAAACTCTACCTTCAAGCTGTCCTCTAAGGACGTATTCACAGGGGTAAAATACCCAACCTACTGAGGTCTATTACATGAAAAGAAGGTTGATTACATGACCTCTAAAATAACAATTTGAGAGGAGGCGAACTTGCACTCCTAATACACTTTGTTTTTAAAACCTAATCTGGCTCTGGGCCGCTAACGCAAGGGCTAATCCCATACTACAGAGGTGACTTAGAGAAGAACACTTTACATTACATAAACGAAGAATAGTTTGAGAAAATAAGTTCACCTCAAAACAAATGTGAGTGGGAGCTCGAGAGGGAAGCACTCTCTATCCCAATATGTAGCTTTACAAGAAAAAGATGAAAAGAGTAATTACATTTTAGGAAAAGGTTACATGATGGAAATGCTTCGAACCCGCCGCGAGTGTTAAACTGCCAACCTAGCAAGAAAAGAAGTTATTAATAGGCCATTACCTGGTGTTGAACGGCTGAAGAAGAAAGAGGCGCTTCCCGCCTCCTGCTATGTACTTAATACACTGAAAGATGGAACAGAAGTGGCCCGGAGACCCCAAAATCAGCAGTTTATATACTCTCGCGGAAGTTTCTAGGCGTTAGGGGAATGAAAACACCCGCCCACAATGTTTTTATTGGATAGGACCCCGCAATCGATTCAAGTTGGGGGAAGATACATCTGATTGGTCAGAAATTACTAAAAGAAATTCGGGATTGGATAAATCTAAAACAAGGGGAAAAGAGGGGTATACAGCCAACTTAAACAATAACAGAAAGAAATTTAACAAGAAACAAACTTTTGAAATAAAGATTTCTCCAACAAAATAGTTCTTTGACTCCGCACTAGGGTGCGCTATTGTTGATCTTCAGTAGTGTCCTCTAGAAGAGAAAGTTCACACTTCTTACTTCAAGCTAAACAAAAACACATCAAAAGTGACACAGTTCAAAAACTCAAAATTTTCCACGTGGTGACATCTTCTGAGAAAGTAGAGAATTAATAGAATAGATAAAGTTCAACCTTCCTCCAGAAGAGGAGTTTCAACTGGCGCAACTTTTAAATAAACGGTGTAGAGGTGTACCGCCCGGTACAGACCTCCCCCCCCAAAAGTTCCTCCAGGGGTGACACATGAAATCAGTTTGAAACAAAGTCCAAGTAATGATGTTGATACGAAGATAGATAGCAGAAGCATTTACAAGATTTCTTAATTCAGTTTCAAAATGTTGTTGTTGCAGGTGAATGAAAGTCTTTATGTTTGTAGAATTTGAATTTCTGAAGATAAACTTTTAATACTTAAAGGTGAAGAAAAATTTTGCAATGTCCACCAAATATTGTTGTTGAATTCCCAAGTGTAGTTATTGCTTATGGTGACTGTCCATGTAGTTGATGTAGATTGAGTCGGATGGCCAGACCGGCCGTTGCAGCTTGCGTCCAACGGAGGCCGCTCGGACCCCTCAAGTACCCTGAGATACCGCTCGCCCGCACTATGAGGGGAGCAGAGGTGTTGAAGTACGCCGCGCCCGCGGTGAACAGATACAGGCTGCGGGCATGTAGCAGGTCGTGCGCCGCACATCAGCCTTGGCCGGGAGGAGAGCTCCGGCTCGCCGTTCACATGTCGTCCTCGCTGGAGAGGAGGGGGCCCATCCCCCTCCCCAGTCGCTGCACGGCGCTGCGCGGCTGCGGGGGCGCTGAAACATTAAAGCTAGGCGGCAGAATTGTGTTGGACTATCATCTTCTTTGAGGGTACAGGCTTGTGGAGAGGTTGAGGGGCCAGCGGCGTGTAGATATCCATGGCATTTACTATAATGAAGCCACAGTGTAAGGTGGAGCAGGAGACGGGAGCGTGGTAATGGCCGTGGCAAGAACAGGATGGCAGTTTAACGGGTCGGGGCAGGTTTTACACAAGGCTTACATCTAAAACCAAAATATTACAGAAGGGGCAGAATGCCTTAAAAGTGAAACTCAAAAAAATATAACCTTCATATCCTTTCAAAATAATATGAAGCAAGTTAACACAGAAATTACACCGGTTTCACCTGGGACAGGTGAACTCTAAATATCCTCTCGGTGGCTGGATTACTTAGCAATAAGGTAACCGGCGTAAGAAAATCGAGAATGATACAAGGCCCATGAAATCTGGGGGCAAGCTTGCCCGCGGGAACAAAATTTTTGACCATAACCTGGTCACCTACCTTCAAAGTGGTGGGTCTCCGTCCACGATCATACCTTTCCCTAACCTTTTCATGAGACACTTTAAGATTGGCTTTAGCCTTCTTCCAAAGATCTTTAATGTTATCCGGATCTATTGTCTCGGGTAGAATGTCATTCAAAGACCAGAGGTTAGAGAGCGGCGAGTTGGGAACAAACTTGAACATCAAGGAAGCTGGAGTAAATTTGTGTGATTCATGGACCGCCGAATTCAAAGCAAAAGCTAACCAATGCAGGGACGTGTCCCACCTAGAATGATCTTCATGATGATAGGCAATAAGTGCGGACCTGAGATTACGGTTAACCCGTTCAGCCAGAGATGGTTGAGGGTAATAAGCGGAAGTAGTTACATGAGAGATGGACAAGTCAAAACAGAATTTACGAAATAAATTAGATGTAAAAGCCTTAGCATTATCAGATACAATGTATTGGCACGGACCAAAAGAAGCGAAAATAGAATTTAAGCAAGTAATGGTTGACTGAGCGGTAGCCAGCTTAGTCGGAAATAACCAGGAAAATCTTGTAAAACCATCTACACACACAAAGATGAACTTGTTGGCATTACCCTTTGACTGGGGGAAGGGTCCCACATAATCAATATACAGGCGTTCCATGGGGCGCGACGCTTGATGAGAAGACAAAAGGCCTACTTTAGTGGACATGGTGGGTTTACTGATCAAACAAGATTTACAAGCTTTTACAAGTTCCCGAATTTCACCGTCCATACCTTTCCATATGAACATTTCACGAATCTTTTCACGAGTTTTAAAGATTCCAAGATGCCCCCCCATTGGGGTCTCATGATAGTATTTGAAGATCATAGGTACAAGAACCGCTGGAACAACAACTTTCATCATCTTATCATGCCTCGATGGGCAACATAAAACACCATTCCTCAGAACATAAGGGACGACATGTTCCCCAGAAGAAAGGGTTTCCATTATCGGACCCAGCGTCGGATCTTCACGTTGGTATTTCTCGATATCCCTAAAGAGCATGGGAGCATCTGTTAGGATGGCATTAACCTCAGATAGTATGGACTCGGAAGGTGATGAACTGTCGACAGGTTCATGGGTCTCGACGTCGTTAGAAAACATACGGCTGAGTCCATCAGCAACAACATTTTCAGTACCTCTGATATGTCGTACATCGAATTGGAAGGCAGAAATACGGATGGCCCAACGGGCTATACGACCAGTACGACGCGGCCTACCTAAGACCCAGCTTAAGGCTTGATTATCTGTCTCCAAGTCGAATTTGACATGTTCCAGATAGAGACGGAACTTTTCTAAGGCAAATAAAACTGCCAAACCTTCAAGCTCATATATGGAGTACTTTGCTTCTTGAGCCGAGAGAGTCCTAGATGCATAGGCGATGGGGCGCCTCCCTAGTTCAGTCTCTTGAAGAAGGACTGCAGCTACCGCCGACGACGACGCGTCGGTTTGGACGATGAATTTCTTCGAGAAATCAGGCATAGCAAGTACAGGGGCATTACAGAGAGCTAATTTAAGATCTTCGAAAGCGGCTTGTTGAGAAGGTCCCCACTCGAATTTGATGCCTTTCCTACGAAGAAGGTTTAAGGGCGCCGCTCTATTAGCGAAGTTAGGAATAAACTTCCTGAAGAAATTCACCATACCAATGAATCTAGCGATACCTTTGATGTCCTTAGGAGGTTTAAAATCACGGATGGCCTGTGTTCTAGAATGATCGACAGCTACCCCATCGGGTGACACAATATGCCCTAGGAATGACATAGAGGGCTTAGCAAAGGCAACCTTGGACAACTTGACAGTTAACCCAGCCTTACGAAGGCGATTGAGAACTTCTCGCAGATGATCTAGATGTTCTTCAAAGGTTTCGGAAAATACGACGACATCATCCAAGTAGTGATATAAGTACTCAAATTTGATGTCGGAAAAGACCCTATCTAGTAGCCTAGTGAGCACAGCTGCCCCCGTGGGGAGCCCGAAAGGCACGCGGTTGTATTCATATAAATTCCAGTCCGTGGCAAACGCTGTAAGATGTTTAGACTCTTCGGCAAGGGGAATTTGGTTGTAGGCCTGATTCAAATCCAAGATCGTGAAGAACTTGGCCTTACGAAACCATGAAAAACAAGAATGAAGGTCGGGAAGGGGCACAGATTGCAACACCACCTTCCGATTGAGAGCCCTGTAATCAATGACAGGCCTGAAGCCTCCTTGGGGTTTCGGGACTAGAAAAATAGGCGAAGAATACGCTGACTTAGAGGGCCTAATAATACCATCCTTCAACATCTGATCGATGATTTCTTTCAGAGCCTTCATTTTAGGTGGAGATAGCCTATACGGTGGAAAACGGACAGGAATCGAATCCGTGACCTCAATTTTGTATTCAATAAGGTCAGTAACACCAAGAGTATCAGAGAACACCTCGGGAAACGACTGACACAGTTTCCGAATACTATCAGCCTGCTCCTCAGGTAGATGTCTAAGGTCTAACAACATCTCATCCTGGGTAGGCGAAATAGATGAACATGATACAGAATTACACTTTAACAAGGGAATTCTACAATTGGACGCAAATTTGAATGTGCACGACCTACTCTGGAGATCGAGCACCAGACCAGTGTGAGAAATGAAGTCCGCTCCCAATATGATGGGGCAAGACAAGTGCTTAGCCACAAACAGTTTGATTTTCCATGTAAATTTAAAAATACGAATTTTGACCAGTACGGAACCTAGAATTTCTAATGGAGATGAATTAGCCGAAACATATTTAATAAGAGCTGAAACATGGTCAGGTAGTTTACAAACAGATTTCAATTTAGAATACCATTCAGCCGAAATAATCGAACAAACACTGCCTGAATCTAAAAGAGCTGTTATAGGCTCGTTATTTAACTCAATCTTAAGAAAAGGAACAGGTGCGGGGGTATCCGCCGCAATCCTAAGACATTCTTTAGGGCATTCAAAAGATGAATTTGAAGGCTGATTGTTCTCTGCATTTACAACCTGTTTACTAGGGGCTGAGTCTCGGGAAGATGGATTAGTCGACTCAACCGATGCCACTAGTCACTTTTTATTATTGGCATAGCTGGAATTTGCACCAGAAGTTGAGCAGGAGGGGGTGCTATTTGAGTTTGGGCAATTCTTGGCGATATGTGAGAAGGCCCCACACTTAAAACAGCCTTGTGATGACCCTGCTCCATTCCTTGTCCCACTTGACTTGATCAGAGGACACTTATTCCGCAGATGGTCAGGCGACCCGCACGCATAACATTTACGGGGATTGACTGGTCGGGGAGGTGGAGGCCGAGTGTTACTAAAGGAAGGCGGGGGTTCTTTCGCGACACGCAAAGAATCGGCGTATCTAACTCCTTCCGCTGAGACGGCCAATGCTTCAAGTTCAGAGAAGGTTTGCGGACACGCCGCGAAACACAAATATGACCTGTAGGATGGCGAAATACCTTCTACAATAGCCTGCACAATCTGATCTTCAGGAAAGTGCAGAGCAAACACCCTAGTGTAGAATTTGATATCTTGAATGAAATCAGCCAAGTTTTCATCCAAGCGCTGTACACGGTAATAGTACTTCTGAATCAGGGAGGACCTGGCCCTAGCCGGGATGAAGTTAGCTAGCAAATGGGCATGGAAATCCTCAATAGATGATTGCTCGGCAATGGCTCTTACGATTTTATCAGAGAGAATACCAATAGCATACGGATAGATAATTTGCAAAATTTGACATGGCGAAAGAGAAAAAACAAGAGCATGATCCTGAAATTCCACTAGAAATCTTAAAAATGAAATTACATCACTGGTGGTGTTGACGGAAAACTTAGAGATACCTCTAAGCAACATTGCCAATGGATGAGGCAAGCTACTGAACCCAGGTGACATAGTCGTTAAAGGTTTCAATGGCAAAGAAGTTAATTCAGAGCGGATGTTACCCAATGACGCACGGCGTTCAGATTCGTTGTTCGATGGGGCAGAGATAGTTTGAGCAGCAACGGTTATCCTATTGACTTCTCCCTGAGGAGGCTCTTCCTCGTTACCTACATTCACCGTGGCGGGTTGATCAGTTTTGGGAGGAACTTCGCCGGTTAGCAATTGAGTGACTTTACTAGACAATTCAGAGATAGTTTCAAGGAGCGTATTAGCTTGCTTCCTCTGAACGTCATTCACCTTCAGAGACAACAGATCATTAACTCTATTTGAAAAGTGATATAATCTGCCTTGCACACGCTTAATTTGGTTAGGAGACGGATCATTTTCATCAAAAAAACTAACTACGGAAGCTAGCCCAGTAATATTCTCGACGATCGTGGAAAGAGAGTCATCAATTTCTTTCTCTCCCAAATTGGGGATGGAAATGGGCAAATCAAGGGACTCTCTAAGCTTGTTGGTGTCGATTGCAACCGTGCCTCCAGATTGCACATTTCTGATAGTTAACTCGTATATCAACTCCTCTTTGCGCAAGTAGTTAAGGAGGAGAACATCGCGAGGGCCGGGCATGATGACAGAACAATTTTGAAAAACTCAAAAAATTCCAGCAACTGAGAAAATTGTTAGAGTTCGAATTAAAGCAATGTTTAGCCGTCAAAAGGGGCTAAATTGAGACCCATTCAACCACGCTCTGCTACCACTTGTTACGGAGATATCCGTGGTAGGTAGAGGTGAAAGAAGGTGCGGGTGTGAATGGGTTTCAAGCTACGAATTTAACGTGCAATGTAAAATTAATTTAAAATTTAACTAGGTTATATTTTCTTTTCAAAAACAAGAGATAACAATCATAACAGGTACAGAGTAGCAAAAAAGTAGGTACAATATTACTGGATTCGGGCTCAGTGCCCTTACTTCATAACTCTTGGGCCATCAGCCCCGCCTTACTCCAAAAAAATTTTAGCCAAGGGGCAGAAAGCCCCATTCATGCCCAGGAGCACTGGCTCCAAACATTACACATAAAGCCTGCACGAGGCATACAGAAACAAATTTCAAAGAGCGATCCGCTCTCAAAATTGTAAGCCTATCACAAGGCCACACCAAACTCTACCTTCAAGCTGTCCTCTAAGGACGTATTCACAGGGGTAAAATACCCAACCTACTGAGGTCTATTACATGAAAAGAAGGTTGATTACATGACCTCTAAAATAACAATTTGAGAGGAGGCGAACTTGCACTCCTAATACACTTTGTTTTTAAAACCTAATCTGGCTCTGGGCCGCTAACGCAAGGGCTAATCCCATACTACAGAGGTGACTTAGAGAAGAACACTTTACATTACATAAACGAAGAATAGTTTGAGAAAATAAGTTCACCTCAAAACAAATGTGAGTGGGAGCTCGAGAGGGAAGCACTCTCTATCCCAATATGTAGCTTTACAAGAAAAAGATGAAAAGAGTAATTACATTTTAGGAAAAGGTTACATGATGGAAATGCTTCGAACCCGCCGCGAGTGTTAAACTGCCAACCTAGCAAGAAAAGAAGTTATTAATAGGCCATTACCTGGTGTTGAACGGCTGAAGAAGAAAGAGGCGCTTCCCGCCTCCTGCTATGTACTTAATACACTGAAAGATGGAACAGAAGTGGCCCGGAGACCCCAAAATCAGCAGTTTATATACTCTCGCTGAAGTTTCTAGGCGTTAGGGGAATGAAAACACCCGCCCACAATGTTTTTATTGGATAGGACCCCGCAATCGATTCAAGTTGGGGGAAGATACATCTGATTGGTCAGAAATTACTAAAAGAAATTCGGGATTGGATAAATCTAAAACAAGGGGAAAAGAGGGGTATACAGCCAACTTAAACAATAACAGAAAGAAATTTAACAAGAAACAAACTTTTGAAATAAAGATTTCTCCAACAAAATAGTTCTTTGACTCCGCACTAGGGTGCGCTATTGTTGATCTTCAGTAGTGTCCTCTAGAAGAGAAAGTTCACACTTCTTACTTCAAGCTAAACAAAAACACATCAAAAGTGACACAGTTCAAAAACTCAAAATTTTCCACGTGGTGACATCTTCTGAGAAAGTAGAGAATTAATAGAATAGATAAAGTTCAACCTTCCTCCAGAAGAGGAGTTTCAACTGGCGCAACTTTTAAATAAACGGTGTAGAGGTGTACCGCCCGGTACAATAATAATAATAATAATAATAATAATATGAAGAAGAAGAAGAAGAAGAAGCATTGCTCTGTAAGGGTCGTAGACTTAGGTTCATACTTATGCATGTCTGTCCGTCTCTCCCTCTGTGTGTGTGTGTGTGTGTGTGTGTGTGAGCGAGCGAGAGAGAGAGAGAGAGAGAGAGAGAGAGAGAGAGAGGTTTTGCTTGCAGGGGAAGACAAAATAGTCAAAACACTCGTCCTAATGGGAAGTCAGTAAACTGGGAGGAAGATTATTTTTCTTTTTTTTTAGATTTTAAGGGTAACCACCGGCCTGATATTATTAGTTTGGTCACAATTGAAAACATGACGCATACGGTAGTTTTGAGAAACATTGCCGTCAAAAAGGGGTATTCTAAAATAATAATTTATTACAATAAATGTAAGCCAGAATCATTCGAAATACTGTCCGACTCGTTGGCTGAACGGTCAGCGTACTGGGCTTCGGTTCGATCCCCGGACGGGTCGAGGATTTTAACCTTAATTGGTTAATTCCAATGGCACGGGGGCTGGGTGTATGTGCTGTCTTCATCCTCATTTCATCCTCATCACGACGCTCAGGTCGCCTACAGGTGTCAACTAGAAAGACCTGCACCTGGCGAGCCAAACCCGTCCTGGGATATCCCGGCACTAAAAGCCATACGACATTTCATTCGAAATACTAAACACAACGTGCACTAGCAATATTAGGCGAAATAAAGTACAATTTGTATTTTATACACTTACATATTACTTGAAACTGTAGTCGGAATAACTTGGCTCTGCTTTCAAAGTCGTAGGTTGATCTTTAAGAAACTTCACAAAATCATTACATGTAAAATCAAAATAGATAAAAACAAAAATGACTTTATCCACTAATAGAACTTTCAGCTGGTTTTCAGTTTTTGTACACATTTCTTCCATCACACTTAATACTCTCACAGAGGCGTGAAAAGTGTTGGAATTAACTGTCTTCAAAAGAGTATACCAGTTTTCAAGATAAATTATAAATGACGAAAGAAACTCTACGGCATGTTGTTTTGATGGCGACCTCTTCCATCTGATGATAACTTTTCCAAGCTTGGCTGACTTTGAATCCAAAAAACTTATCATTGTTGCGATTCTTCAGTTTTTCTCCGAAGCTATACATTGTGCCATTTAGCTCTATAGCTGTGACGTTGTTACCTTCTAGTATGGCTGCCAACCTATGGAACATTATCTTTATAGCGTGTGCATAACAAAAATAACATTCAGGCAGAATAAACATGGAAGAACAAGCCTCATTCAGTTCATTATTTTGACCTCCAATTAGTTGCTGTATAAAATACTGTAAATAATCACTTTCTTGCAAAGAGTGGGCTTTAACTGCTGGCCAGCACTCCAGCGGCCTCTCCAAAGCTGAAAATAGAGAGAGACAACTTGTGGTAACATGCCGGAGCATCTTTCTATATTCCAAGTTAACAAATATGAAACATTAATTAAATTCCTCTATATTTTGTGCACTAACTGAACATTCATTGTATATCTTAATTATAAGGTGTTTAATATAATAAGGCATTGCTTGCAAGCTTGCCTAATAATTGTGAAGAACATGACATAGTCAGTCACTGAAGTTAGAAGGACTTGGTTGTGTTCTTGCTTCCGGAGCTTGCATATTGAATGACGTTTATCACAATTAACAGGTGCATTATCAGCAGAACAAGAAATATTTTCCTTCCAGATAAACCACATTTAGATAAAATATCTGTAATTCTCAGAGATACTGACAATACTGAATTATTGGCATCGTCATAAAATCAGTAATCTTATTCTGTATTCCTTTGTCAAGACTAAAATACCTTACAACATGTGGGAAAATGTTCATATTTTCATGGTTGGTAGCATTACAAGCAATGGAATAAGCCAAGGGCTTCATATCGGTCATGTTTTATGGTTAAATTTAGCTGACATAAAAGGCATTTTCGTCACTGACATTCAAAAGCTATTGTGAAAAGCATCTTGGACTGGGAACTCTTAGAAGCAATTGTACTGTGTACAATACACCTGAATTTGTTCTCCGAATCAGAATGCAACTATGTACAGTAGTGTGGCCTTTTGCACTAGAATTTTGATAAGATAACCTAGACGTAGATGTAGAAGTAAATTCACTACATCCTTTTAAGTTGTTCAGTACATTATCCAAACTAATACCTAACTTCTTCAACAGTTTTGCAATGGAATAAGCCAAGGGCTTCATATCGGTCATGTTTTATGGTAAAATTTAGGTGACATAAAAGGCATTTTCGTCACGGACATACAAAAGCTATTGTGAAAAGCATCTTGGACTGGGAACTCTTAGAAGCAATGGTACTGTGTACAATACACCTGAATTTGTTCTCCGAATCAGAATGCAACTATGTACAGTAGTGTGGCCTATTGCACTAGAATTTTGATAAGATAACCTAGACGTAGATGCAGAAGTAAATTCACTACATCCTTTTAAGTTGTTCAGTACATTATCCAAACTAATACCTAACTTCTTCAACAGTTGATTCCATTTTTGTTTGAACACAATGAATTTTCTGTGCTAAATCAGAATCCTGGAAAATGTACGAGTATTTGTTAAACAGTCTACAATATTACAGTTGGGGGTGGTTCTTGACCGAATGGTAAGTAAGACAAAGTTAGACTCATCAGAAGATGTCATTTCATTTACACATAATTTCGATATAGTTCCATTTTTGTTGTTGCATAATGGTCCTTTGCTCGATTGAGTTGAAATGTCGTTACGGAGTTCCTACCCCTTCATGTTTTATGGTAAAAACTGACATAGCAGCATTTTGCATTTTTGGCACCAACATTCAGAAGCCATTGTGAAAAGTTTTCAACTTTGAGCCAGTTGTCAATAAATACGCAGCAGCGTTTAACCATCTTGGATTTGGAATTCTTGGAAACCATGGCACAGCACACAATATACCAGAACTTGTTCTCCGAATCAGAAGATAACTATGTATAGCATACTTTAAAATTGAAATTAATGACAATACTAAACGTAAACGTAGAAGCCTCCATGGCTCAGGCGGCAGCGCATCGGCCTCTCACCGCTGGATTCCGTGGTTCAAATCCCGGTCACTTCATGTGAGATTTGTACTGGACAAAGCTGAGGCGGGACAGGTCTTTTCCCGGGTACTCCGGTTTTCCCTATCATCTTTCACTCTAGCAACACTCTCCACTATCATTTCATTTCATCTGTCAGTCATTAATCATTGCCCCAGAGGAGTGCGACAGGCTTCGGCAGCCGGCACAATTCCTATCCTCGCCAGAAGATGGGGGCTTCATTCCTTTCATGCCTGACCCGGTCAATGACTGTAAAACAGGTTGTAGGTTTACACACTAAGCGTAAACGTAACTCAACACATGCACGATGCCACTCTAAACAACCACACTGCACTGACAGCGGGCGGGAGCTGTATTTTTGGGCAGCTAATCTTAATACTAAAAACATTTATACCGACAAGAAAATTTGTACTTGTACTTAGGCTTAAAAATATCCTTTCAAGAGAAACGTTGTAAAACCGGGCTTTATATTCAAAAGATACTTGGTAAAACCGGAATTTATACATCCAGTTTGAATACCAAATCGAACACTGGACATTTACTTTAGAAATCGAACTGTCCGGTTCACAGGATGGCTGGCAACCCTAGTTTCAAGTAATTGCCCCATGGTCACCAGTTCAGAATGGGTGACCCAGGCTAAATTCTTCCTCGGGACTTAATAACTTGACTTGACTCCTACAAAGTCAAGTATCATTTCCTAATCCATACTTTTTTCTATTATATCCTCTTCAGATTTACGCTCATACGTTTCAAGAAATACAATGATTATTTCCTTCTTGGAGTTCCAACCTTCCTTCATAAACAAATATGGTTAATAATTTCGTGTGGCTATTTCTAGCCGAGTGCAGCCCTGGTAAGGCAGACCTTCCGATGAAGGTGGGCGGCATCTGCCATTTGTAGGTAACTGCGTGTTATTGTGGTGGAGGATAGTGTTATGTGTGGTGTGTGAGTTGCAGGGATGTTGGGGACAGCACAAACATCCAGCCCCCGGGCCATTGGAATTAACCAATTAAGGTTAAAATCCCCGACCCGGCCGGGAATCGAACCCGGGACCCTCTGAACCGAAGGCCAGTACGCTGACCATTCAGCCAACGAGTCGGACAAAAGTAAACTCGTGTCCTCATCCCGAGGTGGCGCAGCTCTTTTCAGGCACACCCCCATTGGAGGTGAGCTGCATGTACCATTTCAACCACATACCAGCCCTCCTGCCAGTCTTAAATTTCTGACAGTACCGGGAATCGAACCCGGGACCCCGAGGACGGCAGCTAATAACACTAACCGTTACGCTACGGAGGCGGACAACAAATATGGTGATAGTTTCATTTTGAGCGTGTTCAAGGCTGTTGGTTGGTACGGGATTCAATCATCCTCATGTGCTCAACTGAGAATCTATCTTTTCTTAGAAGTGGATCCGGTTGATAAAGTCAAGCAAGTTGCATGAAGAATACATCATGTTGACTGCGTAACAGTTGTGTAGGGCATTTGGCTGGACTGAAGTAGTCGTAGCAGTTGAATGCTATTAATGTGCTTTATCCGCCATAGGGGCGGGGAAAGTATAAGAGTCTAACACACTAAAGAAGATTTCTACAGGTCATAATTCCGACACTCCGGTGACTCATAACACTAACAGAAGTTAGGACTATAACACATAAGGATGACAAAAATATTCTTCATCTCTTTCTGTCCACGAAGGAACGAATGAAAGTGCTCATCAGCATAATGGTAACGTCAGTCTGCATAATGTGATTGAGAAAGAGCTGTCTCATAACAGCTTTCTGTATACAATGAAATCGACCTTACCAGATTCCAATCTTCCCAGAATCCACCATTGACTACTGCTTTTACCAAAGTGTTGAACTGGCCTCCGATAAGTACGAAGAATGTTCATTTAATTCCATATGACGGGACAGCTCCTAGTTTCTCAGAGCACAGGATGTTGCCTTAGATATCAACGATTTATTTTCCTTTCATGTTATTTGAATCACGTCGCATACAAATCTGAAAATTAAAAAAAGACCGCTTTTGTCTAACAACGTTCTGTACCGTTCCGTATAAAATACCGAATATTGCAATCGTTTGAAATAAAATTATATGCTTTATACACACATATCACTAATATAAAATACAGATTTACTTTCCAAGAAATTAAAGTTGAAATCAACTGGTTCCTATACTTTTGATTTTCTATCGAAGTCTATTTAGAGAATTACAGGGACCCTTAACATTGCAAACTAAAGCTGAAAGGCATAACAGGATTGCTTGTGTAATTACTTTAATTTATAAGAACGTATCTCCACCATCTAAGGTATCGATGAACTAGATGTTAGGAACCTTAAAGAAACAATTACGCGAGTTGGCTCCGCGGTTCGGACCGTGAAGCTGTTGACTTGCAAGCATGAGATGGTGGTTCGAACCCCACGACCGACTGACGTTAAGATAACCTCCTATTTCCACACCTGCCAAATGCTGAGGTTGTACCTTGATCAAGGTCACGTTTGCTTCCTTTCCTGCCCTATCCTATCCCATCGTTGCCATGAAACCTGTCTGTACCAGTGCAGTGTAAGCTAATACATAACAAAAGAAACAACAAACGTCCTAATCGTCATATATCGCCTACGTTTATTTAGTTTTTTGCCGACATTTCAAATTCAATTCCACCGGGCGAGTTGGCCGTGCGCGTAGAGGCGCGGGGCTGTGAGCTTGCATCCGGGAGATAGTAGGTTCGAATCCCACTATCGGCAGCCCTGAAGATGGTTTTCCGTGGTTTCTCATTTTCACACCAGGCAAATGCTGGGGCTGTACCTTAATTAAGGCCACGGCCGCTTCCTTCCAACTCCTAGGCCTTTTCTATCCCATCGTCGCCATGAGACCTATCTGTGTCGGTGCGACGTAAAGCCCCTAGCAAAAAAAAAAAAATCAATTCCGTCTGAAATCGGTGGATTTAAAGGAGTTTTAAATGAGACATCTCAGTGTCTTGACGTTCGGAGCTTTAAAAAGCTCCTGAGGAACAAAACTTTGATACCATCACGTAGGACACTTTAGCAGTTAAAATGCACTACACACACAATACTTTATTGCTAGATTTTATCTTTTCTCTCAGTTTTTCACAATATAATTTAATCCTACAAATCCCCCCTAAGCTAAATTCTAGTTCGCTCTAACGTATTATAACAGTGTAATTTTGTGAACAGATAAGATTTCTTGTAGGTAATATATGTAGTAAACGTGGCTTTCCAGTGCAGTTCTCTTATATGGTGCCCTGAATTTCTCTTACTTCTTCGGATGTGAATTTGATAATAATTTACTGTTTGATACAGTACAGCCTGTCAGTAATCCTTCAGAAGGCACAGTCCTACACACTGTCATTATCTTCACGTCGTCACACACTTAACGGGTCGACCACTTCCAACTTTTTCATTAAGCATGAGAATGGTTCATGGCACTTCACTGACACAACCAAGAACGATCAATATCTAACTAGTTTCACATCTTCAATCTTCGGAATTTATCAAGAACAGACACTTAAACCTTATTTATATAAAATGATTTAAACCTGAAAAATTTACTTTCTTAAATCTTATTAATTCCCTGGAACCTCCTTAATGAACCTAAGATGTAAACTGTTATCGTATTTCAAACAGTCTATCATCCTTGTGATTCAGAAAGTAATTCGATGCCTGGAATACATTCAGACACAGAACACGGAAATTCTTTATGACTTGTAGTATTGGATTTATTGAAATAAATGAGCATTTAATGTTAGGCATACGGGTCCCACTTTCTACAAAGTTCTACCTTGAAGGAATATTTCTTTGGCTGTGATTACTTTGAGTCTGGTGTAGCAACAGAATTCACCTATCTGGAAGAACTACTCAGCAGGAAGAGGAACCGTTCCATCCGGATATAATTCAGAGCAGTGAGAGCAACACCTGTCAACTGTACCTGTGACGACTTTCCTTCTTATGGCATTCTCGCTGTCATTGTCTGTTTTCTCGAGGCCATTAACTCAGACAGAGAAGGTGTGAAACCTTACTTTATATTCATAACCTGGTCGTCAAATCCTGAGAGGGTTGCTTTTACTTTGGAGCATAATATTAAAGTAGCATATTTTACAAGACCTTATTGTTTGAGACAGTACAGTATAGTAAATGCTTATATATATTTATATTATATTCATTCTGAGTAACGGTAATTTATTTGATTTTGTACTTACTTTTAATTTTATAATAATAAATGATAATAATAAAACTATCACAAAACTAAGACATTACAACACAACCATTAATGTGTTTATGGGTCAGAAATGCTAACTTTGAACAGGAAGGCAGACATTGAAAACAATGAGAAAAAGAAGTGCAAAATCATAAGACAAATTATAGGCCCAAAACTCGCCGACGGATAATACCGACTCAAAAGCAGACAGGAAATCAAACAATACTCAAATATTCACAGTGACATTGGAAAGCACAGGTTAAGATTCTGTGGACATATTAAAAGAATGCACTCAGACAGACCTACAAAATAAATAGTCGAATTCTAGGAAAACAAAAGTAAAGCCTAAACAGACACAATGAAATTGTTTAGTGAAATCAAAACTGATTTGAAACAGGCAGGAATTACACCAGCGGATGTCCAAAACAGGGTAATCTTCAGACGCAAAATTCACAAATGGCAAGTTGGCCAAGAGTAAAGACCAAAGAAGACTGGAATAACCAGACCTGAAGACAAAAAGGAAGCCCACAGTAAAAGAATGAAAGAAATATGGGCACAAAGGAAGATCAATGCACGTCTCTTAAGTACTTTGCGTACTCCTAATGGGCTTATTTTCATGTATAATAATAATAATAATAATAATAATAATAATAATAATAATAATAAGTATAACAAGAGTGCTTTTGGTTTTACGTCCTACTAACTACTTCTATGATTTTTGGAGCCACCAAGTTGTAGGAATTTTGTCCCTCAGGAGATCATTTACCTGCCAGCAAATTTATTGACAAGGGTTGTTGTATTTCAGCACCTTCAAATACCATTGGGCTGAACTCTGGTTGAAACCATCAACTCGGGCTGAAAAGGACAGTTCACGACAATGTCAGTCTTCCAGTCCGGCAATTTTAAATTTAATTTCCGTTTTATTAGTTAACTGATGGGGATGCACTGTTTTGTTGGACAGAGGATTCTGCATCTTTCTTGCAGTTTGTGAAAAGGCATAACTATTGAAAATAGCCATCCATATACCAGTAAAAGTTGGCCTACCTCTAGATAAGCTTGACTTCTGTCAGAATCCCACTCAGGAGAGGTCACGCCGCCATGTCAAACAGGGTCTTTGCTGATGGGCAGGTGATAGAGCTTCTCTCATTCAAGACTAGTGAGGCGCGTATATTGTATTGCTCAGGCTGTTGCTGGCGGTGATTATAATTTAAAGAGGAAATAAAACTGGGCAGCCATCCTCTATTAACACTATTCGGGCACGGAAAAGGAAAAGTTCCAGTAGTTAGAAAAAATGAAGGTATCGGCAAAGGATAGAGATGGGCTACGAAGGGGGCGAAGGTGCAAGACTCCCTAGGTCTGGCAAATAATACTGTTGGTGTAGGAATAGAACACGAGTTGACCAAAGGTGGTCTGATAGGAAAAGGAGACTGGCTCAAGTACCAGTGAAAACAACGCCAGACTCAGTTAGGGCCCATGGTTGCCACCCACGCTCCCAAGTTTACAGCCCCTTCGGCCTCGTTTACTTGCCTTTTACGACAGGTAGGTTATACCATGATGTATTTTACAGGCTGGAGAATACCTTGCCGATTTTGGTGATAACTAAAATACATGTATGCTTATGTGCTATGTATCATAGATTCTTAATGTACAAAACGTGATTGCAATATGATATGAATGATGTTAAGAAATAATGTTATAATAATTCTGCATTACGTACGCTTTTCATACATCATGTCAAATTATAATGGTGGACCTTTTCCGAACGAAAATCGTTTAATACAGAATAAGAGAGAGCTGCCCACTATCCACATAGATCGTTATGTAGCGTGTAAGTTTTGAAGACAGTGATTTGTGTAAAAAGTGTTAGTTTAGCCCTGTAGGTGCATACTCCAATTGATTCTTTCTCAAGCACCTTATTGGTGGTCGATACCAACTGGCATTTGTCATTGGGGGGACGATACATATTTCTAGATAAATCAGATAAAAATGATAAAAATTTAAAGTAACCCACGTAGGTGTTGAAGCGAGGGAAATAGCAGAGCCATTGACGAACCTCTTGATATTCATTTCGTGTTCTGTTTTCTGGTGCACAGATAACAGGGTATCCCGCAGAATGTCCATCCATACCTTTCCCTCCAGTTAACAGGTGTACAACCTCGATTTTACACGAGTAATGATGAATATTACCTCAGAGTTGCCATGCCGACTGGTAGACTTGGTGCCGAAAAGCGAGAGAACCAGCCACACAGAAAACATTATTTGCTCTCTAATTTCAAGGGTAAGGAAGAAAGTGCAATGGACAAAAATTGTTTAAAATAAACAGACCTTTTACAATGAGCTCTGGTCGATTTTTCAGAAAAACTCAGTGCATAAGAACACTTTAAATAATGAAATATTCCTGTGAAACTCCAATCCGTTATGTGATTTTTGAAATCAGATATCTCAAAACCTGTTCCTTACACACTACATATGAAGGCACGGAAGTTAACACCATCTTGTTTGTTATTTCTATTTGTTTTACATCGCAACGATGCAGACAGGTCTTATGGCGTCGGTGGTATTACAAAAAACTAGGGCTGGTAAGGAGGCGTTCGTGGCTTCAATTATTATGGTACAACCCCAGCATTAGCCTGGTGTGAAAATGGGAAATCAAGAAGAACCATCCTCGGGGCTGCCAACAGTGGGATTCAAACCCACTATCTTCAGGATGCAAGCTGACAGCTACGTGACCCAAACAGTCCCAGAAACTTCTGATATAGTTTCTAGTTCACCTGAAATGGACAAATTGCAAAGAAAGGATAGACTACGGACCACTTGTAGTCGTATTCATAGATGTGTAAATAATCCTACAGTCCAGCCCCATGGCTGTAATGGACAGTATCTTTGCCTTCGGTCCTCAGGGCTCCGGGTTCGATTCCCTGTCGGTTGAAGGATTTTAATCTTAAATGGTTAATTCCCTTATTTCATGGATTGGGTGTTTTTGTTGTCCCCAACATTCCTGCAACTCACGCACCTCACAAAACACTATACTTCTCCTCAGTGTGACTTACAAAAGCTCCAGCAGCTTAGCAAGAACAATACAAAATTAAAATTTAAAAAACGATATCCTGGAAAAGAGACCGAAACCCACATCATAATGATGTTATACATCCGATCAAATGGTATCCGTACGGGACTTATGAGAATGGAGCATTTTGACTTTCGTAATTGTGAATAAATTTGCTGTTTGCTGTTTCCAGATATCTAAACTTAAGATCATATAATCAATGATGTTGAGACGAACATTTCCATGGCCGTCTGTACTATTTGACGCCACACCAGCGTCTTTTTTTTATTTTTTTTATTTACACATTTTGGCATTTGGTCCGTAAGACCATGCTGTCAGCTCTCAGCGTCTTTCTGCCTACGCAACTTCCAAAAGAGTTTGACGGTCCGAGTGTGACATATTCGTAAATGGAGGAAATGGCATTACTAGATATGCTTCAGGAAAATAGTATTTCGTTTATCTGAATACAAACGTTAATCAGTCTCATACACTCAGTCTCCACTTCAATGATTAAATGTCCACTGTCTCCTGGTCTCACTTGTTTCAAGATCGTTCTAGTAAAACCATGTTAACTGTTACAACAAGAACAGAACTACATCAATAAATCGGAGGTAGTGTGACCGTTTCGAAGATTGAGGATTCAATCCCCATGGAGGTAGCAGATTTTCGAAGTATGGGCGACTGTATAATCTGACGCCACACCAATATCTCCTTTGCCTACGCAACTTCCAAAAGAGTTGTGATTTTTCCTGTAGATGGCAGTGACATTGGAATGTCGAAACCACAATACAGGCCATCTAAATGACACCATTTCCGAAGGTCCACAGTCTGGTAGCTTACGTCAGAGATAATGATGATAGTTATTGTCATTATTATTATTATTATTATTATTATTATTATTATTATTATTATTATTATTATTATTATTATTATTATTATTATTCCTGTAATGTTTCATTTAATCACAAACAAGTCACGTGTTAACAAATACCGTGAAGGAACCATAATTTCTGTGCAAGCTAACGATATTATTCCAAGTGAAATGTATGATATCTTGATTTGTGTGTTGAGCAGCACGAACCTGAAGGCGAACTATTCTGGTATCCGGTGTGAGTAAAACTGTGTACTCACTAATAAGCAAAGGTCAAGAAGTCATAGGCAAATCCGCTTCTTAAGCAAATACGCTGTCATCATGTTCTAGAGACCGGACGCCGTGCACAATATAAAGCGGTCCGGGAAGACCTGTTACTTTATCACGGCCTTGTTGTTTATGGCGCGGATGTGCGATGTCATTTCCTAAGAACTTTTAACGACAGAAGCGTGGGACTACATGTGATTTGAGCGGTCCGGGGTTCAAGGCAGAGCGAGCCTTTCGCTGAGCCGCGCCTGGCCCTCGATGGCTCTGGCCCCGTCACGCCACGCCCCAAGCCTTCCCCAGATTGTATCGCTGTGTTCAACTCTGACCTGCCACTTTCCAAACATTCTACGTGCTGCCCCGTACTTAAAAACGATCATGTTTTCTAGATCATTCCAGTTTCGTCACGAAGGACCTACTGACTCTGGAGACTATATTCAAAACAACATAGTGTACTTACCGAGTTTTCGTAGATTTAATATTTTAAGCGTTAAGACATGTCTCGACGCAGTCTTCAGTGTCCTGCCTATCCCAGAAGCCTTCCTTTTCACCTTCAAATAGACGTTAGGAATTACAATTGTGACCGATAAATTACCAGTGTAATTGCTTTAATGTCCCCCTAACTACTTTTACGGTTTTCAGAGACGCTGAGGTGCCGAAATTTTGTCTGCATGAATTATTTTACTTGCTGATATCGACACGAGGCTGGCTTATTTGAGCACCTTCAAATACCACCAACCTGAACCGGGATCGAACCCACCAACCCAAGCACAGAAGGCCAGCGCTCTAACCATCTGAGCTACTCTGTACTCTTCACCAGTATAATTCCTGTTGGTTCAAATGAAGAGAGATATAGATCAAGTTGGTTTACGTAGATCAGATAAGAACTCTTTAGCGGAATTTGACTAGGAAAGACAGGAATTAGAACGAAATAAATACTCCTTTGTTATCTCTGATCAGGGGAGTAAAGTAAGAGGGAGTAGGGGGTAACATGTCCGCCTGTCACCCGGCGGCCCCGGGTTCGATTTCCAGCCGGGTCAGGGTTTTTTAATTGTAATGATTAAAATCCCTGGCCTAGGGACTGGGTGTTTGTGTCGTCCTTAACGTTCCTTTCCTCACATACAAAACACTACACTTCTGCCATTCCGCTTCGACCCCGACGGTATTAAGTTTGCAAGTTCTTACCGTCTTTTTTTCCTATACCTTCTATCTTCGCGGTCGGAACTCATCTAGTTTTTCTTCTGATTGGTTTAAAAAGAGAATGGTTGCCTAGTGATGCTTCCCATTCAAACAATAATCAACTCTACCTCAATTGACCAGAAAGACCCACGTAAAACGTGAAAACGAGGGATTCCATTAGGTTGTATTTGTACCATCCGCAGTAGGGGACCTGTAGGCGTCCTGCACCACTTCGACAAGAGTTGACCAAGGATAGTCACATGGGAAAGATAACAATAAAGTGTTTAGCGGAGTATGAGAACAATGCCAGACTAAGTTGGAAAGAAACAGACTGGGAGACACAAAAAATAAACTGAACCCACCTTTGACATTTCTTCACTTAATTCGAGATGAAAACGAAGTATAAGCAACGTACAGACAACACTGGAATAATATTTCTATAGATGAGGAGAATAATGAGTGCGTGTTTAACTCAGTGGCTTAGCTGCTGACTTCTCACCCAGAAGATTGAGGTTCGAATCCCGGTCGATCCCGGGTTGAGAATTTCAAAAATCACGAGGCGTCAGGAAGGATGTCCAGCCTTAAACTCTCGGTCAAAACCTCAATGAACCTAGGTGGCTCCAGTTACCCCCAGAAGTTTCTGGAATAAGCTGTAGAAGGATTTTGAATTGAATGAGGAAAATAATGACGTTTCCACTTCAGGTATCAATTTTATCTGTTGCCTACTTGTCTATTTTTTCGTGGGGGTATCACGCTGAATATTTTATTTATTTTCTAGTGGTTTAACGTCGCACTAACACATCGAAGGAGTTTGGTGACGCTATGGCTAGGATTGGGACGGTAACGGCCATGGCCTTATTTATAGTTCCGTTTCTATGGATTTCGACTTGACAGTTAACCGGAAGTCAGACTGATGCCAAATTGTTACTGTTACCGAGTTTTGGTGGTAGGTAGAGGTGTAAGAAGGTGCGGGCGTGAATGGGTCTCAAACTACGGAATCAAAGTTAATGTAAAAGTTAACAAGGGTATATTTCCTTTTCAATATTAAGTAATAACAAAGAACAGGTACTTAGTAGCCGAAACACAATTTGAAATGTACAATTACAGGGATTACAGAGTTTGGGCTTCGAGCCCTGAGTTCACAATTTTTGAGCAACTAGCCCAACTTTCCGATATACAAATTTTAACAAAGGGGCAGAAGACCCCAATCAAACCCTGGAGCACTTGCTCCAAATTACACAGTAAAGCCTCCTCGAGGCATACAACACTCCGTTTCCAAAAGAGCCACACGCTCTTTAATTTAAGCCTCTCCTAGGCCACACCAAACTCCACCTTCAAGTTGTCCTCAACGGACATAAACACAGGGGTAAAATACCCAATCTACTGAGGTCTATTAAATGAAAAGCAGGTTAATTGAATGACCTCTAAAACAATTTGAGAGGAGGCGAACTTGCACTCCTAATACACTTTGATTTTAAAACCTACTTTGGCACTAGGCCGTTATTACAAGGGCTAATCCCATACTACAGAGGTGACTTAATAGCAATTTACATTACATTACGGAAGAATTGGTTGAGAGAATAAGTTCACCTCAAGACGATGTGAGTGGGAGCTCGAGAGGGTTAAGCACTCTCTATCCCGATATGTCGTTTTAAAATAGAATAGATACCAGTTGTTTTTACATTTTAGGAAAAGGTTACATGGTTGAACGCTTAGAACCCGCCCCGAAAGTTAAACTGCTGAGCAAGAAAAGAAAGAATTTATTAATCGGCCATTACCTTATTGTTGACCGCCGCCGAGGAAAGAGGCGCTTCCCGCCTCCTGCTATGTACTTAATACACTGAAAGATGGAACAGAAGTGGCCCGGAGACCCTAAAATCAGCAGTTTATATACTCTCGCGGAAGTTTCTAGGCGTTAGGGGAATGAAAACACCCGCCCACAATGTTTTTATTGGATAGGACCCCGCAACAGATACAAGTTGGGGGAAGATACACCAGATTGGTCAGAAATTACTAAAAGAAATTCGGGATTGGATAAATCTAAAACAAGGGGAAAAAGAGGGGTATACAGCCAACTTAAACAAATAACAGAAAGAAATTTAACAAGAAACAAACTTTTGAAATAAAATTTTCTCCAACAAAATAGTTCTTTGACTCCGCACTAGGGTGCGCTATTGTTGATCTTCAGTAGTGTCCTCTAGAAGAGAAAGTTCACACTTCTTACTTCAAGTGAAACAAAAACACATCAAAAGTGACACAGTTCAAAAACTCAAAATTTTCCACGTGGTGACATCTTCTGAGAAAGTAGAGAATTAATAGAGTAGATAAAGTTCAACCTTCCTCCAGAAGAGGAGTTTCAACTGGCGCAACTTTTAAATAAACGGTGTAGAGGTGTACCGCCCGGTACAGTTACGAGTACAAATAGCTGATTCACAACACACAACACGAAATGTATATACTCGAAAATAAGTCCAAAATCGCTTATTCTTTGTAGCAACACTCGTAACTCACATAAGGCTAACAATAACATATTTAGGATATGGCCATAAGATAAAAGCAGATCGATTTTCGAACAGATAAAACGCAAGAAAATGAAATTTCCACTCATCATGACTGGTTATACAGCGGGTGTTATACTACTTTTCATTCCTCGGGTTCAAAAGATCTCTTCGGATATACCGTTTCAATTTAGACATATACAGAATGCCCATTTGTTTGAGTTTCGATATGTGCATTCACAAGACACAAAGGCAATCACTAAAAGTTGTATGAATCGAACATCGGAAATGGTGCTTCTCTTGTGGTCAATTGTACGTGGGTTATTCAAAAGTTGGAAAAGAAAATATACAGTAGCTCCAAATTCAAGGACAATTAATATAGTTTATCCGGAAGGTTTATTATATTGTTTTTTATATTATTTGTACCATCCGCAGTAGGGGACCTGTAGGCGTCCTGCACCACTTCGTCAGCATTTTTGTTTGCTGAGCCAGCATCCGAGATCATTTGACCCGGCCAAGCTAATTGACCCCTAGTAGTGTACCTAGGCGGGTCCTGACTCCGAGGTCATTGACCCCTAGTAGAGTAGAAGGGATAGGCCGATTTGTTGATTTTTGCATGAGAGACCGAGCCTAACTTCACAGTCGCATTCTTGAGGCGCGTAACATCACTTTAACGGCTAGTTGCCCTTCCCGACGAATAAGAGAGCAAGCCTAACCTCACAACCGCCATCTTGAAGGGAGTTTTACGGCAAGATGCCGTACTCGACGCAATTGCACAAGATGGCGGCTATACATGGGCCCTTATGAGACAGTTTAAGGGCGCTTGCGCAAGATGGCTGCTATACATAGACTCTTATAAAGACACCCTAGGGGCGATTGCGGAAGATGGCGGCCGCAAGGTGGTGGCTATGCATAGCTTTTTATGGGACGGCCTAGGGGCGCTACATATAGGCTCTTATGAGTCTCGCTAGGGGCGCTTACGCAAGATAGCGGCTATACACAGCTCTTTATGGGACGACCTACTGGTGCTTGAGCAAGATGGCTGCATTACATTAGCTCTTATGAGAAGCCCTAGGCGTGCTTGCGCAAGATGGCGGCCGAAAAATGGCAGCTATACACAGCTCATTATGGGGCGGCCTAGGGGTGCTTGCGCAAGATGGCTGCTATATATAGGCTCTTATGAGACTCCCTAGGGGCGCTTGCGCAAATGGCGGCTATACACAGCGCATTATGGGACGTCCTAGGGGCGCTTGCGCAAGAAGGCTGCTATACATAGGCACTTATGAGACACCCTCGAGTAGTATAATGGGACAGTTCGGGCGCCTCCTACTCCTCCCGCGGCGCGGGAAATTTGAATTCTGGCGGGAAATTTGAATTTTGGCGGGAAATTTGAATTTTGGCGGGAGATTTGAATTTGTAAACAAAGCCACGTGCTTTTTGACAGCTGTCATCGACAACAACGCATCGCTAACCTCACTGCTGCCATCTTGACGGGCCTAAACCTCAGTAGTGCCAACTTAACCTAACTAGCGTGAGGTAAACAAAGCCACGTGTTTTTTGACAGCCACGTGCTTTTTGACAGACAACAACGCATCGCTAACCTCAATACTGCCATCTTGACGGGCCTAAACCTCAGTAGTGCCAACTTAACCTAACTAGCGCGAGATAAACAAAGCCACGTGTTTTTTGACAGCCACGTGCTTTTTGACAGATTTGTAAACAAAGCCACGTGCTTTTTGACAGCTGTCATCGACAACAACGCATCGCTAACCTCAGTACTGCCATCTTGACGGGCCTAAACCTCAGTAGTGCCAACTTAACCTAACTAGCGCGAGGTAAACAAAGCCACGTGATTTTGACAGCCACGTGCATTTTTGACAGTTGTCATCCGCCATCTTTAAACCACAGAGCACTGTGCTGCCCTCTTTAGATGTAAAATTCGTCACCTATCATCGGCAGTGCTGCCATCTTGGCGGGTCTAAACCTTAGTGCTACCAACTTAACCTCACTAGCGTGAGATAAACAAAGCCACGTGCTTTTTTTGACAGCTGTCATCCGCCATCTTTAAACCACAGAGCACAGTACTGCCCTCTTTATCGCAGTAGCTGCAAATTCGTCACCTGTCATCGGCAGTGCTGCCATCTTGGCGGGCCTAAACCTTAGTGCTACCAACTTAACCTCACTAGCGCGAGATAAACAAATCCACGTGCTTTTTTTGACAGCTGTCATCCGCCATCTTTAATCTATAGAGCACAGTGCTGCCCTCTTTAGCTACTTACCTTTGAAATGTGGTGGCGGATAATTTGAAAAATGCTTTTTGACAGCAGCCATCTTGCATCGCAAACCTCAGTGCTGCCCCCTTTAGCTAGATACCTGTGGTGGCAGACAATTCCACGTGACAGCAGCCATCTTTAATCAAGAGAGCACCGTGCTGCCCTCTATGTGGTGGCGGCAATTTGAAAAATTCTACATGCTCTTGTTTGGAAACAAACTCACACGCTTTTTTGACAACCGTCATTCGCCATCTTTAATCAACAGAGCACCGTGCTGCCCTCTTTAGCTAGATACCTTTGAAATGTGGTGGCGGCAAATTCCACGTGCTCTTGTTTGGAAACAAAGCTATGTGCTATTTTGACAGCTGACATCAGCCATCTTTAATCTATAGAGCACAGTGCTGCCCTCTTTAGCTACTTACCTTTGAAATGTGGTACGTCGCAGCTGTCATCCGCAGTGCTGCCATCTTAACGGGCCTAAACCTTAGTGCTACCAACTTAACCTTACTAGCGCGAGATTTGAATCTGTAAACAAATCCACGTGCTTTTTTGACAGCTGTCATCCACCATCTTTAATAGATAGAGCACAGTGGTGCCCTCTTTAGCTACTTACCTTTGAAATGTGGTGGCGGATAATTTGAAAAATGCTTTTTGATAGCAGCCATCTTTAATCCAGAGAGCACCGTGCTGCCCCCTTTAGCTAGACACCTGTGGTGGCAGGCAATTCCACGTGACAGCAGCTATATTTAATCAAGAGGGCACCGTGCCGCCCTCTTTGTGGCGGTGGCAAATTCCACGTGCTTTACAAACTCACGTGCTTTTTTCTGACAGCTGTCATCCCCCATCTTGCATCACAAACCTCAGTGATGCGCTCTTTAGCTAGTTACCTCTGAAATGTGGTGACGGCAATTTGAAAAATTCTATGTGCTCTTGTTTGGAAACAAAGCCACGTGCTTTTTGACAGCTGTCATCCACCATCTTTAATCAATAGAGCACTGTGCTGCTATCATGCGGGCAATTTCTTCAGCTGTCATCCGCCATCTTTAATCTACAGAGCACCGTGCTGTCCTCTATGTAGTAGCGGGCAATTTGAAAAGTTCTGTTAGCTGTCATCCGCCATCTTTAATCAAGAGAGCACCGTGCTGCCATCTTTAGCTAGATACCTTTGAAATGTGGTGGCGGCAATTTGAAAAATTCTATGTGCTCTTGTTTAGTAAACAAAGCCACGTGCTTTTTTTGACAGCTGTTATCCACCATCTTTAATCAATAGAGCACTGTGCTGCTATCATGCGGGCAATTTCGTCAGCTGTCATCCGCCATCTTTAATCTACAGAGCACCGTGCTGCTCTCTGTAGTAGCGGGCAATTTGAAAAGTTCTGTTACTTGTCATCCGTCATCTTTAATCAAGAGAGCACCGTGCTGCCAACTTTAGCTAGATACCTTTGAAATGTGGTGGCGGCAGATTGAAAAATTCCACGTGCTCTTGTTTAGTAAACAAACTCACGCGCTTTTTGTCAGCTGTCATCCGCCATCTTTAATCTATAGAGCTCAGTGCTACACTCTTTAGGTACATACCTTTGAAATAAGGTGGCGGATGATTTAAAAAGAAAAATTCTACATCAGCCATCTCTCGACGCTAATTGCACAAGATGGTGGCTATACATGACTCCTTAAAGGTGCTTATGCAAGATGGCCGCTATACATAGGTTCTTATGAGATGCCCTTGGGATGCTTGCGCAAGATGGCGGTTATACAAAGCTCCTTATGAGACGCCCTAGAGATGCTTGCGCAAGATGGCGGTTGCTCTTATGAGGCGGCTTGAGGGTCCTTGCACAAGATGGCTAGAGATGCCCTAAGGATGCTTGCGCAAGATGGCGGACGCAAGATGGCGGCTATACACGACTCCTTATGAGACGCCTTAAGGGTGCTTGCGCAAGATGGCTGCTGCTCTTAGCTTAGAAGCTAACGTGTCGTGCTAGTTCGATTCATTAAATTTGGGGCTTAAATGCATAATGTTAAATATCTCGAAAACGGCGCATCGTAGAGCAAAACGGACAAAATTTTTCTACCCAATACCTCGGTTCGCAGTATGAGGAACAAGAAAAACATAGTCTAATGATGAGATCAACGGTTCGGTTCTAACTTAGGCCCTTTGGCATTGGCAGCTATCTATTTCTACAAGATGGCGGCTATACATAGCTTCTTATGAGACAGCTTAAGAGCGCTTGCACAAGATGACTGCTGCTCTTATGAGACTCCCTAGGGGTGCTTGCGGGAGGTAGCAGCGACAAGACGATGACTATACACAGCTGCTTATGATACGGCCTAGAGGTGCTTACACAAGATGGTGGCTGCTCTGATGAAGAAAGCTAGCTTTGCATCGTGCAGGTATTTTTACAGCACTAAACCTCATACCTTTGAAATGTAATTTGAAAAATTCGACGTGCTTTTTCATAAGCTGTTAAGGCTTCCTCTTATGTCAAGGCATAGCTCTATCGAACAAGTTTAAACCTGCATCGGAATAGCTAGAGTAAGCACGTCCTGCAGTGATGACGTCATTAAGCATGTTTAGACTTGCAAATCACAGAAGAAACGTAACAAGGCTGGAATCGAAAACTGCACTCTATGCCGTTAACTTTATCATGTGATCGGAACATTGATTGATGTGTTTAGAACACTAAATAAGTAGAACCGAACACTGTACTCGATATAACATGTGATTAGAACATGTCAGGGGATACCTTTGTTCTAAGAAGATTAGTTTACCGCACGTTCCTTGTAGGGCTAATAGGCTAAGGGGCTAATGGGCAAAAGGGCTAATGGGCAAAAGGGCTAAAGGGCTAAAGGAGCAACAACCTCATCGATCGCTATCAGCAAGAACGCTTGTACTTTGTTAAGTGTAGAAAATTAATCTTTTTTTGTAAATGGTTTCATGTTCAGAACAAGGAATGGAACCTAGGGGTTACGTCTTACCTAATAAAATCCCCGAAGTGCGATGAGTTACGTTTTTCGAACTAGTGTTTGGAACACTGAACTTTTCAAGATGATAGCAGAGAGTTTAGCAATGTTCTGTTGTTGGATTATAAATTCCGCGCTCCAACATGCATAAGGTGGCAGCCTTGAGGTTTACTGCCGTAAAGATGACAAGAGTGAGGTTAACAATGTTCCGTTGTTGGATTTTAAATTCCGCGCTATAACATGCATAAGGTGGCAGCCTTGAGGTTTACCACCGTAAAGATGGCAGCAGTGAGGTTAGCGACGCTCTATTGTCCTTCAAAGTGAGGTTAGGGTTCGTCAAGAAGACAGCTGTCAAAAAAGCAGGTGGCTATGTTTACCAAACAAGAGCACGTGGTCGTGACGTCACGGTCACGTAATCAATCCTTAGCTCGACGTCGTTAAGAGTAGCATTAGGATTAGCTATGCTTAAAAGTCTTGGGAACAGAGCAGCAGTTTGAATTGCCATGTTTCAAAGCGTGTACACATCACCTATCGATTTTACATGCATCGACCATCGTACTAAACTTCATCCGCTAGATAGTGCTGCTATCTTAGCATAACCTATACCCATAAAATTAAAGTACAATGAATAGCCATGTTTCAAAGCGAGTACACATCACCTATCGATTTTACATGCATCGACCATCGAACTAAACTTCATCCGCTAGATAGTGCTGCTATCTTAGCATAACCTATACCCATAAAATTGAAGTACAATGAATAGCCATGTTTCAAAGCGTGTACATATTACCTATCGTTTTTGTATGCATCACTCTCGTACTAAACTTCTTCCGCTAGATTGTGCTGCTATCTTAGCATAACCTATACGCGTGACCTTAAAGTACAATGAATAGCCATGTTTCAAAGCGTGTACACATTACCTATCGACTTTGCATGCAACAAATATCGTACTAAACTTCTTCCGCTAGGTTGTGCTGCTATCTTAGCATAACTTATACACATGAACTTAAAGTACAAAGAATAGCCATGTTTCAAAGCGTGTACACATTACTTATTGATTTTGCATTCATCGAATCTCGTACTAAATTTATTCCGCTAGATTGTGCTGCTATCTTAGCATAACCTATACCAATGAACTTAAAGTACAATGAATAGTCATGTTTCAAAGCGTGTACACATCAACTATCGAATTTGCATGTATCGACTATCGTACAAAACTTCTTCAGGTAGAATGTGCTGCTATCTTAGCATAACTAAGACGCATGAACTTAAAGTACAAAGAATAGCTATGTCTCAAAGCATGTACATATTACCTATCGATTTTGCAAAGCATCGACTCTCGTACTAAACTTCTTCCGCTAGATTGTGCTGCTATCTTAGCATAACCTATACACATGACCTTAAGGTACAAAGAATAGCCATGTTTCAAAGCGTGTACACATTACCTATCGACTTTGCATGCAACAAATATCGTACTAAACTTCTTCCGCTAGATTGTGCTGGCATCTTAGCATAACTTATACACATGAACTTAAAAGTACAAAGAATAGCCATGTTTCAAAGCATGCACACATTACCTATCGATTTTGCATGCATTGACTCTCGTACTAAACTCCTCCCGCTAGATTGTGCTGCTATCCTAGCATAACCTATACGCATGACCTTAAAGTAAAAAGAATAGCCATGTTTCAAAGTGTGTACACATCACCTATCGATTTTGCATGCAACAAATATCGTACTAAACTTCTTCCGCTATCTTAGCATAACCTATACGCATAAACTTAAAGTACGAAGAATAGCCATGTTTCAAAGTGTGTACACATTACTTATTGATTTTGCATGCATCAAATATCGTACTAAATTTCTTCCGGTAGATTGTGCTGCTATCTTAGCATAACCTATACCCATGAACTTAAAGTACGAAGAATAGTCATGTTTCAAAGCGTGTACGCATCAACTATCGATTTTGCATGTATCGACTATCGTACAAAACTTCTTCAGGTAGAATGTGCTGCTATCTTAGCATAACTAAGACGCATGAACTTAAAGTACAAAGAATAGCCTTGTTTCAAAGCGTGTACACATTACCTAATGATTTTGCATGAAACGACTATCATACTAAACATTTCCACCAGATTGTCCTAAAATCGTGTAAGTGTGCTGCTATCTTAGCATAACCTATCGATTTTATATGCATCGACTATCGTACAAGACTTCTTCCGCTAGAGCATGTAGCAATCGCTTTTGTGTATCCCTAACCCATGCGCACGAACTTAAAGCACAAAGAAGAGCTATGTTCTAAAGCGTGTACACATCACCTATCGATAATGTATGTATCGAATATCGTACTGAACTTCTCCTGCCAGAGCGTACGACAATCGCTTGTGTGTGCACGAACTTAAAGCATAAAGAATAGCAATGTATAAAAATCTTGTAAACAAAGCAGCAGCATTACGTATAGTCAAGTTTAAATGCGTGTACACATCATGTATCCATGATGCACACAGTACTAAACTTATTACATTAGAATGTACAAAGTTCGCATGTGTTTGTGCTGCTATCTTAGCATAGCCTACGTGCATGAACTTAAAGCATAAAGAATAGTTATGTGTAAAAAATCTTGTGAACATAGCAGAATGTTTACTACGTAGTTGTAGACATAGAACTTTGCATGCTGAGACAGCATACTACGTGACCGTGACGTCACGACCACGTGCTCTTGTTTGGTAAACATAGCCACGTGCTTTTTTGACAGCTGTCTTCTTGACGAACCCTAACCTCACTCTGAAGGACAATAGAGCGTCGCTAACCTCACTGCTGCCATCTTTACGGTGGTAAACCTCAAGGCTGCCACCTTATGCATGTTATAGCGCGGAATTTAAAATCCAACAACGGAACATTGTTAACCTCACTCTTGTCATCTTTACGGCAGTAAACCTCAAGGCTACCACCTTATGCATGTTGGAGCGCGGAATTTATAATCCAACAACAGAACATTGCTAAACTCTCTGCTATCATCTTGAAAAGTTCAGTGTTCCAAACACTAGTTCGAAAAACGTAACTCATCGCACCTCGGGGATTTTATTAGGTAAGACGTAACCCCTAGGTTCCATTCCTTGTTCTGAACATGAAACCATTTACAAAAAAGATTAATTTTCTACACTTAACAAAGTACAAGCGTTCTTGCTGATAGCGATCGATGAGGTTGTTGCTCCTTTAGCCCTTTAGCCCTTTTGCCCATTAGCCCTTTTGCCCATTAGCCCCTTAGCCTATTAGCCCTACAAGGAATGTGCGGTAAACTAATCTTCTTAGAACAAAGGTATCCCCTGACATGTTCTAATCACATGTTGTATCGAGTACAGTGTTCGGTTCTACTTATTTAGTGTTCTAAACACATCAATCAATGTTCCGATCACATGATAAAGTTAACGGCATAGAGTGCAGTTTTCGATTCCAGCCTTGTTACGTTTCTTCTGTGATTTGCAAGTCTAAACATGCTTAATGACGTCATCACTGCAGGACGTGCTTACTCTAGCTATTCCGATGCAGGTTTAAACTTGTTCGATAGAGCTATGCCTTGACATAAGAGGAAGCCTTAACAGCTTATGAAAAAGCACGTCGAATTTTTCAAATTACATTTCAAAGGTATGAGGTTTAGTGCTGTAAAAATACCTGCACGATGCAAAGCTAGCTTTCTTCATCAGAGCAGCCACCATCTTGTGTAAGCACCTCTAGGCCGTATCATAAGCAGCTGTGTATAGTCATCGTCTTGTCGCTGCTACCTCCCGCAAGCACCCCTAGGGCGTCTCATAAGAGCAGCAGTCATCTTGTGCAAGCGCTCTTAAGCTGTCTCATAAGAAGCTATGTATAGCCGCCATCTTGTAGAAATAGATAGCTGCCAATGCCAAAGGGCCTAAGTTAGAACCGAACCGTTGATCTCATCATTAGACTATGCTTTTCCTGTTCCTCATACTGCGAACCGAGGTATTGGGTAGAAAAAGTTTGTCCGTTTTGCTCTACGATGCGCCATTTTCGAGATATTTAACATTACGCCTTTAAGCCCCAAATTTAACGAATCGAACTAGCACTACACGTTAGCTTCTAAGCTAAGAGCAGCAGCCATCTTGCGCAAGCACCCTTAAGGCGTCTCATAAGGAGTCGTGTATAGCCGCCATCTTGCGTCCGCCATCTTGTGCAAGCATCCTTAGGGCATCTCTAGCCGTCTTGTGCAAGGACCCTCAAGCCGCCTCATAAGAGCAACCGCCATCTTGCGCAAGCATCTCTAGGGCGTCTCATAAGGAGCCTTGTATAACCGCCATCTTGCGCAAGCATCCCAAGGGCTTCTCATAAGAACCTATGTATAGCGGCCATCTTGCATAAGCACCTTTAAGGAGTCATGTATAGCCACCATCTTGTGCAATTAGCGTCGAGAGATGGCTGATGTAGAATTTTTCTTTTTAAATTATCCGCCACCTTATTTCAAAGGTATGTACCTAAAGAGTGTAGCACTGAGCTCTATAGATTAAAGATGGCGGATGACAGCTGACAAAAAGCGCGTGAGTTTGTTTACTAAACAAGAGCACGTGGAATTTTTCAATTTGCCGCCACCACATTTCAAAGGTATCTAGCTAAAGATGGCAGCACGGTGCTCTCTTGATTAAAGATGACGGATGACAAGTAACAGAACTTTTCAAATTGCCCGCTACTACAGAGAGCAGCACGGTGCTCTGTAGATTAAAGATGGCGGATGACAGCTGACGAAATTGCCCGCATGATAGCAGCACAGTGCTCTATTGATTAAAGATGGTGGATAACAGCTGTCAAAAAAAGCACGTGGCTTTGTTTACTAAACAAGAGCACATAGAATTTTTCAAATTGCCGCCACCACATTTCAAAGGTATCTAGCTAAAGATGGCAGCACGGTGCTCTCTTGATTAAAGATGGCGGATGACAGCTAACAGAACTTTTCAAATTGCCCGCTACTACATAGAGGACAGCACGGTGCTCTGTAGATTAAAGATGGCGGATGACAGCTGACGAAATTGCCCGCATGATAGCAGCACAGTGCTCTATTGATTAAAGATGGTGGATGACAGCTGTCAAAAAGCACGTGGCTTTGTTTCCAAACAAGAGCACATAGAATTTTTCAAATTGCCGTCACCACATTTCAGAGGTAACTAGCTAAAGAGCGCATCACTGAGGTTTGTGATGCAAGATGGCGGATGACAGCTGTCAGAAAAAAGCACGTGAGTTTGTAAAGCACGTGGAATTTGCCACCGCCACAAAGAGGGCGGCACGGTGCCCTCTTGATTAAATATAGCTGCTGTCACGTGGAATTGCCTGCCACCACAGGTATCTAGCTAAAGGGGGCAGCACGGTGCTCTCTGGATTAAAGATGGCTGCTATCAAAAAGCATTTTTCAAATTATCCGCCACCACATTTCAAAGGTAAGTAGCTAAAGAGGGCACCACTGTGCTCTATCTATTAAAGATGGTGGATGACAGCTGTCAAAAAAGCACGTGGATTTGTTTACAGATTCAAATCTCGCGCTAGTAAGGTTAAGTTGGTAGCACTAAGGTTTAGGCCCGTTAAGATGGCAGCACTGCGGATGACAGCTGCGACGTACCACATTTCAAAGGTAAGTAGCTAAAGAGGGCAGCACTGTGCTCTATAGATTAAAGATGGCGGATGTCAGCTGTCAAAATAGCACATAGCTTTGTTTCCAAACAAGAGCACGTGGAATTTGCCGCCACCACATTTCAAAGGTATCTAACTAAAGAGGGCAGCACGGTGCTCTGTTGATTAAAGATGGCGAATGACGGTTGTCAAAAAAGCGTGTGAGTTTGTTTCCAAACAAGAGCATGTAGAATTTTTCAAATTGCCGCCACCACATAGAGGGCAGCACGGTGCTCTCTTGATTAAAGATGGCTGCTGTCACGTGGAATTGTCTGCCACCACAGGTATCTAGCTAAAGGGGGCAGCACTGAGGTTTGCGATGCAAGATGGCTGCTGTCAAAAAGCATTTTTCAAATTATCCGCCACCACATTTCAAAGGTAAGTAGCTAAAGAGGGCAGCACTGTGCTCTATAGATTAAAGATGGCGGATGACAGCTGTCAAAAAAAGCACGTGGATTTGTTTATCTCGCGCTAGTGAGGTTAAGTTGGTAGCACTAAGGTTTAGGCCCGCCAAGATGGCAGCACTGCCGATGACAGGTGACGAATTTGCAGCTACTGCGATAAAGAGGGCAGTACTGTGCTCTGTGGTTTAAAGATGGCGGATGACAGCTGTCAAAAAAAGCACGTGGCTTTGTTTATCTCACGCTAGTGAGGTTAAGTTGGTAGCACTAAGGTTTAGGCCCGCCAAGATGGCAGCACTGCCGATGATAGGTGACGAATTTTACATCTAAAGAGGGCAGCACAGTGCTCTGTGGTTTAAAGATGGCGGATGACAACTGTCAAAAAAGCACGTGGCTGTCAAAATCACGTGGCTTTGTTTACCTCACGCTAGTTAGGTTAAGTTGGCACTACTGAGGTTTAGGCCCGTCAAGATGGCAGTACTGAGGTTAGCGATGCGTTGTTGTCGATGACAGCTTTCAAAAAGCACGTGGCTTTGTTTACAAATCTGTCAAAAAGCACGTGGCTGTCAAAAAACACGTGGCTTTGTTTATCTCGCACTAGTTAGGTTAAGTTGGCACTACTGAGGTTTAGGCCCGTCAAGATGGCAGTATTGGGGTTAGCGATGCGTTGTTGTCTGTCAAAAAGCACGTGGCTGTCAAAAAACACGTGGCTTTGTTTACCTCACGCTAGTTAGGTTAAGTTGGCACTACTGAGGTTTAGGCCCGTCAAGATGGCAGCAGTGAGGTTAGCGATGCGTTGTTGTCGATGACAGCTTTCAAAAAGCACGTGGCTTTGTTTACAAATCTGTCAAAAACACGTGGCTTTGTTTACAAATTCAAATCTCCCGCCAAAATTCAAATTTCCCGCCAAAATTCAAATTTCCCGCCAGAATTCAAATTTCCCGCGCCGCGGGAGGAGGAGGAGGCGCCCGAATCCCTGCATTATACTACTCCCTCGGGGCGCTTGCTCAAGATGGCGGCTATACACAGCTCCTTATGGGACAGCCTAGGGGTGCTTGCGCAAGATGGCCCCTATACACAGCTCCTTATGGGACGTCCTAGGTGTGCTTGCGCAAGAAGGCTGCTATACATAGGCTCTTATAAGACTCCCTCGGGGCGCTTGCGCAACATGGCGGCTATACACACCTCCTTATGGGACGGCCGAAAGTCGCATGCGAAATATGGCCGCTATACACAGGCTCTTATGGAGAAAGCTAGCTTACAGGCTACTGCGCAAGATGGCGGCTGATTTTTTGATACGGCTTAAGGGTGCTTGCGCAAGATGGTGGCTGCTAAAGCTGGCTGAGGGGCTTACTGCACTTGCTGGAGGCTATACACATGCTCTTATAAAGAAAGCTAGCTTAGAGGCTACTGCAAAAGAAGGCAGCTGCTCTTACGAAGAAAGCTAGCATAGAGGCTACTGCACAACATGGCGGCTATACATAGGCTGTTAAGACCTCGTTCTCTTCCTCCTCCTACTCCTCCTCTTCCTCCTCCTCCTCCTCCTCCTCCTCCTCTGTCAAGGCATAGCTTTACCGAGTGAGCACGTGCTGCAACGATGATGTCATCATAGTTGTGGATGTTTAGACTTGCAGCTGTCAGCCGCTATCTTTAACTACATGTACATGGCTTACTGCTACCTCGACGGAAGTAAACTTTATAGCGCGGAATTTAAATTGATCTTAACGGGACTTAGCCACGCCGCAAGCTTAAACAAGAGAGCATCTTGCTGCAATTATGACGGGGCTAAATCCCCATGGTTGCTACCTTAGGCACGTCGTGGCGGGCAGTTTGAAATTCTACATGCTCTTGTTTGCAAACAAAGCTATGTGCTTATGCAGAAAGCAAGCTTAGAGGCTACTGTACAAGATGGTGGTTATACATAGGCTGTTATGACCTCCTCCTCCCCCTTATCCTCCTCTTCTCTCAAGACATAGCTTAAAGTTTAAACATGCATTCTACTGCGCAAGGTGGGAGCTATACACAGGCTCTTATGAAGAAAGCTAACTTAGAGGCTACTGCACAAGATGGCGGCGGCTGTTAAGGCCTCCTCCTCTTCCTCCTACTCCTTAACCGTACAGCAAAAGGGCACGGGACGCAGCTGCCCCCCTCCTCCTCATCTGTATAGCAAAAGGGCTCCTCTTCTTGGCTATACATGACTGGTATAGCATCTTCCTCCTCCTCCTCCTCCTCCTAGCAAAAGAGCACCTCTTCCTAGCAAAAGGGCCCTTCCTTGATGTGTTCAGATCACTAAGTTTAATAAGACTAGAATCGAACACTGTACTCGATGTCGTTAACTACAGCATGTGTTCAGAACACTGATTGATGTGTTCAGATCACTAAATAAGTGATTAAAACATAACAAGGCTAGAATGGAACACGATACTCGATGTCGTTACTTACAACATCTGTTGAGAACATGTTTACAGGTTAACAATGGGTACCTTTGTTCGTTAAATCTAGTTAGAGGATGCAATTGTAAATATATAGAACTGACATGTTGTATGTATGACAAAACATGTTGACTGTTAAACAGAAAACTTCTATTGCTACTGTTTCTATTCGTCAAGACAAGTTACAATTAGAACACACTAGAACAATACGAACAAGTTTACAATTATTGTTAAAACATGATGAGATTAATCTCTCTGTTGATACAAACGCACTCAGCGCGCAGACATAGAATTGCAAATGTTGTATATCTCCATCCGACATACTTCTTCTTAATCACTGCAGATAAAAAAATTACTACATTGTAGAGAGTACTTTTGTCCTAAGGAGATGGATTTTGCGGGTTTCGAAATCATGCAACAGAAAAAACACTGTATAGATTTCGAACTCTGATTTAGTTATAATAGATTCAATTCCTGTTATCTTATCGCAAACGCCATAGAGAAAGAAAAATATAGGATTTGAACTTAGATCCTATGGGGAGACAAATTGATGTACTTCCTCTTAGATCAATAATCACTAGTATACAGATAAAATAACGCAACACATTAAGATTTTCTGCAACTATATCTTCTATTGTTACTCATATTTGAATTTGAAAACATCACAAGAGCCTATCTTCTTGTAATCCCGGGAATCGAATACGTGATTACTTAATTGTGCAACGATTACGCTGTAATCATTGACAGAAGGGCAACTCCAAGTCAGTGGAACGATAGAAATGGAGGATGGATGCACTTCCTTATAAAACAATAATCACTACTATTGATGTGATTAGCGCTCACAAGCTATATGATACTACGAATCGAACCCCCCAGCTGCATAGTAGGACGGTATCGAGACTTACATCAGATGTTTAGAACACTCTATGTTTAAAATCGACTTACGAGAATTAAACGTTACATGTCTCTTAAAATAATAATCACTACTACGACGATTAACACTGCTGTTTGAACCGACTATCTTACGATTCGGAGGCTAACACGTCGCCAACCCTACAGTTTAAAGTTCATTACAGCTAAGATACATCTTCTATTATTTGCCTGGTGCGGTTAGAATCTGCCCTCTCCAAGCTGATAGCTACATGCAGTAGCATGTCAATAAACGGTAACACAATAATCACTACGTACTATTACTCTGCATCGTTAAACTAAACAAGATGCATCCAGTTTTCGGAGGAGTTAACGTATAAATTATTAGCAATGCACAGTAGAAACGCACACACTTACCTGAAAAAAGGAAAAGCACAGATCTGCATTTAACACACACAGGACATTCAAAGTAAATACTTGCATGCAGCGAGCCTGCTGACTGGCGACCGAAAAAAAGCGTTAAATTACTAACGACACAGCAGTGTGCGTCAACTGCATGTCGTGGCTCACAGAGGAACATTGTACCGAGTTAAGATTACGTGTATTTTAAATTGTCCGCTACTACATGCCTAAGGTGGCAACAGTGAGGTTTAGCCCGGTAAGATGCCAGCACTGAAGTTTGCGATGTTCCGCTGTTTAAAATCCGCGCCCACGTGGTAAAGATGGCAGCTATAAGATGTTAAAAATGCACATGGATTTTTAAATTCCGCGCCACGACGTGCATAAGATGGCAGCAATGAGGTTTTGCGTCGTGAGGATGACAGCAGTGAGGTTAGCAATGCGTTGTTGTTTAATGATGGCGGATGACAGCTGTCAAAAAATCACGTGGCTTTGTTTAGAAACAAGAGCAGGTGGTCGTGACATCACGGTCACGTAGTATGCTGCGTCAGCACTCGGAGTTTAAAATCTACGCCTACGTGGTTAGAACTCGTCAAAAAGCAGATAGATCTTAAATTCCGCATGCATTATCGATAGGTGTGCGCGCGCACATGCGATTGCCGTACGATTATGGCGTAAGAAGATTAGTATGATAGTCGATACATTCATTATTGTTAGGTGTGCGCGCGCCGCATGCTCTGGCGGAAGAAGTTTAGTACGATAGTCGATGCATGCATTATCGATAGGTGTGCGCGCGCACATACGATTGCCGCATGCTCTATCGAAAGAAGTTTAGTATGATAGTCGATACATGCATTATCGAGAGGTGTGCGCGCGCACATGCGATTGCCGCATGCTCTGGCGGAAGAAGTTTAGTACGATAGTCGATGCATACATTATCCATAGTGTGCGCGCGCACATGCGATTGCCGTACGATTATGGCGTAGGAAGATTAGTATGATAGTCGATACACTCATTATGGTTAGGTGTGCGCGCCGCATGCTCTGGCGGAAGAAGTTTAGTATGATAGTCGATACATGCAATTGCCGCATTCTCTGGTGGAAGAAGTTTAGTACGATAGACGATGCATGCATTATCGATAGGAATGCGCGCGCACATGCGATTGTCGCATGCTCTAGTGGAAGAAGTTTAGTACGAACGTCGATGCAAGCATCATCGATGATTGTGCGCGCGCACATGCGATTGCTACACGCTCTAGCGGAAGAAGTTTAGTACGATAGTTGATGCATGCATCATTGATACGTGATGCGTACAAGCTCTACTTAACGAATTCAAACTACGTAGGCGTGGATTGTAAACTTCGAGTGCTGACGCAGCATACCACGTGACCGTGACGTCACGACCACCTGCTCTTGTCTGTAAATAAAGCCACGTGATCTTTGACAGCTGTCATGCGCCATAATTAAACAACAACGCATCGCTAACCTCACTGCTGCCATTTTCACGCCGCAAAACCTCATTGCTGGCATCTTATGCACGTCGTGGCGCGGAATTTAAAAATCCATGTGCATTTTAACACCTCACAGCTGCCATCTTTACCACGTGGGCGCGGAATTTTAAACAGCAGAACATCGCAAACTTCAGTGCTGGCATCTTAACGGTCTAAACCTCACTGTTGCCACCTTATGCACATAGTAGCGGGCAATTTAAAATACACGTAATCTTACATTCTGTAACTAGATTGAACGAACAAAGGTATCCATTGCTAACCTGTAAACATGTTCTCAACAGATGTTGTAAGTGACGACATAGAGTGTCATGTTCTATTCTAGTCTTGTTATGTTTTAATCACTTATTTAGTGATCTGAACACATCAATCAGTGTTCTGATTACATATTGTAGTTAACGACATTGAGCACAGTTTCCGATTCTAGTCTTATTAACTTATTTAGTGATCTGAACACATCAAGGAAGAGCCCTTTTGCTAGGAAGAGGTGCCCTTTTGCTAGGAGGAGGAGGGGGAAGCTATAACAGCCTATGTATAGCCAAGAAGAGGAGCCCTTTTTCTATACGGATAAAGAGGAGGAGGGCAGCTGCGTCTCGTGCCTTTTTGTTGTACGGTTAAGAAGGATGAAGAGGAGGAGGAGGCCTTAACAGCCGCCGCCATCTTGTGCAGTAGCCTCTAAACTAGCTTTCTTCATAAGAGCCTGTGTATAGCTCCCACCTTGCGCAGTAGAATGCATGTATAAACTTTAAGCTATGTCTTGAGAGAAGAGGAGGATAAGGGGGAGGAGGAGGTCATAACAGCCTATGTATAACCGCCATCTTGTACAGTAGCCTCTAAGCTTGCTTTCTGCATAAGCACATAGCTTTGTTTGCAAACAAGAGCATGTAGAATTTAAATTGCCCGCCACCACGTGCCTAAGGTAGCAACCATGAGGATTTAGCCCCGTCATAATAGCAGCAAGATGCTCTGTTGTTTAAGCTTGCGGCGTGGCTAAGTCCCATTAAGATCAATTTAAATTCCGCGCTATAAAGTTTACTTCCGTCGAGGTAGCAGTTAGCCATGTGCATGTAGTTAAAGATAGCGGCTGGCAGCTGCAAGTCTGAACATCCACAACTATGATGATGTCATCGCTGCAGCACGTGCTCACTCGGTAAAGCTATGCCTTGACAGAGGAGGAGGAGGAGGAGGAGAACGAGGCCTTAACAGATTATGTATATCCGCCATGTTGTGCAGTAGCCTCTAAGCTAGCTTTCTTCACAAGAGCAGCCGCCATTTTGTGCAGCAGCCTCTAAGCTAGCTTTCTTTATAAGAGCATGTGTATAGCCTCCAGCAAGTGCAGTAAACCCCTCAGCCAGCTTAAGCAGCCACCATCTTGCGCAAGCGCCCTTAAGCCGTCTCAAAAAATCACCCGCCATCTTGCGCAGTACCCTGTAAGCTAGCTTTCTCCATAAGAGCCTGTGTATAGCGGCCATCTTGCCCAAGCGCCCATAGGCCGTCCCATAAGGAGGTGTGTATAGCCGCCATCTTGCGCAAGCGCCCCTAGTCCGTCCCATAAATAGCCGTATACAGCCGCCATCTTGTGACCGCCATCTTGAGCAAGCGCCCCTAGGGTGTCTCATATGAGCCTATGTATAGCGGCCATCTTGCGCAAGCGCCCCTATGCCGTGCCATAGCCGCAATTTGCCCGCCACCACATTTCAAATGTAGTAGCGAAAGGTAGCACTGAGGTTAGCGATGCAAGATGGCGGATGACAGCTGTCAAAAAGCACATGGAATTTTTCAAATTGCCCGCCACCACGTGCCTAAGGTTGAGGTTTAGTGCCGTAAAGAGGGCAGCACTGAGGTTAGCGATGCAAGATGGTGGATGACAGCTGTCAAAAATGTATGTGGCTTTGTTTAAGAACAAGATCACGTAGAATTTTTCAAATTGCCCGCCACCACACGCCTAAGTTGGGAACAGTAAGGTTTAGCCCCGTCAAGAGGGCTGCACTGAGGTTAGCGATGCAAAATGGCGGATGCGAGCTGTCTAAAAAGCACGTGGCTGTCAAAGAAGCACGTGGCTTTGTTTACAAACAAGAGCACGTGAAGTTTTTCAAATTGCTCGCCACCACGTGCCTAAGTTGGCAACAGTGATGTTTAGCTCCGTCAAGATAGCGGTACTGAGGTTAGCGATGCGTTGTTGTTTCAAGATGGCTGATGACAGCTGTCAAAAAGCACGTGCCTTTGTTTACAAACAAAAGTACGTGATAATGACGTAACGGTCACGTGGTCATGACGTCACGGGTCAATGGCCATGGCCTGGGTCAATGACTTCGGGTGCTGGCTCAGCAAAAAAATGCTCACGAGGTGGTGCAGGACGCCCACAGCTCCCCTACTATCCACCAACCCGGTATATCTTAATCATTGGAGTTAAAATATTTTTAAATAAAATAATGCAATTAATACAACTTATGTAAAAACAATGTGTGTTAATAAATATTTTAATCTGCTTTTAAATCAACGGTTTAGAACCATCTAACGTGGTTGAATTAATAAACGTGATCGAAGCCGCGGGCAAATGCTAGTATTATATAATCGTGTTCCGGTTTTTGCTTTTTGAACAATAACTTGATATTGTCTTTTTAGTCTTTGTTGGGTTCAGACTAATTTTTGTCTCTCTGTTTTCTTTGTAACGGCATCACGGGAATATGGGACGGAAGATGTTTAGGACAATTTGTATTGAAGTTTGGAATACGAGCAAATAGCATTTTAGATGTAGACCTATGTTGTTCAAAAATATTCAGCAGAATGTGGTTCACAGTGGGGACCTAAAGCATATAACTCGATGTATCTCTGTAACGGTTGGTTTAGCAGGAAAATTGGTCATTAAAAGTTTATTTAGAATATTGTGTATAAATGCTTTTGTTCTGTATTTTGTTCCTAAACAAAGCCGATAACTAAATCTATGGAATGTTGCTATGGAGAACATCCAGGAATAATTGTGTAGTCTCTTTACATCTGTCTGTTCTTTCTGAATAGTACCCTGATTGTTTTTAAATCGAAAGGAAGTGATAGCCTATAATCAAGACCATCAATAATGAAACAAAAACAAGCTCCAAAGGAGCACAGTGATCTGTGGATATACGCAGAAATCCTAACAGTTTCAACAGGGACACTGGCTATCAATTAAGTAATGCCTGGTTGCCAGCCATTAAGAATTTACGTAGGAAGTTCCCTTCCCTGTCCCTTCTTTATTGTTATTTCGTCTCGGTGTTTTCCAAATTCGTACGTTCCTCATCGCCAGATGTTTCATTCTAGGCTTGTGTCAATGTCATACACCTGTCAATGTCACATGTTACGTACACATGTTATGTGACCCTCTTAGACCGATTCTGATGGTTCGGTCAGCTTCCACTTCGAACGCTAGCGTTGTCCCACGTCCGGGGAGCCATCTGGTGACGAATGAACGTACCATTTCCAGTTCTATTATAACATGTAAATTTCAAGTCATTTTTAAGAAGCCTTTCTCGTGGACAGTCGAGATTTCCTTCAGATGACGCAGAGAACAGTTCTCTGCGAAACATAGTAAAGAATTTCACCCTATTTTCTTGACACGGCATAAACCCAAGAGCCTATACAGTATCATGTCTATAAGTACGGGTCGTGAAAGCATCAATGGCAACAATATGGTCTCATGTTTTATATAAAATATATTCTCTTTATTTACAAACAGCTTATATCAATCAAGGCCCAGGAAACGACTTGGAGGAGTTTATATGAACTTCTTAAGACTGGCTGAAAACGGGAATGTGATGGGAATATATGAACTCACCAAGAGAGTTCACTTAGTCTCTTACACTTCAATTCTTCAAATCCTACCTACCCGTAGTGCCCTTGCTAAGCTGAGCAACGCAGCGGAAGGTTGGGTTTTCAACTCCAGCGGGAAATTTTGTTAGTGAGCCAAGAGGATTGGAGGACATTGGAAGGCAGCGGGAAACAACCACTGTAATTTTCCCAAGAAAACCCCTTGTCTTTGCTAAATTCAAAAGATTCCGGAGTTTCAAATTCCCCAGTCGGATCTCCGGGGGCAACTAGGTTGAGAGAAACCTCAAGAAATGTGTGATGTTGCAAAGAACAGTATTGTTTAGGAACTTAACTATACTAATGTATAAAGAGAGTCAGTGAGTTTTTTTGTCAATGGAACGGGTAATCTCAGAAGCATACTTTGAAATAGATTTCACCATAGGCTAGGTATCATCCCGCAATATCATGTGGTTTCCGTGAACATATGCTAATACAGGTGAAATATTGAATTTGTCGTAAAAAGATGAGACAAAGCTCATGTCAAGTCTCTCGACGAGAAGAACGAACGTTTTAAGGCCCTAAAACCAATCGTTTTCGAGATATTAACACCGCACTCCCCCGCTCAAGTGTTCAGAAATATAGGCCTGGTGTTCGAATTAGACACGTGCTTACTGATCTGCATTTAGAACAGTTGCGCAGGTGGCAGATTCCCTATCTGTTGTTTTCCTAGCCTTTCCTAATGATTGCAAAGAAATTGGAAATTTGTTGAACATCTCTTTTGGTAAGTTATTCCAATCCCTAACTCCCCTTCCTATAAAAGAATATTTGCCACAGTTAGTCCTCTTCAGTTCCAACCTTTATCTTCCTGTTGTGATCTTTCCTACTTCTAAAGACACCACTCAAACTTATTCGTCTACTTATGTCATTCCACGCCATATCTCCACTGACAGCTCGGAACATAACACTTAGTCGAGCAGCTCGTCTTCTTTCTCCTAAGTCTTCCCAGTCTAAACTTTGCAACATCTTTGTAACGCTACTCTTTTGTCGGAAATCACCCAGAACAAATCGAGGTGCTATTACTTGGAATTTTTCCCGTTCTTGAATCCACTAACCCTGGTGAGTGTCCCATACACTGGAAGCAAACTCTAGTTGGGGTCTTACCAGAGACTTATTCGTCTACTAATATCTGAAAATATGTATGCCCTCTCCTTTACATCCTTACTGCAACCCCTAAATACCCTCATAACCATGTGTAGAGATCTGTACCCTTTATTTGCAATCCCATCTCTGTAGGCAAGGCAAAGGAGAGATTATGTTTAAAAATGTTACACTCATAGCTAGCGTTATTCTACAATCCCATTTATGTAGGCAAGGCAAAGGAGATATTCTGTTTAAAAATATTACACTCATAGCTGGCGTTATTCTGCGAGTTACTTATTGTTTCTGGATCCACATTTCAATAATCTTATTAGCATAATGACTGTGAATAGCATCAAAGTGCCTTCGCTATTTACAAGATCAATTTGTAACTAGCGTTAAAATGCTAGGATTTCAACGTTAATCTGCCGAGGTGTTTATAGTTATTGGATCCACATATCCGTACTCTTATCAAGGTAATGATTGTGAATAGAACTAAAGAGTTGCTTTCGCTTTTCGCAAGAGATTCTGTTTAGGCCTAAATATGTTAAACTCAAAGATAGTATTAATCCGCCGAGATACTTATTGTTTCTGAATTCACATTTCCATACTCTTATTAGCCTAATTATTGTGAATAACACGAAAGTAGCCTAGGCTGTGTCCGTCTTCATGTAGCACCAAATAGCATGCTATATCAAACATCATCACAGTCAAAAAAAATTAAGTAAAATTTATAAATTTCTTCTGTATAAGTAATTAATGTACACACAGGTGCTTTATTGGGCGTTGTGACAGTTCATTGGCTTTATAGAAGAAGCCGGCAGTTGTCTCATTTACAGAAATACGATCAGACGTAATTCTGTCTTATGAACAGTAATACGATCAAATATATTTCTAGGTTCTATCACAGCATGTATGAATAGAAGCTTTATTCTGCGTTGTCGAAGTTCATTGCCTCAGATTTTTTTATCTTCTTCTTTATGTCAAATCATTCCATATGACCCTGTGACATTTCATTTTGAAATCTGCACAATATATTTAGACAAATTATTTGCTATTTTATCGGCTAGGGACTTAAGAAAATATGGAGCCTTTGTAATAGTTAGAGAGAAGCCGGGGCGAGCAGCTAGAATACTAATAAACTGGGCAGTATGAGTTCAAATGAGTTTCATTAGCTGTGTCAAAAATACGAATTGAGTTTTGATCTATGGTCGAAGAAGTCCAACAATCAATTATTTTTATTTAACGAAATAGAAGACATGTATGTATGTATGTATGTATGTATGTATGTATGTATGTATGTATGTATGTATGTATGTATGTATCTATGTCCAGTCCTCAGCCCAAAGGCTGGTTGGATCCTCAACAGCTCCACCATTTGCTGTCAATAGACGGCCCTGGCATAACAAAAGAGGCGTAGCTTACTAGGGAAATGAGGAGCAAATAACAAATTCAACTAACGAAAAAATCGAGCAGTTGTTCGCAGAAAGATGAAGATGATCTTCTGAAAGATGAAGTGATTTAGGCTCGGTAATTGTTACTACAGGAGACGAGGGGAGGTCCTCGTCATTTCAACAGACATTTGTTATCATGGTCTATGAATCTCGCACGTCTTGCTGGATTTGAAAAACGAGTCTCTCAGCAGATTCATTGTTATCTGTTAATCGCGACTCCTCTGGAATATCGGTCTTGCAATGTGGTCAGGCAGGAAATTATGAATTCTTTGTTATTTTCAGAGCATTAAATAACCACCGGAATGTAGTTACAAAACTGTGTGCACGGTCAGTGACTACAGGAGTGTAATCTAGATGCATTCCTATCTGTTACTGCAACCGCTACCGGGCGGGGAGAAGTGAAGCACGGAGGACGTTCTGCAGCAGGACGAGTTCCAGGACAGAGACTGCATTAATATGCCGGTTGATTTTCAAGCAAAGTAAAGTCATCTCCATGCAAGCTGTGAAACCCCCTGAGGAGTGGGAGGTAAAGCATCTTCCGGTTCAGTGGAGAATGCAATAACAGATTATTTCTCTCCTCATTTCTTTAGAACGCCACTTAAATTACGTCTATTATTATTATTATTATTATTATTATTATTATTATTATTATTATTATTATTATTATTATTATTATTATTATTATTATTATTATTATTATTCATTGTATGAATAACATTCTTCCATATTCTACCCGTAGGCTTAACATTCCGGTATACTGCTGGCAGTATTTCCCTTCTCAGGAAACGCTGTCTTTTGAGGAAGTATGTTCTGTTCAATTATTATTCTTTATTTCTTGGAAGTGATAGAAGCACGCCATTGTAAACAGCATTCACAGTCGGTCAGAAAACAAGTTAAATTACTTTCACTTCCTTTTTATCTCCCTAATGGAACTTTATAATGTTAGCAAGGAGCTTCATCATTCGCACTCCAGTTTGTGCTATATGATTTGAAAGAACTTGTAGAAATTGTCAGTATTTCTTGACAATAGAGAGAATATTGTGAGAAAGTGGTTGAGGACCTGCACTTCAACTGACAGTCCAGCACTTTCTTTAAGATACGGTTGACGGGCCAAGAAAATTAGCTTGAAGCACAGGAGACTGCGTTTATTATGATGCGGTTTGTGGTATTCAAGGAAAGAATAATGTAACCCCCTTCATTCTTAGGCTATGAAGTATATATTAAAAGATAAGACTCCTACAAGAGGGTATACAGTAATTTATTGCTTTTCCATTATATTATTACATAACGGAATAACGAACTAACATATGATACGAAGACCGGCCCCGCGGTGTAGGGATAGCATGCCTGCCTCTTACCCGGAGGACTCGGGCTCGATTCCCGGCCAGGACAGTGATTTTTACCTGTATCTGTTGGCTGATTCGAGGAGCTATCTGACGGTGAGATGGCGGCCCCGGTCTAGAAAGCCAAGAATAACGGCCGGGAGGGTTCACCGTGCTGACCACACCACACCACGTAATCTGCTGATCAGCGGTCGCTTAGTAGGCCAAGACCGTTGGGGGCTCTTGCGCCATTGGTTGATACGAAGAGAAGTCGTGCAAGTAATTCAACATTCCTGCATAACTGATGTTTTACTTTCGTTTACGATATAGTGAGAGTTCTTTGCAATGTACGTTTTGGGGTTTTGATGATAGTTTGTGTAGCGATAATTTCGGTAATTAATACATTTGTCCGTTTATTTTTTCACAATTGGCTTTGCGTCGCGCCGACAAAGATTGGTCTTATGGCGACGATGGACTAGGAAATTGGGAAGGAAGCGTCCGTGGCCTTAAATAAGGTACAGCCCCAGCATTTGCCCGGTGTGAAAATGGGAAACCACGGAAAGCCATCTTCAGGGCTGCCGACAGAGGGGTTGGAACCCACTATCATCCGAATACTGGATACTGGGTGCACTTAAGTGAATGCGACTATCGAGCTCGGTATATATTTATGTGTTCAATGTTTCTCTGCAAGTTAAGAGTTTTAAATCCCAAACTGATATTTTGTAAACACTGACTTCAGGCATTATCATTTCCCAAAGGCTACGCCTCTCATCGATATAATCATTCCCGTCTATCACAGCAATGTGGTATACTTCTTACATCCCATTTTTCCTTGTTTAACTATCAGGTAGGATTTTCGAGGTCTGCCTCTTATTCACCCCCCCCCCCCCAACTAAAAATTAAACGGCGACGGATTTCACCTGATATTTTTCCTTAATGCATGGAGACACTGACGAGGAAATCAACGTATTATCGAGGCTCATCTCTTGTGGCTGTTGTTCGCTTAACACTCGAACCGCGGCTGGGCCATTTGTGACACTGCTGTTAGTTCTTTCTTCTCTACCTTCTGCAAATATATATATATACATAGCAACTGTACAGCCAAGGAATATTATGTATTGTCAACGTGTGTCATATGAAGTGCCATTCGTACGAGGAAACTCTCTGCAGCATAATGTTCATCTTGTGTACTGATGTCAGATGATTGGTCTCTAAAAATTGAGGAGATTGAAGCCTTTCTTACTATACTGTACATTCGCGCTGCCAAGGGAGCAAGGGCTTAGAACTGGATTCTTTGCGGCCAGCAAAGGGGAGCACTCCTTTTGTCTACATATTCCTTACCTGTATGCTTAATATTCCACATCAAAATACACTACGTGTATTAATTTTCAAATGAAATATCCAGCGCAAGTACTGGTATATTCCTTGGCTGTGCACTTGCTACAAATAGTTATTTGGCAGAAGATAGGGAAGAAAGAACTAACAGCTGGGTCACAAATGACCCAGCCGCGGTTCTAGTGTTAAGGTCATTTTTTCAGGTCAAACATTAACGCAAGGTGCCTTTGCTTGTCAATATCTATAATATCGACTCGTTTTGCACTTCATAATATAGTCTATGAGTGGTGAAAAATATTTTCTAGGTCACGTATAGGTTTGTATGGGTGCCATTCGTATCCCCTTTAGTTTTCTAGCAGTAACTTGCCGAGAACTGAAGTCAGTACAGTCTTAAATGATAACATGACATCATGAATGAATGCCGAACAGATGATGCGACCGAAGTCAGACCATTGCTTGGATTTTTATGGAGAAAGAAACTGGAGGAAATCCGTCAGCTTTCTCTTTCCGTTATATCCATCATAACTAAGAGATCCTCCCGGGATACGTTCATGAGTACCTAGCAGTCTAGAAGGAAGATAATATCCTCATACCTTCCGCAGAAGTCTCATGAAGCACTAACCCTTCGCATACTAGATATAAACCGTACAGCTCATTTCATATGCTTTATATTAATAATTTGTCTGACGTTAGGTCAAAAATTAGACGTATGGCTTTTATCTGACGTTGTCAGTCAGCCGCTTCATCTAAATTCGAGATTAATACCTATGGTATCCTATATGTATCGTAAACTAGATCATAGCCTGTTCCTCATTTAGCCGAAGTCCGACTCGTTGGCTGAATTGTCAGCGTACTGGCCTTCGGTTCAGAGGGTCCCGGGTTCGATTCCCGGCCGGGTCGGGGACTTTAGCCTTCATTAGTTAATTCCAATGGCTCGGGAGCTGGATGTCTGTGCTGTCCCCAACATCCCTGCAACTCACACACCACACATAACACAACCTCCACCACAATAACTCGCAGTTACCTACACATGGCAGATTCCGCCCACCCTCGTCCGAGGGTCTGCCTTACAAGGGCTGCACCCGCCTTGAAATAGCCACACGGAATTATTATCTAGCCGAAGGTATTGATTATAATAGCCTTTATGTATCGTAATCTAGATCACAATCTATTTCTCATCAATTCATATTTCAGGTTATCAGTACCAGTCCTGGGAGGCTCAACAGTTGATAAATTAATGCGCTTTTATTTCTTTATTTAACACCTAAGTACAGGAAAATGTGTCAGAAGAAAAATAATAACAACAGTTGTCAACATAATTCTCCTCCATTTAAAGGAGTGAACATAATCAACCCCATAGGCTTTAACATTTTCTCATTGACTATTTTTTTTTTTTTTTTTTTGCTATTTGCTTTACGTCGCACCGACACAGCTATGTCTTATGGCGACGATGGGATAGGAAAGGCCTAGAAGGAAGCAGCCGTGGCCTTAATTAAGGTACAGCCCCGGTATTTGCCTGGTGTGAAAATGGGAAACCACGGAAAACCATCTTCAGGGCTGCCGACAGTGGGGCTCGAACCCACTATCTCCCGATTACTGGATACTGGCCGCACTTAAGCGACTGCAGCTATCGAGCTCATTGACTTTAAGGAGATTACTGTAGGTTCTTGTTTTTATAACATTGGCGTCTGTGTTCCTCAATATTTATGTCTGAGTGTAAATTCGAGAACAGTTCCGAACTTATTCCGGCCTCTTTCTCATATTATAGTTCTTCTGCTGCTCTGATTGTACGTCCGATACTATATGACCTAAGGTTGAACAGATAGTGCTGTAATAGAAAACAACGGACTGACGATTTTTCCTTCAGTAAGGTGCGGGATGTTACACTTAAGGTTCTAGAGCAGTTTGGTAGGCATGTCGAGTAAGTAGTAGTTGTATGACGTTATTGGCAACGAAACGTAACGATTTCCTTGGCGCAGAAGAGTGACGATCACTCGTCATCCTCAGCTATGAGAGTCCCAAGAGTGTTAGTAAAGTGCTATTTAACTGCAAAGCAACACCAGTAGGACAGCTGTCACTTCGGACCGTTATCTCTTCCTCACGCAGCTGAGGCGCGTTATTTCCAGCATTACTCACAGGGCCCGTGAGCTCAGCATCCTATACGTCAGTATACACGTTAACTTCTTGTGAATAATCTCACAAATCGGCATTCTTGTAAATTTGAAGTTCACAAAACAAAAGTAAACAACTACAATCTCAGCACAAATTAAAATGTGATTATAACCGGTTTTCGGAAACTAAATTCCATCATAAGTTAAATGTTTGATATTTATATTTAAAATTTGTATAGTGTAAATTATAAAGTACGAAAACTGTTTTAAGTACTTTGAACAAAAGTATCATATACCCGCCCGTTGTCGGGAGGTGATTGGGTTACTCTTCGGTGGGCGAGGTTCTGTCACAAAATATTTTTGGGTTTATTTCTTCCTTCGTTTCGGTATTCCCGCTTCGTTTCTAAATTATTTTTGTTTAGATGTTTTACGTGATTCATTTTCAATGGTAAATCACCGTTTATACGTAAAGAAAAATACATTATTCCTGATCGGGGATAGCTGTACAACAGGGGAATTTCAAAATTCAAAGATATATAAGCTCATTTTATCCTAAGAAAAAAAAATGCGGAAATTATTATCTATTTGATGCTGTTAGCGTACGATATCCCTTGTTCTAGGGCAACTATGCCTTGCGGATTCTGTCTCACTCTCTCATAAAATATGCAATTGATTAAAAGGACGCTGGTGACCAGTTCAGTTTAGTCTGCAAAGGGAAAATGAAAGAAAGAAATAAAACGTACCCTCTTAACTGTAAATAATGTTCTGTGCAAAAAGCACAACAGCACATTTTATGTCGATATTTTAGAATTTCGAGAAAAAGAAATACTTTCTGTGGCGAATGTTTTTTCCTATAGAAACCTAAATGAAGGGTAAATTATCAGTCTTATAACACGAAATGAATTTAAATGCACGATTTAGAATTAACCGGTTTGAAAAACCATTAATAACAGCCCAGAGGTTTCGGCGCTCTGACCATCTGTCACCTCATAATCTGCAGGCCTTCGATATCAGCAGCGGACGCATGGTAGGCCTAGATCGATTAAGGCTTTAGTGCCAATTTTTCTAAAATTAGAAATAAATTTGCATTTTCTCCATAACTCTAACTGATTGCTCGGAAATTGAACTTCTACCATATTTAAAGAATATTTCACTTATGCGGCCCAAGGCGCTCGCACACCGAACGCGGTACAGCTGAGTGGTTAAGAGTTAAAATCGTATTTGAATCCGTTACTGGTGCAACAAGCGTTATATTTTTTAACTCAACGGGAGGAAGTTTGAGGTGGAAGAAAGGGTCAATGAAAGAAAATGTGGACCAAGACAAAGCAAAGGTACGTCTGGGAATAATATATAATAATTACGTGAAGAGAATATAGCGCCTATTCTGTTCAGGTTGTGAAAAAATAATGGCTCCTGGCTTAGACACGCCACGCTAAATGATGTAGAAGCACAGAGGAGATGAAATTTGATAGAGAAGGTGATCGAGTGCAGATTAATACTGAAGTAAGTAGTATAATAGGACAGTTCTGCCGCCGCTTCCTCCTCCGGGCTCACGGGGGCCCCTCCGCCTCCGCCTCACGGGAGGCCCTCCCAGAGGCCCCATCCGCCTCCGCCTCACGGGGGGTCCTCCCAGAGGCCGCCTCCGCCTCCCGAGGGGCCTTACCAGAGGCCTCCTCCGCCTCCCGCGGGAAATTTGAATTGGTAAACAAAGCCACGTGCTTTTTGACAGCTGTCATCGACAACAACGCATCGCTAACCTCACTGCTGCCATCTAGACGGGCCTAAACCTCAGTGGTACCAACTTAACCTAACTAGCGCGAGATTTGAGTCGATAAACAAATCCACGTGTTTTTTGACAGACAACAACGCATCGCTAACCTCAGTACTGCCATCTTGACGGGCCTAAACCTCAGTAGTACCAACTTAACTTAATTAGCGCGAGATAAACAAAGCCACGTGCTTTTTGACAACTGTCATCCGCCATCGTTAAGCTACAGAGCACCCTGCTGCCCTCTTTATCGCAGTAGCTGTAAATTCGTTACCTGTCATCGGCAGTGCTGCCATCTTGGCGGGCATAAACCTTAGTGCTACCAACTTAACCTCACTAGCGCGAGATAAACAAATCCACGTGCTTTTTGACAGCTGACATCCGCCATCTTTTATCAACAGAGCACAGTGCTGCCCTCTTTAGCTACTTACCTTTGAAATGTGGTGGCGGATAATTTGAAAAATGCTTTTTCACAGCAGCCATCTTTGAGCACCGTGCTGCCCTCTTTAGCTAGATACCTGTGGTGGCAGGCAATTCCACGTGACAGCAGCCATCTTTAATCAAGAGAGCATCGTGCTGCCCTCTTTGTGGCGATGGCAAATTCCACGTGCTCTTGTTTGGAAACAGACTCACGTGCTCTTTTTCTGATAGCTGTCATCCGCCATCTTGCATCACAAACCTCAGTGCTGCACTCTTTAGCTAGATACCTTTGAAATGTGGTGGCGGCAAATTCCACGTGCTCTTGTTTGGAAACAAAGCCACGTGCTTTTTTGACAGCTGTCATCCACCATCTTTAATCAATAGAGCACTGTGCTGCTATCATGCGGGCAATTTCGTCAGCTGTCATCCGCCATCTTTAATCCACAGAGCACCGTGCTGCCCTCTTTATGACATGTAGTAGCGGGCAATTTGAAAAGTTCTGTTAGCTGTCATCCGCCATCTTTAATCAAGAGAGCACCGTGCTGCCATCTTTAGCTAGATACCTTTGAAATGTGGTGGCGGCAAATTGAAAAATTCCACGTGCTCTTGTTTAGTAAACAAACTCACGCGCTTTTTTGTCAGCTGTCATCCGCTATCTTACATCGCAAACCTCACTGCTACACTCTTTAGTTGAAATATGGTGGCGGATAATTTAAAAAGAAAAATTCTACAGCAGCCATCTCCCGACGCTAATTGCACAAGATGGTAGCTATACATGACTCCATGAAGGTGCTTATGCAAGATGGCAGCTATACATAGGTTCTTAAGAGATTCCCTTGGGATGCTTGCGCAAGATGGCGGTTATACAAGGCTCCTTATGAGACTCCCTAGGGATGCTTGCGCAAGATGGCGGTTGCTCTTATGAGGCGGCTTAAGGGTCCTTGCACAAGATGGCTAGAGACGCCCTAAGGATGCTTGCACAAGATGGCGGACACAAGATGGTGGCTATACACGACTCCTTACGAGACGCCTTAAGGGTGCTTGCGCAAGATGGCTGCTGCTCTTATGAAGAAAGCTAGCTTAGGGGCTAACGTGTCGTGCTAGTTCGATTCATTAAATTTAGGGCTTAAATGCAAAATGATAAATATCTCGAAAACGGTGCATCGTAGAGCAAAACGGACAAAATTTTTCCGCCTAGTACGTAGGTTCGCAGTATGAGGTACAAGAAAAACATAGTCTAATGATTGGGTCAACGGTTCGGTTCCTACTTAGGTCCTTTGGCATTTGCTCTGTTTTACCTTGTATTGAAGCGAGTCTTCGTAACATGATCAGGTCTAGCTATGGTAGAGAGTATAACGTACCGTGCTGGTTCGATTAATTAAATTTGGGGCTTAAATGCAAAATGTTAAATATCTCGAAAACGGTGCATCGTAGAGCAAAACGGACAACATTTTTCCGCCTAATACTTAGGTTCGCAGCATCAGGAACAAGAGAAACATAGTCTAATGATGAGATCAACGGTTCGATTCCTACTTAAGCCCTTTGGCATTGGCAGCTATCTAATTCTACAAGATGGTGGCTGCTCTTATGAGACACAAGATGGCTTGAGACGTCCTAGGGATGCTTTCGCAAAATGGTAGACACAAAATGGTGACTATACATAGCTCCTTATGAGACAGCCTAGGGGTGCTCGCACAATATGGCGGCTAGTCTTATGAAGAAAGCTAGCTTAGAGGCTACTGCGCAAGATAACGGCTGCTGTTATGCATGCGGTGTAGGGCAATTTGAAATTCTATGTGCAAAATCAACAGAGCACCCTGCTGCCCTCTTTAGCTGAAATGTGGTGGCGGATAATTTGAAAAATTCTTTTGACAGCTGTCATCTTTAAACAATGGTGACTATACATGGGCTGTTAAAGCCTTATCATTCTCCTCCTCCTCCTCCTCCTTCTCTACCTCCTCCTCCTCCCCCTCCTTCGCCTCTTATGTCAAGGCATAGTTTTATATCGAACAAGTTTAAACCTGCATCGCGAAGGCAAGCGTGTGCAGCGATAGCATTATTGTGCATCTTTAGACTTGCGAAACATTAGAAGAGTAGAATCAAACGCTGTACTCGATACAACATGTGATCAGAATATTGATTGATGTGTTCAGAACACAAAATATGTGATCAAGACTAGAATCGAACACTGTACTCAATACATCATGTGTTTAGAACATGTCAGGGGATACCCTTGTTCTAGGAAGATCAGATTGAAACATAACAAGACTAGAATCGAACACTGTAATCGATGTTGTTAACTTCAACATATGATCAGAACATTGTTTGATGCGTTCTGTGCAAAAGTACAATTTTAATGATTTGCTTAGTGTAAAATCAAAAACTATGGAAACACACTGTGCACATATCGCGTAGCCAACTCGCTCAGTAAATGATTTTGCAAAACTACAACTTCAATAATCCCAGAGGTTACGTCTTATCAGAAGGGCAAAAAAAAGGATGAAAGGACTCTTCCGACTCCTTACTGCACATTCCTTGGCTAAAGGGCTAATGGGCATAAGGGCTAATGGGCTAAAGAGCTAATAGGCAAAAGGGCTAAAGGAGCAACAACCTCATCGATCGCTATCAGCAAGAACGCTTGTACTTTGTTAAGTGTAGAAAATTAATCTTTATTTGCAAATGGTTTCATGTTCAGAACAAGGAATGGAACCTAGGGGTTACGTCTTACCTAATAAAATCCCCGAGGTGCGATGAGTTACGTTTTTCGAACTAGTGTTTGGAACACTGAATTTTTCAAGATGATAGCAGAGAGTTTAACAATGTTCTGTTGTTGGATTATAAATTCCACGCTACAACATGCATAAGGTGGCAGCCTTGAGGTTTACCGCCGTAAAGATGGCAAGAGTGAGGTTAGCAATGTTCCGTTGTTGGATTTTAAATTCCGCGCTATAACATTCATAAGGTGGCAGCCTTGAGGTTTACCGCCGTAACGATGGCAGCAGTGAGGTTAGCGACGCTCTATTGTCCTTCAAAGTGAGGTTAGGGTTCGTCAAGAAGACAGCTGTCAAAAACGCACGTGGCTATGTTTACCAAACAAGAGCACGTGGTCGTGACGTCACGGTCACGTAATCAATCCTTAGCTCTACGTCGTTAGGAGCAGCGTTAGGGTTAGCTATGTTTAAAAATCTTGGGAACAGAGCAGCAGTATGGATAGCCAAGTTTTAAAGCGTGTACACATCACCCATCGATTTTACATGCATCAAATATCGCACTAATCTTCTTCCGCTAGATCGTGCTGCTAACTTAGCATAACCTATACGTATGAACTTAAAGTATAAAGAATAGCCTTGTTTCAAAGCGTGTACACATTACCTATCGATTTTGCATGCATCGACTCTCGTACTAAACTTCTTCCGCTAGATTGTGCTGCTACCTATACCCATCACCTTAAAGTACAAAGAATAGCCATGTTTCAAAGCGTGTACACATTACCTATCGATTTTGCATGCATCGACTATCATACTAAACTTCTTCCGCTAGATTGTGCTGCTGTCTTAGCATAATTTATACACATGAACTTAAGGTACAGAGAATAGCCATGTTTCAAAGCGTGTACACATTATCTATCGATTTTGCATGCATCAAATATCGCACTAAACTTCTTCCGCTATCTTAGCATAACCTATACGCATGAAATTAAAGTACAAAGAATAGCCATGTTTCAAAGCTTGCACACATTACCTATTGATTTTACATGAATCGACTATCATACTAAACTTCATCCGTTAGATTGTGCTGCTATCTTAGCATAACCTATACGCATGAACTTAAAGTACAAAGAATAGCCATGTTTCACAGCGTGTACACATCACCTATCGATTTTGCATGTATCACCTATCGTACTAAACTTCTTCCGCTAGGTTTTACTGCTATCTTAGCATAACCTATACGCATGAACTTAAGGTACGCAGAATAGCCATGTTTAAAAGCGTGTACGCATTACCTATCGATTTGCATACATCAACTATCACACTAAACTTCTTCTACTAGATTGTGCTGCTATCTTAGCATAACCTATACGCACGAACTTAAAGTACAAAGAATAGCCATGTTTCACAGCGTGTACACATCACCTATCGATTTTGTATGCAACGACTCTCATACTAAACTTCTTCCGATAGATTGTGCTGCTATCTTAGAATAACCTATGTGCATGAAATTAAAGTACAAAGAATAACCATGTTTCAAAGCGTGTACACATCACCCTGAACTTCTTCCGCTAGATTGTACTCCTATCTTAGCATAGCCTATACGCACGAAATTAAAACACAAAAAATAACGATGTTTAACAGCGTGTACACATCACCAATTGATTTTGCATGCATCGACTGTTTTTTACCGCCAGAGTGTACAACGATCGCATATGTGTATTGCTAACGTATGTGTATAAAGTTAAAGCACAAAGAATAGCTATGCTCCAAAGCGTGTACACATAACCTATCGATTTTGCATGCATCGACTATCGTACTAAACTTCTGCCGCTAGAGTGTACAACGTTCGCAATTGTGTGCTGCTACCTATGTGCGTGAACTTAAAGCACAAAGAATAGTGTGTACACAACACCTGTCAATTTTGCAAGCATTAACTCTTGTACTAAACTTCTTCTACTAGAGCGTGAGATCATTGCTTGTGTATGCTGCAATCTTAACATAACCTATGTGCACGAACTTAAAGCACAAAGAATAGCCAAGTTCAAAGCGTGTACACATCACCTATCGATTTTGCATGCATCGTCTTTCGTACTAAACTTTTTCCACTAGAGCGTGCAACAACCTTATAAGTATGCTGCGAACTTAGTATAACTTATACGCATGAACTTAAAGCATAAAGAATAGCGATGTATAAAAATCTTGTGTGAACATAGCAGCAGCAGTAAGAATAGCAATGTTTTAAAAGCGTGTACGCATTGCCTATCGATTATACATGCATCAACTAGAGTACAAAACTTCCCCCGCTAGAGTGTGCTGCTATCTTAGCATAACCTATGTGCACGGATTTAAAGCACGAAGAATAGTTAAGTTTCAAAGTGTGTACACAACACCTATCGATTTTGCATGCATCAACTATCGTACTAAACACATCCCGCTAGAATGTTGTACAACGTTCGCATGTGTTTGCGCTGCTACTTTAGCATGGCCTATGCGAACGAACTTAAAGCACAAAGAATAGCGATCTTAGAAAATTTTGCGAACATAGTAGCAGTAAGAATAGCAAGGTTTAAAAGCGTGTACATATCACCTTTGGATAATGCATACATCAACTATCGTACTAAACAACTTCTATGCGAGCGTACGACCATCGCTTGTACGTGAGCTACTACCTTAACATAACCTATGTGCACGAACTTTAAGCATAAAAAATAGTTATGAGTAAAAATTTTGTGAACATAGCAGAGTGTTTACTACGTAGGTGTAGACATTGAACTTTGCATGCTGAAGCAGCATACTACGTGACCGTGACGTGACGACCACGTGCTCTTTTTTTAACATAGCCACGTGCTTTCTTGACAGCTGTCTTCTTGACGAACCCTAACCTCACTTTGAAGGACAATAGAGCGTCGCTAACCTCACTGCTGCCATCGTTACGGCGGTAAACCTCAAGGCTGCCACCTTATGAATGTTATAGCGCGGAATTTAAAATCCAACAACGGAACATTGCTAACCTCACTCTTGCCATCTTTACGGCGGTAAACCTCAAGGCTGCCACCTTATGCATGTTGTAGCGTGGAATTTATAATCCAACAACAGAACATTGTTAAACTCTCTGCTATCATCTTGAAAAATTCAGTGTTCCAAACACTAGTTCGAAAAACGTAACTCATCGCACCTCGGGGTTTTTATTAGGTAAGACGTAACCCCTAGGTTCCATTCCTTGTTCTGAACATGAAACCATTTGCAAAAAAAGATTAATTTTCTACACTTAACAAAGTACAAGCGTTCTTGCTGATAGCGATCGATGAGGTTGTTGCTCATTTAGCCCTTTTGCCTATTAGCTCTTTAGCCCATTAGCCCTTACGCCCATTAGCCCTTTAGCCAAGGAATGTGCAGTAAGGAGTCGGAAGAGTCCTTTCATCCTTTTTTTGCCCTTCTGATAAGACGTAACCTCTGGGATTATTGAAGTTGTAGTTTTGCAAAATCGTTTACTGAGCGAGTTAGCTACGCGATATGTGCACAGTGTGTTTCCATAGTTTTTGATTTTACACTAAGCAAATCATTAAAATTGTACTTTTGCTCTGAACACATCAAACAATGTTCTGATCATATGTTGAAGTTAACAACATCGATTACAGTGTTCGATTCTAGTCTTGTTATGTTTCAATCTGATCTTCCTAGAACAAGGGTATCCCCTGACATGTTCTAAACACATGATGTATTGAGTACAGTGTTCGATTCTAGTCTTGATCACTTATTTTGTGTTCTGAACACATCAATCAATATTCTGATCACATGTTGTATCGAGTACAGCGTTTGATTCTACTCTTCTAATGTTTCGCAAGTCTAAAGATGCACAATAATGCTATCGCTGCACACGCTTGCCTTCGCGATGCAGGTTTAAACTTGTTCGATATAAAACTATGCCTTGACATAAGAGGCGAAGGAGGAGGAGGAGGAGGAGGTAGAGAAGGAGGAGGAGGAGGAGGAGAATGATAAGGCTTTAACAGCCCATGTATAGTCACCATTGTTTAAAGATGACAGCTGTCAAAAGAATTTTTCAAATTATCCGCCACCACATTTCAGCTAAAGAGGGCAGCAGGGTGCTCTGTTGATTTTGCACATAGAATTTCAAATTGCCCTACACCGCATGCATAACAGCAGCCGTTATCTTGCGCAGTAGCCTCTAAGCTAGCTTTCTTCATAAGACTAGCCGCTATATTGTGCGAGCACCCCTAGGCTGTCTCATAAGGAGCTATGTATAGTCACCATTTTGTGTCTACCATTTTGCGAAAGCATCCCTAGGACGTCTCAAGCCATCTTGTGTCTCATAAGAGCAGCCACCATCTTGTAGAATTAGATAGCTGCCAATGCCAAAGGGCTTAAGTAGGAATCGAACCGTTGATCTCATCATTAGACTATGTTTCTCTTGTTCCTGATGCTGCGAACCGAAGTATTAGGCGGAAAAATATTGTCCGTTTTGCTCTACGATGCACCGTTTTCGAGATATTTAACATTTTGCATTTAAGCCCCAAATTTAATTAATCGAACCAGCACGGTACGTTATACTCTCTATCATAGCTAGACCTGATCATGTTACGAAGACTCGCTTCAATACAAGCTAAAACAGAGCAAATGCCAAAGGACCTAAGTAGGAACCGAACCGTTGATCCCATCATTAGACTATGTTTTTCTTGTTCCTCATACTGCGAACCTACGTACTAGGCGGAAAAATTTTGTCCGTTTTGCTCTACGATGCACCGTTTTCGAGATAATTATCATTTTGCATTTAAGCCCTAAATTTAATGAATCGAACTAGCACGACACGTTAGCCCCTAAGCTGGATTTCTTCATAACAGCAGCAGCCATCTTGCGCAAGCACCCTTAAGGCATCTCGTAAGGAGTCGTGTATAGCCACCATCTTGTGTCCGCCATCTTGCGCAAGCATCCCTAGGGAGTCTCATAAGGTGCCTTGTATAACCGCCATCTTGCGCAAGCATCCCAAGGGAGTCTCTTAAGAACCTATGTATAGCTGCCATCTTGCATAAGCACCTTCATGGAGTCATGTATAGCTACCATCTTGTGCAATTAGCGTCGAGAGATGGCTGCTGTAGAATTTTTTTTTTTAATTATCCGCCACCATATTTCAACTAAAGAGTGTAGCAGTGAGGTTTGCGATGTAAGATAGCGGATGACAGCTGACAAAAAAGCGCGTGAGTTTGTTTACTAAACAAGAGCACGTGGAATTTTTCAATTTGCCGCCACCACATTTCAAAGGTATCTAGCTAAAGATGGCAGCACGGTGCTCTCTTGATTAAAGATGGCGGATGACAGCTAACAGAACTTTTCAAATTGCCCGCTACTACGGAAGGCAGCACGGTGCTCTGCGGATTAAAGATGGCGGATGACAGCTGACGAAATTGCCCGCATGATAGCAGCACAGTGCTCTATTGATTAAAGATGGTGGATGACAGCTGTCAAAAAAGCACGTGGCTTTGTTTACTAAACAAGAGCACGTGGAATTTGCCACCACCACATTTCAAAGGTATCTAGCTAAAGATGGCAGCACGGTGCTCTCTTGATTAAAGATGGCGGATGATAGCTAACAGAACTTTTCAAATTGCCCGCTACTACATGTCATAAAGAGGGCAGCACGGTGCTCTGTGGATTAAAGATGGCGGATGACAGCTGACGAAATTGCCCGCATGATAGCAGCACAGTGCTCTATTGATTAAAGATGGCGGATGACAGCTGTCAAAAAGCACGTGGCTTTGTTTCCAAACAAGAGCACGTGGAATTTGCCGCCACCACATTTCAAAGGTATCTAGCTAAAGAGTGCAGCACTGAGGTTTGTGATGCAAGATGGCGGATGACAGCTATCAGAAAAAAAGCACGTGAGTCTGTTTCCAAACAAGAGCACGTGGAATTTGCCACCGCCACAAAGAGGGCAGCACGGTGCTCCCTTGATTAACGATGGCTGCTGTCACGTGGAATTGCCTGCCACCACAGGTATCTAGCTAAAGAGGGCAGCACGGTGCTCAAAGATGGCTGCTGTGAAAAAGCATTTTTCAAATTATCCGCCACCACATTTCAAAGGTAAGTAGCTAAAGAGGGCAGCACTGTGCTCTGTTGATAAAAGATGGCGGATGTCAGCTGTCAAAAAGCACGTGGATTTGTTTATCTCTCGCTAGTGAGGTTAAGTTGGCAGCATTATGGTTTAGGCCCGCCATGATGGCAGCACTGCCGATGACAGGTGACGAATTTACAGCTACTGTGATAAAGAGGGCAGGACGGTGCTCTGTAGTTTAAAGATGGCGGATGACAGCTGTCAAAAATCACGTGGCTTTGTTTATCTCGCGCTAGTTAGGTTAAGTTGGTACTACTGAGGTTTAGGCCCGTCAAGATGGCAGTACTGAGGTTAGCGATGCGTTGTTGTCTGTCAAAAAGCACGTGGCTGTCAAAAAACACGTGGATTTGTTTACCGATTCAAATCTCGCGCTAGTTAGTTTAAGTTGGTACCACTGAGGTTTAGGCCCGTCAAAATGGCAGCAGTGAGGTTAGCGATGCGTTGTTGTCGATGACAGCTGTCAGAAGGCACGTGGCTTTGTTTACCAATTCAAATTTCCCGCGGGAGGCGGAGGAGGCCTCTGGGAAGGCCCCTCGGGAGGCGGAGGCGGAGGCGGAGGAGGCCTCTGGGAGGGCCCCCGTGAGGCGGAGGCGGAGGGGGCCTCTGGGAGGGCCCCCCGTGAGGCGGAGGCGGAGGGGGCCTCTGGGAGGGCCTCCCGTGTGGCGGAGGCGGAGGGGCCCCTGGGAGCCCGGAGGAGGAGGCGGCGGCGGCAGAACTGTCCTATTATACAACTGAAGTATTTGTTATTGTTATCAACAGCTCGAAAATCTAACTGAATTCAGACGAAGCCGCGGGAGCTTCTTGTACGACATAAATCTAGCGTTTAAAATTAATTGCTGAAGAAGTTCAAACAGCACACCCAGGTCAACTACCATTGAAGTAGATCATAGAAAGTAGAGTGCTACTTGTATTACTACCGTAAGTACCGTTCAAGTAATAGTCATTCGTTCGTGCCGCATTCTCTGAGAGAGCAGATTATGTAAGTAGTACCGTCCCTTCTACAACCGTCTCTCTGTTGGTGATGGGTCAGAAGGAATTAAAGAGTGACTCATTCTACATTATATCTGTTTAAAGTGCTTCGTTGTCGCTAGCGGAGTAGCATTTCCCTTTTGAAATAAACTGCTGCTAAATGAGGCTTGGTTCATCAAACACGTAGGGTATTTATTTCTGATTGGTGATGATATTAAAATGTATCGGAAAGTCTCCATAGCCCAGTAGTCTGTTCCATAAAGATGTACTAAATAAACAACGGTAATATGCCGAAGACACATCTGGGAACACTTAAATTAGTGATTTAAAACACTCTCCACGTCGTCTAATTTGTCGTGAAAGTTTGTATGCACTAATGTACATATTCTCATGAAGTACGCCGTGATCCAATGGGACAAGAATGTAAAAAAATGTAAAAAATGTAAAAAAAAGAGTACCATTTTCGTGATCAACAAGATATTTGCTGACAATATGTCTCTTATATTCTATGCTCCAAACAGTGGCACTGGGTTCATTAACCCGGCATTACTCGCTATGTCTTTACGTGCGCCGTTACTCGCTGGTGAGCGCAGCGCTCACCTTTAAGTTTAAAGGCTATAATATGTCCATATAAATATGGAGGTATTTTTAATATGTCCATTCGAGCTAGTTATTTATTTAGGTACACGGCCGAGTGGAGTGGCTATGGAGGAAAGCTCAACATTCGGGAGACGCGTGAGTTCGATCCCCACCGTTAGCTGTCCTGAGAATGGTTTTCTGTTTACGCTTCCAGGCATATACCGGGGCAGTTTCTATTCACAGACTACAGCCGATTCCTTACACCTATTTAGCCACCTTCGTTCACCATCATTTATTTCATCTTTATTAGCTCTTCAACTGAGGTTGGCGTCAGGAAGGGCATCTGGTCGTAAAACAAGCTATGTGCATTGATATCAAAGTTTGCTATAAACGAAAGTCCTCTCCTTCCCCAGAACTTGCAGGCATTCTGAAACAGAGTTATGATCACTTCCGTAAACCTCATCTATTTCATACCATGTCTCGATGTTCAAGACCTTCCCTCCTTCGTTTCACATAACCACGAAAGTATCTGATCACTGGATGCCACAATAACTTGTAAATATTGTCTAAAAACACCCACAGAATAAACATTTCGCATTAAATACAAGCATAAAACAAAACCTGACTTATTACAATGAGCGAAATATAAGTAGCACAGTTCCTCGCTACTGAGCGCACCGCTCACCAAACATACACTGCCGTGCCTAATAATGAATTGCGGGCGTATATCTTCAAAGATAATGAAAATGACTGACACATCCCCTTCATAATAATCTGTTACAAAGGTACAGGGACTTACAAAGGTGGAGGTTTTGTAACATTCCAACAAGAAGCAATATACTACGAAGGTGAGCGCCGCGCTCACCATGCGAGTAACCGCGGGTTAATAAGGGATTAGACGTAACATCGCATTCGTCTCTTATTCAGAAATTTATTTCAGCAACCAAATATGGACATGTGATGCATCCAATTTAACTACTCCGTAACATCCTCAAAAAGTCTTGCTTATAGATCAGTAGGTTACTAAATGCAAGCAAATAGTGTGGCATAAATTATACCCTACTGACTGATGTACCTGTGCTTCGCTACGGAATTATCAGAAAAACTGACTTTGTGGCTTTTCTAACTGATGTCAACATAGGTCATTACAAAAACGTCAGTAGGAAAGTAACGATTAAAAGCAATCTTATCATATAAAATAATCGATCAAATAGAAAAATGCACATTTTCTTCCTTTTAACGAACAGTACTACGGTGCCGATCTAACAATCCAAAGTTCAAGAGCTGGAATGACCAGGCCGCAGACAGCCGTGAAAACTCCTCTGCCATTATTCCGTTAAATATGCACACTGCTCATTCCAATCAGTGCCTCAGAGTAGGGATTGAACAGTTCGAATGATATGTTGAGCCAGTGTGTTACGTACCAGTAGTATCAGAAAATGTATGAACCAGAGGGACCGCATGCTAAAGAAGAAAGTTATGAAACTCCCCAGATACTTCTTGCCAATATTCAGGCAGGCTGTTACACTCGGTACGACCGGGCGAGTTGGCCGTGTGGTTAGGGGCGCGCAGCTGCGAGCTTGCATCCGGGAGAGAGTAGATTCGAAACCCACTGTCAGCAGCCCTGAAGATAGTATTCCGTGGTTTACCATTTTCACACCAGGCAAATGCTGGGACTCTACCTTAATTAAGGCCAAGGCCGCTACCTTCACACTCCTAGCCCTTTCCTATCCCATCGTCGCCATAAGACCTACCTGTGTTGGTGCGACGTAAGGCAAATAAAGAATGTTCGGTACGCAGCAGTAATCCTATCTACCTGAGATAAGAGACAACAGAAGACACAAAGCACATCACCAACAAACAATGGTCAATGTAATGTTATTGTTGATCAATCTTATGGGTTTCCTATATTGTAGATCTTCACATTTAGTTTTCTTTCGACTCTGTGATATTAGACCGTCTTATAAAATTATTTATAGCATAGACTGTTGTTCCTTATTCTCCAACTTTGCATACCGATTTTGATTAAATTATGTTTACCCATTTTCTCGTATTCGACGCTGATATGGACTTAGTAACAAAAATCCAAATTCATGAATATATCTGTGATCATAGCCGGTACGGTACCAATTTATCAGACATTAATGATCGGAAATGTAATACTACTGTATATAACCTTAGTTATGTAGTATTTATCGATACGACCACTAATAACATAAATATTTGAGGATTAAATTGTAGACCTTCCCCTAAACTACCATTTCACTCAGTGAATAAAATTATTTATGGCCTAAATTATAGCGATTTATTCCCCGACTTTTCATACCGATTTTCATTAAGATAGGACCACTAATAACATACATTTTTGAGAATTAAATTTTAGGCCTTCCCCTAAACTACCATTTCACTCAGTGAATAAAATTATTTATGACCTAAATTGTAGCGACTTATTGTCCGACTTTTCATACCGATTTTCATTAAATTTTCCTCAGCCGTTTTATCGTGATGCGTGTACGTACATACAGACAGATAGACAGACAGACAGAAATTACGGAAAATTAAAGAGTGCATTTCCTTGTTACTCTGGACATGACTGATACAGAAATACCATCCTTTTTAAATTCTGAACAATGTACAGACAAAACTCTTATTTTACAGGCTATATGTAGATTAACATGTATTGCCGATAACTTCTTTAAAGAGTAACTTAATGTGATATCTGTATCTTACACTTCGTCTCGTGACAGCTGAACTTCAGGGAGCTTACTTCTGTAATGATCACAATATAGAATATGCCATTAAATGCAATCTACCGAGCGAGTTTGCTACGCGATTCGAAACGTACAGCTGTAAGCTTGCATTCCGGATATAGTGGATTCGAACCCCACTGCCGGCACCCCTGAAGATGCCCTTCTGTGGTTTCCCATTGTTACCCTAAACAAGCGCCGGGATTATGCCATAGTTATAGTCACTTTCTTCCCAGTCCTAGCCCTATCCTATCCCATCATCTCCATAAGGCCTGTCTGAGTCCTAATGTTTACCTAAGAACGGAAGCCATAATGAGAAGAAAAAGTCGCAGTCAGTGCATGCGTAATTGATGATAATGAGTTTCGTTCGAATGGTAACACAGTGAGAGAAATTCAAGAAAGTATAAAACACAACCGCTACTGTTAGAAAGAGAACCAACAGTAGACCAGGGCATTGTATGGTTGGCTCAGGCGTGAAGTTGCTGAATTTTAGCTGTTCGCTTCTCTCGGGCTAAGAGACGGTATTACTGACATAACATTAAGTGACTGAGTTAGAACGAAGTGCTTGGTGATTATGGATGTCTTCGCTTTAACATTGAGAATTTTAATGAAAAATGGAGCAGTTTACCGAGCGAGTTGGCCTTGAGGTTAGGGGCGCGCAGCTGTGAGCTTACGATCATAAGATAGTGGGTTCGAACTCCACAGTCGGCAGCCCTGAAGGCGATTTTCTGTGGTCTCTCATTTTCACACAAGGCAAATGCTCGGGGTTTACCATCATTAAGGCCGGCCACGGCCACTTCCTTCTCACTCCTAGCCTTTTTCTATGCCTGCACAGTCATGAGACTTATCTGTGACGGTGCGACGTAAAACAAATTTAAAAAAAAACGGAGCAGCTTTTTCGCTTATTCGAACTAAATAGAACAACGAACAGACCGATAACAGACAGACGGACAAAACTTAAAAAAATGACGGATATCGTCTCCAGATCATTTTTAGTATCAATGCTGTCAAAATCGCAACAAAAACGTATGGACGAACAAACTCTATATACTTATGAACATGATTATGATATTAGTAAGATCGAGCTCTCTGGTAACATTATCAGGCGTTTCCCCGGCGTACCCTGTCCTGATCAAATTGAAGTTGAAAAGAACGCATATAAACATGTGTTTAGGATATTTTATTCTCAACACTGTTATTCACGTTTCCTGGTAAGAATAACAGTTTTCGATCATTTGAGTTTTTTGCCAGTAAAGGATGCGCCAGAATACATTACCGCACTCGGGCAAAACATGCGCCAAACACTGACGGCTACCGGGTAAAACATGTGCCAAAACGCCTGACAGTTACCGGGTAAATCATGCGCCAAAACCTCTGACGGCTACCGGATAAAACATGCGGCAAAACATCTGCCGGCATCCGGGTAAAACATGCGCCAAAACACCCGATGGCTACCGGTTAAAGCATGCGCCAAAACACCCGACGGCTACCGGGTAAAACATGCGCCAAAACGCCTGACGGTTACCGGGTACATCATGCGCCAAAACGCCTGACGGTTACCGGGTACATCATGCGCCAAAACGCCTGACGGTTACTGGAAAAAACATGCGCCAAAACATCTGACGGCTTCCAGGTAAAACATGCGCCAAAACACCCGACGGCTACCGGGTAAAACATGCGCCAAAACATCTGACGGCACACAGGTAAGACATGCATCAAAACGCCTTACGGCACACGGGCAAAACATGCGCCAAAACGCCTGACGGCTACCGGATAAGGCATGCGCCAAAACACCTGAAAGCTACCGGGTAAAACATACGCCAAAACACCTGACGGCTACCGGGTAAAACATGCGCCAAAACGCCTGATGGCATCCGGGTAAAACATGTGCCAGAAATGTGACGGCTACCGGGTAAACATGCGCCAAAACGCCTGACGGCACCCGGGTAAACTTGCGTCGAAACACCTGACGGCATCCGAGTAAAACATGCACCAAATCACCTGACGACACCCGGCTAAAACATGCGTCGAAACACCTGACGGCATCCGGGTAAAACATGCTCCAAAACACCTGACGGCACACTGGTAAAACATGCGCCAAAACACCTGACGGCATACTGGTAAAACATGCGCCAAAACACCTGACGGCATACTGGTAAAACATGCGCCAAAACACCTGACGGCACACTAGTAAAACATGCTCCAAAACACCTGACGGCACACTGGTAAAACATGCGCCAAAACACCTGACGGCATACTGGTAAAACATGCGCCAAAACACCTGACGGCATACTGGTAAAACATGCTCCAAAAACACCTGACGGCACCCGGGTAAAACATACGCCAAAAACACCTGACAGCATCTGGGTAAAACTTGCATAGAGGCACATTATGGCCCTCGTGTAAAACATGCGTCAAAATACATGACAGCATATTTGCCTGGAAAATCATTAGAGTTAGGAAGAAAATGCATGTGAATTTTTCTGTAGGAAACTGAATTGTAAGTAACTTGGTAGGTTCAATTTTGTAAACAGGACTAACCTTCGTGGGCAGCTCATTAACTTTTAAGAGTCGAAGGCGTACATTTTCCACTGACTTGTTTCACACTTTCTTTCACTACATCACCTTATTAAGAGATAGTGTGATAATAGGTAGCCAGTATGTTATTCCAGGAATTTAACTGAGATATGTCCGGCTCCATGGCTAAATGGTTAGCGTGCTGGCCTTTGGTCACAGGGGTCCCGGGTTCGATTTCCGGTAGGGTCGGGAATTTTAACCATCATTGGTTAATTTCGCTGGCACAGGGGCTGGGTGTATGTGTTGTCTTCATCATCATTTCATCCTCATCACGACGCGTAGGTCGCCTACGGGTGTCAAATCGAAAGACCTGCACCTGGCGAGCCGAACATGTCCTTGGACACTCCAGGCAATAAAAGCCGTGCGCCAGTTCATTTCAATTGAGGTATATCAGTTGGTTCAGACGTGATATTTCCACAAACATATTAAGACCTTTTTACATTTAGGACTATTATATTAGTAGGGAAGTAGGGATGTTGTACGAAATATGAATGTTTGTTCCAAACTAATACACTTACCCCAACCCTTGTTAATGTCTACCCTGGGTATGTTGTTGTCTGAGTCATCAGTCCATAGACTGGTTTGATGCACCTCTCCATGCCACCCTATCCTGTGCTAACGTTTTCATTTCTACGTAACTGATGCATCCTACATCTGCTCTAATCTTTTTGTCATATTCATACCTTGGTCTACCCCTACCGTTCTTACCACCTACGCTTCCCCATAAAACCAACTGAGTAAGTCCTGGGTGTCTTAAGAAGTGTCCTATTGTACCGTACCCAGGGGTAAATACCCTCTAGGACGATGCCTCCATTCCTGTATGAACATCCGACTAACTCAGGGTTGGGCAGAGTGTGGGTTGGTTGTCGATTGGGTCAGGATAAAAAGTCGAAGTTCTACACTAAAATAGCAATCAATGACAGGAAATGGAGGTATAACACGAATGAGGAACAATCATAGGGGGTAAGATAGATTTATTAACAAATATCCCCGATCAAATCACACGAAAATAAATTGAATCAAGAAAAATAAAAATTTGTAAAAGAAAAATAAACTCAAAGTGTAAAAATAATTTGAAATCAGAAACGTTAATTGAATAATTGTACAAATCTGACATTAAAAAAAAAAACAAGTTCTACAAAGAACATTAATATAAATCAAGATTGAATTTCTTCTTATAGTCCAATGTTCATGTTGTATGGCAACAAGTGTACGCAAACACTGCCATGTGGTATTCCCGTATGGAGTTTCACACTATCGCATCCCAACGATACGGTTTCAAATTTAAGTTACTCCCGAGAGTCGTCAAACTATTTCCGTAAAATAAAAGTTACATAATAAGAAAAATTACGACGGAAAGAAAAATAATTAAGACGCACCGGACGCTATGTAAGGTATGCAAAATACTAGGGGCAAATCCTACACTATATTTACAGCAATTCAAATAATCAAACTAAACACATATATACATCGGATATCGAGTAAAGTCTTAAATGCTACACTGCTTCTAATGTGAATCCCGGTTCACTACAAAAGATCTAGACAGAACTAGATAAACCAACGATACTTCAGCACTCGGGCTGTTCCCTTTAAAAACAACGAGACAAGGTATACAATCACAAAATAATAATGTAAAACCATCCTGTAAGGGAAAAACATATAAATAATCCTTGATATCATGAAGAAAGCAATGGGCAACATTGCCTCCTTCTGCTGCGTTTAAGCGCTCAACAGCGGCTCAAATAATAATATCCATCTACTTCCTTTAAGACTTCATTTCCTAATCTAATATTTCCTGCACCTGGCGAGCCGAACATGTTCGACTTCGTTCGACTGTACCCCATTACATTGTTTCGGACTTATTTATTTTCATCTTGTACGCCTTACCCAAGACTCCGTCCATACCATTCAGCAATTTCCCCATATCTTCTGCAGTCCGGGTACCCACACGAAATTTTGTTGGTAGGACATCAAGGAAATAAGAAATCTTGCTGGTATGATATCAAGGAAATAAGAGAATATTTCCAACAACGTGAGAACAAAGCAACGTTTTCAATGAATGACCACATAGGTAATCAAATGGCGTATGGCTTTTAGTGCCGGGAGTGTCCGAGGACATGTTCGGCTCGCCAGATGCAGGTATTTTGATTTGACTCCCGTAGGTAACCTGAGCGTCGTGTTGAGGATGAAATGATTATGAAGACGACACACACACCCAGTCCCCGAGCCAGAGAAATTAACCAATTAAGGTTAAAATTCCCGAACCTGCCGGGAATCGAACCCGGGGCCCTTGTGCCAAAGGTCAGCACGCTAACCATTTAGCCATGGAGCCGGACGCCACATAGGTAATTAATGACCATACGTGCAGGTTTTTCAGTCGTTGTAAAAGAAGGATCTACACAATTTAGAATTAAATACTTTATCATTCTCTGAGGTAATTAGTGTATTTGCCAAGAGTGAATGTTGAGACAAGTGTCAGAGATTGTTCCTGATGTGGATAATACCTATGATTATAACACAAAAATGCCTAACAATTAACAAACCATATCATTTCTTGGTTACTTTCGACATAATTATCCTACGTGGTGAACCGAAATCTGAAGTAGATAATTAGCTGACAAGTGTCGACGGAGAAAAGCTTGCAGTATGTGCAGAGAGAACTTGATCAAGTATTGGTACTCGGTGGAAAAGAAAGTGTAAAATAGAACACTATACAGCAAATTGCTCTTAATGAGATCGCCAGCTTGCTAAATAACTTTACACAAGTACGATGAACAACTGAGCTGCAGTGTGCTTCTAGAACTGAAATATTTTGAGCGTTATGTTCTGTACAAGGAATAAATGAACTTTTACTGGTCTTCAATTGGGGTGATTGAACTGAGAACGTGGCCAATCTCCGAACTGGGAACGGTCTCCCCTACTGAGAGTCCCACACGCTTCCGTGATTGGTAACGATCCCATTACGGGGAGATTTCTTCTGGGTCTGTTCTAATATTCTTGAACTCTTGTCAACTTCAGTAGACGCCCACCATATCGTCAAGCAGAATCACAGATTATTGACGATGAGACTTTGATACGAGATTTTCTACTGCGTCGGTCGTTCTAGTGAAATTATTTAATGGAAACGAAATACTCGGGTTCGAATGCCAAGGACGATCGCAATTTCAACATTTACGGCTTTCGCATTACCGTTAAGATAAAATACAGTTCCTACGAGGAATGAAAGTTCCTGAAAGAACACTCAATGTAGGCTACTAACTTAATCCATTCTGAAATAATCGTTAAAGATAACTACCGCCTATAATCATTGGATTCATGAAATTTACATCACCGTTACTAAACAATAACAGTATGCCAATCAATTGTGTTATATTATTTAAAACTTTTTTATTAAGTAATTTTTCTCAGAAATTGATCAGGTGGCCAATTTATCTGACACGCCCGGTTATGATAGTTATCAGTTAGATAACACTCCTCTCTCTTTCCACTTATTGATCTCACAGATTCGTGTAGACGCTTGTTTATCCAAGTTTTTAACACCCAGTACCTCATATGTATGTGAAATCTGTCTGAGTATATACCAGTAGGACGTACAAGCCAAAATGCAGCTGTAAACTACAGTGAGAATAATGTGTGAAAGTCTCTATGATCTGATTCCAAACCTCTCAAGTTTGGCTGCCTGGTACTAGGTACCATCACTCAATGCAATATGTTTACTGTAAATGTACAACATTACAGACTTCTGAGAACTAATGTTAAAACCCAGCGAGTTGGCCGTTCTGTTAGGGTCGCGTAGCTGTGAGCTGCATTAGGGAGATATTGGGTTCGAACTCAATTGTCGATAGGCCTGGTTTCACATTCTCACACCAGGCTGTGCATGGTCACTTCCTTCCCACTCTTAGCCCTTTCCTATCCCATCGTCCTCATAAGACCTATCTCTGTCGGTGCGACGTAAAACAAAATTGAAAAACTATAGTTCAATTTAGTATTGTGCAGACGGGTTGTGAAAACCTAACCGCATTATTTGAAAAATGACAAAATCCGAGGTCGATATCATCCTGGATGACTATGGCATGCAATACTGAATGTCAAGGCCCATGTTTTCTTCTTGGTGCGAACAGGAATACTTTTATCACTTTATCTTGCCTGTGAAAATTTGATTAGGGAATACGCGTAATTTGCAGCGAAATTCTGATATTTGAGTAATCTATCCCTGTACATAAAAGTACGATACATTACAAGGAGGGCTTTGCCAGCTATTACTAAAGCTGAGTTCGAGGGAAAACCAACCCTGGACGGTAAAATGAATACCTAAATAATAATAATAATAATAATAATAATAATAATAATAATAATAATAATAATAATAATAATAATAATAATAATTGTACCGGAGGTACACCTCCGTGCATTTGAACTGTGTGCCTTCTAGAAGGCCATCTGTGATGTAAACCCTGAACTCTGTTTCGAAAGAAGTTTGGACCTATAATCTTCAGGTGTCTCTACTATCGACTTATGTGCCCCCTCTGGTGGGAGGACGGACAATTAAATTTTAAGTGAATGTTCTATTTTCAAGATTTGTGAACCTGAAGTGTTTGTAAATTTTTTTTATGTGCTGAGGGTGTCAGCACTTTTAAGGCTTCCTTCTTCCGTATGTTATTAGCCAATCAGAAATTTTTGTTAATATTTTTGTAGCCAATTAAAATTGGAGGTGTTCAGACATTCTGCCTAGAGAGTTCTGGAACTTTCCCCTCTGCTATATAAGCTGGGCGCTTTTGGGACATTTTGTTATCTTCATCGCTCCAGTCTTAGAGTGTAAGTGGAGGCAGGGGCAGTCTTGCCCGTCGTCGGAAGGCCCACCAGCTCAAGGTAATAACAGACATCTTTTAAATATGTGAAAGCTCCAGAAAGTTAACTTGAGGGGAAGGTTTCAAAACTTTCTTAATGTAAATTTCTAAAGATTAATATCACCTTTTAAATGTAAATTTTCAGACAGGTCTGAGGACTCTATTCAAATCCCTGCTGGGAAATATGTAACTTAGGGAATAAAGAGTGTTCACTCTCTATTCAACTTGGTACTGGGGTGACTATGATTTTCATAATTTCAAAATTTTTAAACTCTATTTCGGAACTGAATATGTCGCCATCTAGTCACCCTCTGTAGTATAGAATTAGCCTCTGTAACTTCGGGCCATAAGCCCATGTAGGATTTTTAGTGTATTTCAAAAGGAGTGCTAGTGTTTCCCCTCCTAGCATTTTGTTCATAGCTGGTTTCTTAAACTTTCCTTTTGTACAATAAGGCCATTTAGAATGGGCACTTATGGCCTCAGTTTAAAGTGTCGTTAATTATGGACGAGTGTGTAATAGACTGTCGAGCTGAAGTGACAGTAAACACAGTTTGTGAAGGTCATCTAGTGTCAATTTGCGTAAGAAACTGGTGTCTCTAAAAGGCGGGATTGTATTAACTTTTGAAGCTCAAGTTACTATACGATGTGAGTGGAGCAAATATGTTCTTTGAAATTACGTGCCGGGCTGAGTGGCTCAGACGGTTAAGGCGCTGGCCTTCTAACCCCAACTTGGCAGGTTCGATCCTGGCTCAGTCCGGTGGTATTTGAAGGTGCTCAAATACGACAGCCTCGTGTCGGTAGATTTACTGGCACGTAAAGGAACTCCTGCGGGACTAAATTCCGGCACCTCGGCGTCTCCGAAGACCTTAAAAAGTAGTTAGTGGGACGTAAAACAAGTAACATTATTATTATTATTATTATTATTATTATTATTATTATTATTATTATTATTATTTATGAAATTACGTACCTTTAGAGCTACCATACTCATTCATTTGTAAATTATTGTATCGAAAATCTTCTTCTTGGTACCTGATTATTGACTTTAAGTCATTAATACATTTAACTGTTATTTGTTGTTCTTCACTGAGATTATCCATCAAAAATTAAAATCAAAGTTTAATGTCAAAAAAAGGAAGAAGGACAATTTGAACATTTAGTTTCTTAAATTATGCTCTCATCTTTTCTCTGTCCACCCTTTCACGCTCGCACCTTCTTACACCTCTGGAAACCACAATATTTCCGTAATAATAATAATAATAATAATAATAATAATAATAATAATAATAATAATAATACATGACAGAGAATTTTGAAACTGCAACAGAATAAATTAATGTGATGAAAGAGATAACAGATCTAACAGGCTTGCGGATATCGTTTGAAAAGACGGGAGTAATGTCAAACATCAAAGACATCACGACCCAACTGGAATATGGAATAATAAACCGTGCGCTTAAGTTTAAATATTAGATACAGAGGTCTTAGCGGCCAGAGAAAAGAAATGGAGTGGTTTTTCAAACCACTCGAACATGTATAACAAAAGGTGCTTTTGTATAAATACAAAAATTCATCATTGTAAAACTGTCGTCAAGCCGGTAACTCTATGTGTGTCAGAATGCCGTATCCTCTCTCAGAAATGTGCGATCGCTAAGTTACAACAAAAAGAGACAAAGATTATCCACTACATTCTTGGCTCAAACTACAGAAACGGAAGGTACATAAGAAAATCCAGACAAGAAATCTACATAAAGAGATCACGGACACAATGCGCAAACGCAGGGTTCACTCCTATGCTCAACTACGACGGATGGACGACTCTCGATGGACAAAAAACAATTTTGACTGAAAACCAAGAACAATAACTCACTGTTACGTTAACGTCAAGAAAGATCTCGAAGAAGTGGGCCTACAACCAGATGACGCGCACAAACGAAACCTTACCACAATAATCATCGTGACTTTTGGCCTTCGGACTTTCCGGAATGTGAAGTGGACAACTGGTGCAAAGTGTTCGGATGAACGCCGTGCTTGTCACAGCGAGGAATGAAAACCTACTGGATCAGTCGAAAACTGAGTAAACGTCAGAATGTATAATAAAACTTATCGTGGTCCCTAGTTGGCCGATTAGCGAATAATAAATAAAACAATAATAATAGATAGAGACACATTGATGGAAATTTTGAGAGAATATGGCATCGATCAAAAAAACACTCAACTTAGGTTAACACTAATAAACGCCATATCCAAAGTGAAATTTCGAGGAGAGATCAGCAAACCCTTCCAGATAAAAGCAGGTCTGAGACAGGGTGAGAGCTTATCCCCAACACTCTTCAACGTGGTTCTAGAGAAGGTAATGAAAACACTGTGGAAACTCAGTTGCTATAATAGGTAGTAAAAATAAACATGTCAAACCCAAGTGTTTTTCCTTTGCTGAAGATTTGGCACTCTTCGCTGAGACAGAACAGGAAGCAATAACACGGATAAATGTACTACAGGAGATAGCCGAAAAGACAGGTTTAAAAATCTCCTTCACGAAAACAGAGATGATGAGCACGGACAGGAATTATGTGAAGAGAACAATGAAGACGAAATATGGCGAAGTTAAGGTCACAAAGCAGTTTAAATACCTGGGAGAGATTATCAGCAGCAACGGGATGGATAAAGAGTGCATGGAAAACAGAAGACTTAAGTTGGAAAGGCTAAACACTGCCACCAAAGCCATTTACAACAAAAAGAATCTTTCCATTAATTCCAAACTAAGACATTATGACGCTGTGGTAAAATCAGTGATTCTGTATGGGTTGGAAACAGCAACACTAACGAACCTGGAAAAACTACTTAAGATTGAAAGGAGAATATTAAGGAGGATTTACGGCCCAAGGGTGGTAGAGGGAAACTACAGATTACGATCAAATAAGGAGGCATACAAAAGAACAGAAGACCTGGAAACAGCAATAAGTAAAAGACGGCTGCGATTCTATGGACACATGGTCAGAATGGATCCAGCAAGGTTAAATAAACAATTTTTTAATAAAATATACTACTTGAAGAGCCAGGGAGGATATGCCAAGCAGATGAAGGAAGAACTCAAGCGGTTAGGAATTGCAGATGAAGAATGTCGTGATAAAGACCAATTCAGGAAAAGACTTTCCAACATAAAAGTTATTGTGGAAGAAAAGAAAGAGTGCAGCGGGGGAAGATGGACTGAAGAGAGAAGAGCGCAACATTCTGAAAAAATGAAGGCACTGTGGAGAAAGAGAAAGGAAGAAGGGATGATAAGAAGGAAGTGAAGTGGTATTGGCGTGGTTCTAAGTTTGGCCGGTTCGCAAGCAAGAAAGAAAAGAATAATAATAATAATAATAATAAAGGTAGTTTAAATAAAAGGAAATGATTAGTTGGTCATTTTTAAAACCTGTTTTCCCAACCCTGCCTAGAAGAATAATTAACGCGGCCATGAAGGGTGAGATAAATAAAGGGATGTCAAGGCAACGATGGTTGGGTTCGGTTTTGAATGATTTAATGATGAGGGTGTGGAACTCGACGTGGTCTCAGAGCTAGAAGGTTATGCAGGCGCTTAGTTAATGTATATAGGCCTGCAGACTGAATACTGAATGATAGAACTGCCTATATGATGCATTTATGTATTTAAATGTTACAAAACCCTTATTACTTACTTATTTACGACTTGTGATCCACTGAAGTAATTATTTGGTAACCTTCGAAATACCACTCGTTATCTACTAGATATCCTGGAGACGTTCTGTCTCCACATGCCATGTAGTCACCAAAATTGTCTACATTTACCTTATTACAGTGATAATTGATGGTATCCAAGTAACTCCTTTACTATGTACCCAGTAATTCCTCTGTCCGACTCGCTGACTGAATGGTCAGCGTACTGGCCTTCGGTTTAGAGGGTCCCGGGTTCGATTCCCGGCCGGGTCGGGGATTTTAACCTTCATTGGTTGATTCCAATGGCCCGGGGGCTGGGTGTTTGTGCTGTCCCCAACATATCTGCATCTCACACACCACACATAAGACTCTCCTCCACCACATTAACACGCAGTTACCTACACACGGCAGATGCCGCCTACCCTCATCGGAGGGTCTGCCTTACAAGGGCTGCACTCGGCTAGAAATAGCCACACGAAATTATTATTATATTAGTAATTCCTCTTCTTGCTGGTAAATAACTCCAGCTTTACTTTTACGAGTCAATTGACAAAATGATAAATTTGCGAGAAATTTGATCAAATTCACTGTGCATGGATACTGGCACTCAAGAACAAGTTCAAAAGAACGATAGCCCTTTCTACTGTAAGTTAAAAGAAAGGGAAATTAAAGGGGGAAAGAATCGAAATTTGACAAAGGGAGGTCCGTTAGGAAGACAAAAGAAAGGGGGCAATGTTAGGCTCAGCTGTGTTCTTGCAGTCACCACTGTCTGCTCACAAGTATGATGGGAAAGAGATCCTTCATCTTTGATACACGTTATTGACCGAAGTCATTGGACTCCAATCTCTTTCTTTATCTAAAGTACTCTATCAGAGTGCTTAAAAATAAAACTTAGAAGAATGAAGTAGGCTGGCTATTACAAGAAAGTACTGTGATGAAAGAATATTCAAGTATGAAATAATAAAAAATAACGCCATTGAAAATAATCAGAACCATGAACAACTCCACTGTGTCTAAAGACTCTTCACAGTCTTGGACAAAACTCTCTCCAGTCTCCTTCCTTGTGTAGCTAGGAGAAGGACTTTCAGAAGTAAAATGAGATATAAGGCGCCCCGAATAATCACAAGGATGATAAATGTGCTGCAACAGCTATACTGAACATGTAAAATAAACCCAACTTCTTATTGTCCGTGAGACACGGAGTTGTTACGTTAATATATTGAGGACTGTGGACCGTACTCGGTCTTCACGAGGAATTGTGCGATCCGGAATAACAACCGTGCTCCAAAGAATATTCGTTGACCGTCCTCGTGTTGTCGAGCAGGTTAGGTTGCTCTCTAAGCTGCAACATGCGAACAGACAGCAAGAGGATGGCAGGATTTGTATTGCTTACAACACACATTCACAAAAAAGACAGGCGTCGATTAGCAACACCTAAAATGACAACGTTAATCTTACACCCCTGTGAATGGGAGAATATAGTTCATCCACGTCCTGTCATAAGAGGCAACTAAAAAAGGGTTCGCCAGGGGATCTCGACTTAGAATAGTTAGATGGTGACCATTCGGTCGCTACCTGAGCATGGCGTTGCTTCCACTTGCTTGTGCTAGGCTTCTCATTTCTCCCATATGACCTGTCTATATCATCTTTCTCTGACCCCAACAACATTGAATTTGCGATGCCCAGGGTCTTCCGTTATCTCACCCTTTGTTGCCCTTCCATTTCGTTCGCCAAAGGATCATATCCCTTCTCTGATTTGTACTACGAGAGTACGGTTGCCCAATGGCACTTTTTTTTTTTTTTTTTTTTTTGCTAGTGGTTTTACATCGCACCAACACAGATAGGTTTTACGGCGTCGATGAAATAGGAAAGGACTAGGTGTTGGAAGGATGCGGCCGTGGTCTTAATTAAGGTACAGCCCCAGCATTTGCCTGGTGTGATAATGGGAAAACACGGAAAACCATCTTCAGAGCTGCCGACGCTGAGATTCGAACCCACTATTTCCCGGATGCAAGCTCACAGCTACGCGCTCCTAACCACACGGCCAACTCGCCCGGTTGCACTTTCTCTTAAAACAATAATCACCGTCATTGCCACCTTAATTAGCTTTAGCAGTCCTGGTGAAATCCACTCTTGTAACCCTAATGTTGAACGACCATTTCATGCATTAGTTTTTTCTCATTATTGCCAATGGCTTAACGTTGCACTTAAGGTTTTCGGTGACGCAAGGGTGGGAAAGGCCTAGGACTGAGAAGGTAGTGGCCGCGGCTTTAAGTAAGGTACAGGCCCAGCATTTAGCTGGTGTGAAAATCCGATGTATAGCTGGGTTATTTGTCAGTGTATATTTTCTTTCCAGAAGAATGCTTCTGAATTATAACTTATACTGTAGGCGTCAGTTTGAACGACCTGCGCCAAGCCTCTTCAGAAGCCGTATGCCAAATTTTTTACTTACAGGACGTTTAAGAACAAGAACCAAATGCTTCTTTTAGTTCTTGACAAATTGTAAGTAGTGAAGCCCAGATCCGGTTCTGGTAGGATGCAAAATTTATATTACTTTTGTATCTTCTGCATGGGTTACAAAGTGATTGTTACGACACAAGTAATATCATTACGCGTGTGAAGAATGGTGTAAAGCGATCGCTTATAGGATCTGCTGGTGTGTGCATTTCAGTTGTGTTAAAAGACTGATATGTAGTTGCTCCTACTGTCTGAGTGAGGAAAGCAATCACAAAAACTCACTCCGCTTTTCAATTCTAGGCCATATGTGACAACTGACTGTTGGGATCTCTCTATTCTTAGGGACGATGACTCAACATACATACAGTACTTTAAGTTATGTTGGTTCATCACATTGAAATTCGCATTATTAACATCAGATTAATATTTGAATAATCATGACTTCTCGTCTGAGCATTTTTTGTTTCCAGACTTACCTTTCCATATTTGTGAAAGGTCGTTGGAGAACCCAAGTTCAATTCTGCGCCTTGGCCAAAGGCTAAAGGCCAGATATCCATTTTACCCCGATAAAAGTCCTACCACAATTCGACATAGTTCAAATTCGGAACACTTGGCTTGGGAACTGAGTAGCTACACTCTCAAAGTAACTATCTATATATTATAAACAATCAGTTTCATGTACGAGTCCCTATCATTTGCTTTATTTTCACACATTTACCATCAACTGTAGTCAAAATAATACCGCAATTAAGTTTTGCTATGCTCCCTAAGGTTGTATTGTTCCATGTTTAATTACTCGCGCTGCAGCCCACACACTTTGCCCAGGCAGAGACGACCTGTAATCATAAGCTCCTAACCTGTCCTTGGTATTCCAAGTTTCCTCGGAGGACATGATCAATGTCGAGAATATTCATCATTTGAGACAACTATTGCTTACAACATAATGGTAGTAATCAGCACCTTCACTTTTGTTACACGAGGAAAGCTTACCCTTGTATGTGTCTGATGGTACCGTGACCATAGCGTGAGGATCTTCTGTTTTGCGTGGAATCTGAACCAGAGTGACTGATTTATTATTTCAAATATCCCACATAATTTAGTAATTATACGAGCCGCAGCAGCAATCGCCCTGATGAGAAGTCAGTGTCGATGACACTCGGCTGTCACACCCATCGTTTGAGTTTTGAGGTATTATTAGTTCTTACATTGTTTGCAACAAAACAAACGACAGTGAAATGATTGCTCATCTGCTGTCAACGTTTCCCTAGCAAGGAAGTATTTATTGAATATAATATTTGTATATATTTCGAGTAGATTTTTTTCAATTATGATTAAATAATGTCCAAGTTCCGCCTAGTCAATACAATTCAGAATATATTATATATCTAAACTATCATTTACATATATACACTCAAGTACATGTTTCGAGAAACTTTAAATTCTCCTCTTCAGCTTATGGTTAAAATTTCATGCATTTGAAGACCTTATTGTAGTGTTCAATGTCCTTGCAGAATACGGTTAAAATGACAGTACAACATTGTATTGTCATTTTAACCGCTGTATTGTCATTTTAACCGTATTCTGTAATGACATTAAGATTGTAAATAAGATCTTCAAATGCATTAGCCGTAGTTTCCCATTTTCACAACACGCAAATGCTGGGGCTGTGACTTAATTACTTCCTTCCCATTTCTAGGACTTTCCTGTCCCATCGTCGCCATAAGACCTATCTGTGTCGGTGCGACGTAAAACAAATAGCAAATGCATGAGATTTTAACCATAAACTGAAGAAAAGTTTCCTTGAAACATGTACTTGAGTGTATATATGTAAATGGTAATATATTCTGAATTGGATTGACTAGACGGACCTTGGACATTATTAACTGTAGTAATTAAATCAATACGGACCATTGATGGCCATCATGGTCAAGCTAATAGATATTATGGTTCGCACACGACAGGGAAAGGTGTTTATCGTGGAACATTTCCAGTCATACAGAGTGAAGAGACAGAATGGGTCGAATTCGTTTCACGTTAAAGAATAATAAGCCTACTAGGAGGGATTCAACAGATCAGTATTAGTTGCTGACAAGTTCCGTCATTCGGCATCAGTCTTATGTCACCGCAAACGAGAATCATCGACTTCTTCTCAACAGGTGGTACAGTCGCCAGAGAATACTCTACGACTAACATCACTACAAATTGGTTTGAGTGATAGGTCTGTTCGGCGGATATTTAAAAACCTGGGTGGATTTACATATCGCATTCAAGTTGCTCAGCATCCAACAGAAAGGAATGAGCGTGCCCAAATGCAGTATTGCAGCCGAGTGTTATTAATGACGCATGAGGATTTAGATTTCTTCTGCAACATATGGTTTTTAGATTAAAGCCACTTTCACCTTGATGGGTACATCCACCGAGAAATAGTATATAGCCTATCGTATTAAGTACGATGTTTGGACGGCCTAATATCGTTATACAAAAACCTCTACACAGTGCGCAGGTTACGATTTGGTGATCCGCGTCCGCTCATGCAATATTGGGCCCTCATTTCGTCAAAGATACTTCATAGAACCCGAAATCAGTGGACCAGATATCGTACAGAGACCTCATAATTACCACATTCGTGCGAGATTTGCACCGTTTTTGTCACACCAAAAACTTACTGCTTCAACGACAGTAGATTCAAAAAGATGGAGCTACAGCTCACACGACGGGAGAGCCACTCACCCTTCTGCAACGACACTTCGAATATCGCCTAATTTCGCGTAGAACTCCATTTTCGTTGGACAATTTGTGGCACGTGATGGTACACATTGTGAACACACAGTGTACTAACGCATCGTTTCAATTGACGCATACGGGAAGTCATTCTCTCTCATGTTTTTTCTTGCTGAGGAACAGAATTCGAAACGTCTTTGGTAATCATGTTCATGTGCCATTGCGTCTAAATATCATCATCATCATCATGTTGATATATGAATTCCCTGAGCGACTATTTTCAGACTCTTGACTTCTCACAACGTTCCGAAACCTTTCACTGTAGACGGAGAAAGTTGATACTTTCATTCATAATGATCAAACAAAGGCAATTCTCTCCAAATGAACAAGCGCGGGAACCAAGAAACTAACATGTGGAATAGAACAAAGGGCGCGTGAATATGCAAGACGAGAATACGGCTGATTAACTTCCTGGGAGCAACTTGCGTGCCTGCATACAATCAGTGTTCTCTGATCTTCAGAACAGAAGAAGAGCTGTTAGTTTGCTTGCTCTCTCAAAAGTATGTTAAGTAAACAATAATAAACTTACAATTATTTGCCCAAAAATGTGGGCATGTATGATCAGCCGGAGCTGTTTATCCCGCATGTGTATCTTATTATTATTCTTCGTAATATTATTATTAGTAGTAGTATTATTATCCCTGGCCTTTTATTCAATTTATTGGTGTCAGTAATTGATGTAAATTCGGCACAGTTTTACGGCCAAATCCCCTTGCTGACGCTAACCCCATGTGGTGAAATGTATTCACGGTTGTGTGTTTATGTGGTGACTGGTGGTGTGGTATGTCGTATGTAGATTGATAGATGCATATTAAGACAATTATCCTTACTACTTCAAAGGATTGGTTTTAAATACGCATATAGGTCCATGCCACATGCTGTGACCCACTCTACCAAATGTTTGTTTTTCACTGCCATATCTCTCATATTTACTCAGGGTTTCATTTCAACCCAAAAACTACAGATGATATTTGCATTGTAGTGTTTATTATTAATGCTAGAACATGATCTAGGCTCCTGCCTTGACACAAATAATTTAACTGTTAAAAATGATTATTAGAGCAAAAATAGAAAAGTTAAAATGAATGTTAAAATTCTTATTATTATAAGAATATTACAAACCATACCTTAAAGCTGCTCGTGGCATCTCAAAAACATGAAATGTTGTCTATCAAGTTATATTTAAAAAAATGAATGAACAAATTGCTCTTTGCTAAAACTAAATGCTGTCCTTCCATCCAGAATTTCGTATGGATTATATTATATCTTTCAAGAGATTTTCATTTTCATTAACGGTTTGCAGAACACGAACAAAGCTATTAAATTCACACCAACTGATCGCAACCAGATGAAATCACTAGTATAAGAAACTTCGCACAATCTGATAACTACATTTCTGAACACTAGCCTTTCACTTTGACTCTTTCCGTGTGCGAGACACCACAATATTCTTTAATGACATACAGTTTTATATTACCCATTCTGTTATTGATGTTATCTAACCAAAACAATGGAAGCTCGTCTTATAACAGTTTGTCACACATGCTTGAACTGATGACAATGACAATGTGGTACTCCAAACTAATGTCAAGTTCGAGATTCACCTCATCATGGTATATAGTGACTAACTAATAACGCTTTGTGTTCTTTCACGTTGGGTGGATACAAATATCGTTATCATTCTGCAAAACACTTGAAAACCTACATCCTTGTGCTGTACTTAAAGGGTGTGTAATTGTAACCGTCTGGATGTAAATTGGACAAGACTAAGCGATATGTTCCGAGCAGTCAGTGGAGAGATGGCGTGGAATGTCATTAGTACATGAATAAGTCTGGGTGGAGGTTTTAAGAGCAAGGAAGGATCATAATAGGAAGATAAAGTTGAAATTCAAGTGCAAGAATTGTGGTAAATATTCGTTTATAGGACGATGAATTACAGATTGGGATAATTTACTAAGGGAGTGATCGACAGATTTCGAACTTCTTTGAAATCATTTAAGCAAAGACTAGGTAATCAATTCACAGGGAGTCGGCAGGTGTAGAGTGGGCTTCGGCTGATACGACGGCTCTGCACTCCGACCGGCCAACCGAGCAGAGGGGGGGGGGGTGACCGCGGCTCTGCTGTGGCTCCTAGCCTCTGCATTTGGGAGACGGGGAGGGGCTGGTCCCCACTGTCAGCTGTCCTGAGAATGGTTTCCCGTGGTTTTCCATTCTCACGCACTAAGGCGAATGCCGGGACTGTTCCTAGTATAGGCAACGGTCGCCAATCCTCTCAACTTCTTGACGTAACAACAGTAGGAGTCTAGGAGGCCCACCGACCCCTTCAGGGGAGGAATGAAAACTTTTTAGTAGTAGTAGATTCTGCCACCTTGGAGGCACCCCTAAATGGAGATCAGTGCTGATTGATTGAGAAATGTACCTGCGCCCTTTATAATAGAAAATCCTCGTTTTACGGTTAACCTTACTTATTTTGAGACATCTCCAGGCTGTACAACCTCTTCGTGAAACTCTTTGTTCAAGGTTACAACCGAAATTTTTGTTACTATCCTTCGTTATATTTTAGCTGCTACCTTGGAAGCGCTTTCTTTAGGATTTCGGGTTATTTTGTGCACAATAATACGTTCATCATTCGTTGATAGATCTGAAGAGTATTCACTTCTTGTTGCTTTTGAACTTATAAACATAATTTTGGCTTTCATAATTCGTTTATACTTTGTGTTCTAACAGTCTCACTTTTGGTCTTACCTGTTCTTTCGTCTACCAAATAGATCACCACCTTTCTGGTTCAAATGTTTCGATATATTTCCTTCTGATTTCTGGTTCACGATGGAAAAATACTGTTTTGTTTCAAAGAAATTGCATCACGCCTCGTTACTAACTGATGAGCTAACATACATCCACACTGATATCACGTGAGAAGTTTGAGATTTAGAGTGTCACGGGTTCATAGCACTTGTTTGAAGCGAATGTCCAGTGACATAAAATACTACTGATCTACTTGAAAGAAAGTCCGGCTCCACGGCTGAATGGTTAGCGTGCTGGCCTTTGGTCACAGGGGTCCAGGGTTCGATTCCCAGCAGGGTCGGGAATTTTAACATTAATTGGTTAATTTCGCTGGCACGGGGACTGGATATACTGTATGTGGCGTCTTCATCATCATTTCATCCTCATCACGACGCGCAGGTTACCAACGGGTGTCAAATCAAAAAGACCTGCATCTGGCGAGCCGAACTTGTCTTCGGACACTTCCGGCACTAAAACATATGTATGTCATTTCATCTTTTACTTGAAAGAAAGATGACATTTACTTCTTTTCAATAAGTACTGGTAATTTTGATACTCTTGAACGCTTTACGTGACATTAAGGTGACCCTTGTACGGAAGTATCAGCGTCAAAACTTGTTTGCCAAGTCCCAGGTTATGGTCCTTCGAAATAAAATAGTTATTGTTTTACTTCGTAATACACAATTTTCCCATACACTTTGCCAATAAATTTCCGTGGTTCTGTTACATTGACAGAATTACTAGTGACAAGGAGAGTTTAGAATATTTTGCAGCGAATATTACAACTACTCCCATTCTAAAAGGATAAAAGAGCACCCTTTTGTGACCAAAGTGTAGATAAACCGCCATGTATTAACTAGCCAAGAAATGTATCTTATAACACGTTCCTTTCTTCTGTTCACACTTGTACTATGACATTTTCAGAAATTTTTAGGCAATAATTTTTTAGTATTACAACATTTACTGTTGAAATAGTGCTATGTTCAAGCCTGCCTCGTGGCCTTGATCGTTAAGGCATCAGGTCTGTACGGTCTGACACCGTGTTTAGCCGGTTCGAGTCCCGTTGGTCGAAAAAAGTCACCATCAGAATGATGGCTGGCAGGAGAGGAGAGGTGGTGGAATATAATTTCTAATGACTAAATTGCCTGCCAAAAGACTGAATTCAATTCCAAACATCTCCTCGGTGTTCATAGGGAGCGTGGCGCTGTTGATGGTGATTCGTCACTCGGATGGCGACCTGAAGCTTTGAGCAGATCCCTTAGTGTTATTCGGCAGGAGTAGGCTACGTGCCGACAGCAGGTTTCATCCTCTCACTTCCTCATTATCATCATTATCACCTTACATTGAGACGCGCAGGTCGCCCATGGCTGTCAAATAGAAAGACCTGAATCAGGTGAGCCGAACATGTCCTCGGACACTCCCGGCACTAAAAGCCGTAAGTAAGAAAGTAAGTAGTAAGTGTTATATTGATTCCATCGTTACCTTTGTTTGATAATATGTTCAGACTAGTAGTCCCTCGAGCTACTATATGTATGTATGTATGTATGTATGTATGTATGTATGTATGTATGTATGTATGTATGTATGTATGTATGTATGTATGTATGTATGTATGTATGTATGTATGTATGTATGTATGTATGTATGTAGGCCTTATGTATGTATGTATGTATGTATGTATGTATGTATGTTGGATATTCAGCCCAAATGCTAGTTTAATCCTCTACAGCTCCACCAACAGCTGTTATAGATAGCCTAGGTGTCACTGAAGAGGCATACTAGGAAAATGAGGAGTGATGTAGTTTCCCGTTGCTTTCCTCGCCGAGTCAGAAGTTGCTATTACATATCAGTCTGCCAAGCCCACTGAAATGCATGCACCTACCGACCCTATGAGCGATATTTTCACACCATTCATAACAGGGACTGGCTGCATAAGGAACGGTATTACTAGAATCGCCCACACCTCGGTCACTTTCATATTGTCAAAGCCAAGGATGAGACTGAGACAGGTCAAAGAAAGTAACAAATTTATTCTAGCCCATACCAGAGGACATAGTGCACTATAAACACTACATCCTGCCAGCAAAGGCATGAGCTACTATATGCTGACATAATAGGTATCTTGCTGAGAACGAAATTTAAGGCACATAATTATATTCGCGAGAGAAGATGGACATACTGGAGTGGGGGAGTTTTATTCCAACGATTGTTCGATAGTCGGAGTAACTGTTTCAGAAATGGTTCAGTGTACAACCACCGAAATGTGAGTGTTTTACGCACTTTTTGGTTGCGTGTCGTGCAATATTTTGAGATAAAAGACATACGTATTTATTTCACCAAAGAAAAATTAATACCAGTTTTTGTTAAGACCTTATTACAATAGTGATGTATCTCAAGAAAACTGATTGCTAAGGAATTGTTTTGGGTAGATTGTTGTGCTCAACGGAATTAATATTAATCACAGTATTCAAATCTATTTTTGTGGAAAGAAAACATACCGGCCGCGCGGTGTACGTGTAGCGTTACTGCCTCTTACCCGGAGACCCCGGTTTCGATTCCCGGCCAGGTCAGGAATTTTTACCTGGATCTGAGAGCTGGATCGAGGATTCGTCGTGGTGATCACACGACACCTTGAAAACTGCAGGTCTTCGGGCTGAGCGGCGGAAGCATGGTAACACATGGCCCTTCGGGGCTGTTGCACCATGAGGTTTGGTTTGGTTTGATTTGGTTTGGTTTGGTTTGGTTTGGTTTGGTTTGGTTTGGTTTGGTTTGGTTTGGTTTGGTTTGGTTTGGTTTGGTTTGGTTTGGTTTGGTTTGGTTTGGTTTGGTTTGGTTTGGTTTTGAAAAGAAAATATGAATGCTCTATTGTGAAATGAACGAATTCGAATATTCGGATATCGAAAATGCTACGAAAACTACCCTCTTTATCCTCATGCCAAAGAGCATCAAGAAATTTTACGAGAAAATGTACGGAAGCTTTGTGAGTTGGTTGAAGGAAAGGAAGTACCGAATGTATAATTACGGAAAAGTTGTTCAGGTGCAGCTCATGTTCCAGTTAACCATAAAAGATAAATCCTGTTATATCTTCAAATAATCTGCTTTATAACTTGAATAATTATGTTGTGAGTGTTTATAATAAATGACATTTTTTTAATAATTTGAATATTTACAACTTTAAGCGACAGTACGTGAGAACACGTTTATAAGTACTTTAAAGTCGCATCGACTCAAGTATTTTGGCGACAAATTGGTAGGAAAGGACTAGTACTGGGAAGGATGCGGTCATGGCCTTAAATAAGATACAGTACATGTCTAGCATTTACCTGGCGTGAAAATGAGAAGCAAGTAAAAGTGTCTTTAGAGCGTCCGACGATGGGTGTCAAATCTGCTCTCTTCCGATTTCATGCTCACAGCTACGTAACGCAGACCGCTTACCGAAATCGCTAGTATGTAAAAGTAGGTCATTTCGAAACTAAAGTTAATACCGGAAGTTAGTTCTTTCCTCTCTTTTCTTTTTAGCTCCAGTTGAAAATCATATAGGCTCAATTAAGGAGTTAGTCTAGAGTTCAAGAATAGATAGGCGACATTCTTAATGAAAATCGCACGCGAAGTTAGCGGAATCCGAAACCCGAATGAAAATTGAGTGCCTAGACCACTATGCTACTTTGCTTTCATATTATAAAATCTTCAATCAAATCCATAATTTCAGTTCATTACTTTCTCTCTATAATTAAATTTTGTTTCTTCGACTGGACAAGCCTATGATAACCTATTCGAATTCCTACCCGTATTCTCTAAGTACGTCCAACATATTCCCTTGGTATTTTGTCATATGCCTTGTCTAGTTATATGAAGCAAAACCTCAACTCTGTATTTTTCTCGTAACATTTTGCATTTACTTAACCCATACTGAAAATTTTATCCTGACAGCCCCTCTGTGGTCTGAACCCACACTGGCATTCTTGGAACTTACTCTCCAGCGCTGGTAATACCCTTATTTCCATACTGCCTGTAGACACCTTGCCTGGTATACTGATCAATGAAATACGTCAATAGTTGCTGCAATCCTTTCTCTTGCCTTGCCTATAGGTATGAAAGAGAATAAAAAAATAATGTTGATATTTATTTAATGTCTGTTCAAATTAACGGTCTTAACAAACCTTGAGCCATTATTTGAACCCATTACTTTGGGAAAGGAAAACTGACCATGGTGAGCCAACTCCACCACTGGGATCGGCCGATAGATTACAGACGGATCTTAGGTAGACTAACAACTGAGGAAATAATTATACTGTCAGCATGCTACATTTCAATCGTCGCATTAAGTGAATTACGACTTTCTGGCAATGAAAATACAACTGCCAGCAGCTGATCGTACAACGACACTCTACTATTGTGGTGGTGAGAAAGGAGAAGCTGGTCTAGATTTCATGGTGAACAGCTGAGCATTCAGGAGCATAAGTGTCTTCCAAGCTATCTCTGATCGCTTAACATGTCTTTCAGCAGATTGGCAACAATCAGGACTCATATAATTTCAATGTATGCGCCAACAGAGGTTAGCCCTGGTAAATCTGTATATAATTTCTAGGATTAGTTTCAGAATTCTCTAGACTGGGTTCCAAAAATGGACTTAATCGTTCTGGCTGGTGACTTCAACGCCCACAGTGCCTCAGACAGGATTGGGAAGAAGTAATTGGTTGTTTTAGCCATGGATAAATCAACGACAATGAAATTCGTCTCTTTCCCTTCGCTTCTTTTAATAATCTCTTAGTGGAGAATAGTCTCTCCCAACACCAATTAAAACATCACTTTACATGGAGAAATCATTCCGGCATGATTGCATTTGTTGATTACATACTCATTAGACTCGTTTTGGGGCATCGTTCAAGGACATTCGGACAATGAGGCGATCTGACTGCGAATCAGATCATCATATTATGTACGTGAAACTGCAGCTGCGGCTCCAACAGGCAGAAAGCGAAGGGTATTTCCCTCAATCAAGTTGGGCTGGACTCGAATGAAGGATGCTGAGGTTGAGTGGGAGTTCCAGATTGCACTGTCCAATAAATTCACTGCACTAGACAGCTTAGATGATACAGAAGGGGAAGGAAAGTTGTTATAAGAATCAATTCTGGAACATGCTATCCCTCTGTGCTCGTCTTCCCGTCGTCGAATGCAGCCATGAATTCCGGATGAATGGCTGGAGCTTGTTTAAAAATGGAAGCGTATTGACTTCAAACAGTATCTAGAACTTAATGAAAAGATCAGAAGCATTTGAAGGCAGCAATAGAGGCATCTTTAACAATATGGCATTGGATCTGAAGGAAGCGGCTTCAAGATATGAATAACACATTCCAGACCTCGTGAAGACTGTGTGGGAAAACCAAGTCAATCAACGAACACATCAGGAAGAAGAATAGTTCGTTACTGCAGTCAACCAATAAACTCCTGTATTGATAGCAAAAGTACTACCAAGAGCTGCATGATCATGTTGGAGTCAATGGAAGAATCACACTATCACAGCCTTCCAAAGAATCCATTTACCGACCAAAAACCGTTTGTGAAGTCAGGTCTGCCATAACGACGCTGAAAAATAGAAAAGCAGCGTGAATTTAGCAAAAGCCTACTACTTAAGCGATCAAAACTGTGGGAGGTATCTTACAAGAATGACTACAAAGGCGTTTGTCTGGCCCTAAGAACGCAAACGATCTGCCTGAGTGAAAGCCATAAATTTGCCAATCATGAAGCAATATGATAGCCTGAAATGTAAAAAGTAGATTGTAGCCATTCAGATGAATGTCAGGAGCTTGTTTAAAAATGGAAGCTTATTGACTTCAAACAATATCTAGAAATTTGTTTCAATTTATGAGAAGGTTTTTATTAAGACACTGCAAATTAGACTCAGAGAACATCGAGACAAATGGGTCGTAAGTCTCATGACTTCATGACGTTAGTCTAGCCCCCAGAACGGATACAATATCCGTGTATGAAAGCCATAATCGTTTCAATCATGTGATGGCAGGGAATGTTTGACCACACCTGCCGTATGGCAGAGAACTGAATACCATACGAGCATAATGGGAGGTTAAAAGAATAGCACCCAAGGAAACCCGGGGGAAACAAATTTAGTGTGACATGAAACTTAAGAGTTGCATAACACTGAAAACTACCACAGAAACGTTCAATAATGAATGCATCCCTCCAAATAAGGCTGGCTATAGAAAGGTTATCCAGCCATAACACGAGGCCTAATCCGCACTCAGATAAGTGTTGTGGCCGTCACCTTGCATGCTATAATGGCGTGTTTTGATGTTCAGAGCATGCTTATAATTTCACTAGAGTTTGTTCCACCGCATAATGTGTACTCATGCCTGTGCCACAGCTACAGAATTAAATATCTGGAGAAAGATAAAACACTGCAAATTCGACTCAAAGAACATCGAGACAAACGGGTCGTAAGTCTCATCAAGTCCCAAACCAAGCAGAATATCAGCTTCGGAACAGACCCCGATCTGTCATCAGCTAGAGAGCAATGAAGGAGTAGAGGAGGAAGAAGAAGAAGTAAATTGCTTGTCTCTACTGTACATAAAATATTAGTCAATGCAGTGAATCCTTTACTGAATGCCAGCTCAGGATCGATTTCAGGTTTGGTTCCCGGACAGGCTGGCGATTTTAGGACCATCTGGTTAATTCCTCTGGCCCGTGTGTTCGTGTTTGTCTTAATACACACGTCTCGCTTTACACATTCACAACCACTATAGAAACGAACAATAGGTAATTCATCCCTCCAAATACGGTTGGATTCAGAAAGGTTATCCAGCCTTAACACTGGAATTTTATCTTTCGAAGGACGAAGATAGTTCTAGTTGCCCCACTGTAGATACGAACTTCATAATACCTTTAATCAAAAATAACAAAGGTTGATCAATCATTTCCTGCCCTGGAAGTAGCATGTTCAACGTGTTTGAAAAGTGCGTTTTCGTTTGTTCGTGAATCATATCTCGTAGTGTACACAATCGTGATCATGCAAATCAGTGTTAATTGGCAACGTCCACTGAGAATTATAGGCCCTAATTACAAAAGCTGCGCTATTACTGTTGCGTAAATAGGCCAGAGTACAAGTGAATGTAAATTATAGAACTGCAGTTTCTTAAGTGGCGGGAATGTGAGTCGTGACTGTCGTTATCCCGGTAAGTTGTCTAAATTATTCTGGGCAATGTAATCAATTAAACGTTTTTGAAAATATTGAATACATACCATCGGTTACTTAATACCAATCTAGTTGCGATGATTTTTCTTATAAGAATAAAATATTACGACTCTCTTCAAGCAATGGTAAAAAGGAAGTCTAATGAAGGTGCCATTTCCTTGAGGAATAAAGCTACTGAATGATGACAAAATTAAGGAATCCGGTGATGAATTAGATAACAATTTCCTCTTAATTCTAATTACAAATTAATAAGGGAAGAGGTCACACACTTATAAGAATAAAGGAAAAGGACCACGTATGCCGTGAAAACGACAGAGTCTCTAGGCCGCACAAGTTTAAATCCGTCGGGATCGGAAATAAATGAGTGTTGACCAACAGAGGCAAGATAGGATAGAAGAAACTAAAATGACGCAAGTAAGTGGAAGAATTCACCAGAATCAGGTAATGAAAATGGTAATGGAATGGAATGGAAATTCTATAACAGTCGAGTGCGACGGGAGAAGAAAAATAATATCGAAAAACACATCCAATCAGAAACAGTTAGCTCGCTAAAACAAATAGGCTATATAATTATAAACAATATAATGCTGACATTTTTATTATTTAATTTAGACAGTGAATCTATATATATAAAATAAGAGTTTTGCCTGTACATTGCTCAGAATTTGAAAATTATGGTATTTCTGTATCGGTCATGTCCATAGTAACAAGGAAATGTACTTTTTACTTTTCCGTAATTTCTGTCTGTCTGTCTGTCTGTCTGTCTGTCTGTCTGTCTGTCTGTCTGTCTGTCTGTCTGTCTGTCTGTCTGTCTGTCTGTCTGTCTGTCTGTCTGTCTGTCTGTCTGTCTGTCTGTCTGTACACGCATCACGAGAAAACGGCTGAAGAGAATTTAATGAAAATCGGTATGTGAAGACGGGGAATGAGCCACTACAATCTAGGCTATAAATTATCTTATTCACGCTGCGTAAAATGGTAGTTTAGGGGAAGGCCGAAAATTTAACTCCCAAATATTTATATTATTAGTGGTCCTATCGATAAATACTACATAACTAAAGTTATATAGAATTAAATTTCCGATCATTTATGTCATACATTGTTACCGTACGGGCTTTGATAACACAGATATTCGTGAATTTGTATTTTCGTTGCCAAGTCCATATCAACGCCGAGCCACGAGAAAATGGGTTAACAGAATTTAATGAAAGTCGGTATGTAGTGTCGGGGAATAAGAAACTACAGTCTAAGTTATAAACAATTTTATTCACCCTGGATGAAATTGTAGTTTAGCGGAAGGCACCTAAAATGAAATTTTTAAATGCCTATGTTATTGGTCCTATCGAAAAGTGCTACACAACAAAAGTTATAGAGAATACAATTTCCGACCATTTATGTTTTATTCAATTTCACCGTACCATGATAAGAGTGGTTTTTCAGAGTCGGAAGAAAACTGAATATGAAGGCCTACAATACTAAAAGCGCTTAACATTGATCAACAATATCATTACATTGACCATTGTTTGTAGTGATATTCTTTGTTTCTTATGCTGCCACTCAACTCGGGTAGATGGGATTACTGCTGCGTACCGAGTATAACAACCTAACTGAATACTGGCGGGAAATAGCTGGGGAGTTAGAAAACTTTCTTCTTTAGCATGTCATTCCTCTGGTTCATACATAACTCACTGGTTCATCATAGTATTTCAGCTATTCGATCCTTACTCTGACGCGCTGGTTTGAATGAGCAGTGTGCACTCTTGAGGCTCACTTAGTAGTAGTAGTAGTAGTAGTAGTATGACCTGGTCTAGAATTACAATTTAGGCATATTCCAAATTATAGCAGCACAATTCACTACGTAACTCAAAATTCAACCCTGAAATGAGCCGTTTCTTAAAAAGAGCTTCTTCCTCATCACTTTTATTAAATTCTACATTCATTTTATTCAAAATTAGCAGTGAAGAGGGGGTTTCTCCTCTGGCTTGGAGGAAAAATTTGCCTCCAAGTCAGATAGATTTTTCCGCCGCCAGTGTAGTGAATTGAGATTTTCCGACTCATCGGGTACTCCTAGGAAACAGATTAGTAAAAGGGCATAGTTTTTCCCTGGGACTCTTCACTATTCGACCCCCCCCCCCCCCCGAAGAAAGACTAAGAGTGTTCACGTATCACAGCTGTCTGCGGCCTGGTCATTCCAGCTCTGGAACTTTGGACTGTTAGATCGGCTGTGTAGTTCTGTTCGTTAAAAGTGAGAAAATGTGTGGTTTTTCATTTGATCGAGTATTTCATGTGAAATTATTTCTTTTACTCGCGCCATTCCTACTGACATCATTGTAATGACCTATGTTCATGTCAGTTGGGAAAACCACTAAGACAGTCTTTCTGAGGATGTAAAAAGGCAGATGGAGAGTGAGTGTCTGCCATTATAATGAAAACTTCCCAACGTGATTTGTTAATGATGGTAGTCAAGCGGGCCTACCATTACAATGAAAATTCCCTAACGCAGTCTTCATATGAAAAAAGACGTTTGGTGATTTATCCGTCGCGTTTTTAGGGTAACAGTAAGAGCTATGCAATTTAATACAGTCTTGCTCACAACGTGTACACTACCTAACCTACAATTCTGTATACAATGTAGAATTCCGTAGCGAAGCACGGGTACATCAGCTAGTATATGATACGTGCGAATTTTGAAGTTGTACTGAAGTGGCTGCGTGGTATGGGTCACGTAGATATCAGCTTGCATTCGGAAGATAGTGGGTTCGAACCCCACTGTCGGCAGCACTGAAGATGGTTTTCCCGTGGTGTCCCATTTTTACACCAGGCAAATGGTAGGGCTTTACCTTAATTAAGGCCACGGCCGCTTACATCCCACTCCTAAGCCTTTCCTATCCCATTGTCGCCATAAAAGCTAACTGCATCGGGGCGACGTAAAACAAATTGTTAATATGTATATATACCGAATATCTACTTTCTGCAACTGTAAGGTTGAATTAAAGCATTTTTCATGGTTTAAACTGCGATAAGTCACGAATTGAGGCTCAATTCAATTCAAACTACGAAACGCCATGTTTCATTTTACAATTTTAGGTCCTTGGGTATAATAATGAAACAGTTGTTACCAACCATTGCTCAGTGAATGAAATACTTTTGCGGAAGTACCCTACGAGAGTTTTTGTATGCAACTTGTACTGTGAGAAGTCACACTGTTTGTCTTGACTATTCCAAGTCAAGTTTCAGAACAAAGTGCATGTATCCATGTAATGTTAAGGTTGGTATCACATATCCTATTGTTGAGAGATATGTAAATAACGTAACGTCTCCTCTTAACATATGTTCACATCCGGGTGCTACCTCTGGAATGATATTCTCAGGTAACTGTGACCTACATGAATAAAATATTAGGAGAAAATAAATACGCAACATGCCTGACTAATTACCCACTTTTAAAATTACTTCTCTAGGTAGAGCCATGCTGTGAAGGCCACTTATGTGGTGGTCCTAAGGCCGGACGATAATTGTACCAAGGACGACCGACACATGTTTTAGTTTTCACGACTTGGTTCAGTTGTCCCACCGAAAATATTTGAAATGAAAACATAATGCATAATTCAAGAGCTCTTAGAGGTCTAAAAATATCATCACGTTTTGAATATACAGTAGGCCACATATGCCAAAGAGATGTACAGAAGGTTATAGGTTCGCTTGCCATCGGTGTCCGGCAGGCAATTTTTGTTCTGTACTTAGCATATCTCAACACGGCCTAATAATCTGGGCCGGGCTGAGTGGCTCAGGCAGTTGAGGCGCTGGCCTTCTGACCCCAACTTGGCAGTTCATTCCTGGCTCAGTCTGGTGGTATTTGAAGGTGCTCAAATACGTCAGCCTCGTGTCGGTCTGCGGGACTAAATTCCGACACATCAGCGTCTCCGAAAACTGTAAAAATAGTTAGATGGGGCATAAAGCCAATGACATTATTATTATTATTATTATTATTATTATTATTATTATTATTATTATTATTATTATTATTATTATTATTATTATCTGGAAGCCCATTGTAACTAAAATGTGGTCGTGTAACCAAAATATTGACTAGCGCGCTCTCTACAGTTGTACTGACTGTAGTGGCAGATCAGTAGCTCAAATCCCTACCAAAAATCAATAATGATAAGGTCACTATAGCTCATCTGGAGAGCATTGGATAAAAAAGCAGAATGCTATTCCAGATCAAGTAAAACTGTTTTCGAAACAGAACGACAAGTTTCGTCCTGCAAGTGGATATCTTCCAATTTCTAAACTCGCAATTAAGTCTTTGCAGATCACAAAACTAGCAGTGTATTTTAAATAATCTAAATCTTCTCCTTCTTCTTCTTCTCGTCCTTCTTTTTTTTTTTTTTTTTTTTTTTGGTTGCTGAACGCAAATAATATAATAATAATAATTTATTGCGGCTATAGCCAGCCTAGGACAGTCCTTGTAAAGCAGACCCTTCACCAAGGGTGGACGGCATCGGTCACGCGTTGGAAACTGTGTCTAATTGTGGTGGAGGACAGTGTTGTGTGTGCTGTATGCGTTGCAGGGATGATCGGGACAGCACAATCATCCAGTCTCCGCGGCAAGAGAATTAACCATCTGAAGTTGAAATCTCCGACTCGGCCGTAAATCGAACCCGCTACGCAGGCCATTCAGCCAAGGAGCCGGACTGCCCAGAGATTATAAATATAGACTATTCATATTTACTCTTTTACATGAAGGTTTTCGGCGACGTAAGAATGGGAAGGGGATAGGATTTGGGAAGGTAGCGGCCGTTGTCTTGAAAGGTGAAAATGGTGAACAACGGAAAACGAAATTCAGGGCTGCCGACGGTGGGATGTGAAGGAAGGAAGGAAGGAAGGAAGAACGACATGAAACGCTCAGAATACTGTACAAATTGTGTGAGTCCGAAATTAAAAATGTACTTATTTAAGGATCAAAATATATAACAGTGTAAGTTCTTTCTACAATATATAAAAAATAAAATGAATATATTATTTAAATGCCAGCATGTAGATGACAGTACTTCACTATAACAATGAAATAGATAGCCAAGTGAAGCAAGTCCAACCTCGCTTAGCAGCCTGTGCTATTTACTTTGCGGTTTGTTCAGTAGTTACTCTTTTGTTTACTTTTGTTTACGTCGGTCTCTTTTGTAGAAACGGTCTCTGTAGCTGAAAGTCCCTCACGTATCAGAGTGGTAGAATGTATTTTATAAGTTTAGTTGAGCAGTAGTTCTCAGTGTACAATATGATCACTAATAAAATAATTTATCAACAGTCTGTAAAAGTAGTTATGAGATTATTATTGGAAATTTACAATATGGTTGAGATAAATGACTCATTAAAAACATACATACTAATATTTTCAGCTTGAATTGTAAAACCAAGGCGTTTGTGCTTCATATCCCGCCAATGCACGCGATAATTTTGAAAATGAGTAAAATGTCTCTATTGGATTCTACGTGAAATTGGAGGTTCCGCGGCTATGATCATGATATCAACAGGAACGTAGAACGACCACCTTCCTTCGTTTTTCCAACTACATATTTAAATACACTCTTAATCATCTACCATACATGAATATTATGCCTTACATCGTGAACATAAATACCACTTAATATTTCTACTTCCCGAAAAGCGCCTACTTTTCATAGAATTCTATGAGCGAAGAATACTTAGCTTATGAGTTAACGTTTGTTTCATATTATAAATTATGTTGGATCGACTGGAAAATTATTCCATTTAATACTAAAGTCTATTATGCACTTTGTACAATCAGGAACTCACGGCCCGCGAAAATATCCCAATGACGACGATGAATACACATTAAGGAGCAAGTGACTAGAATTATGCTTCCAAGTATTATTTCAATGCGGTTGTTGAAGACGGTATATTACAGATTTATTCTAAAAAAATTAAAATAACCATCTGAAAAAATATGATTTAAATAATAACCATTATTTATTTATTTATTCACGAAGCACAAGATACAGCTACACTGAGCAAATTTCACTTGCACTGTCAACAGACTACTTAACAAACGTAAACTTCCATAATAAAATATATAACAAACATAACAAAATATAACAAGGTCAGGTACACAGCCTACGAATAACAACTGTCCAAATCGAAAACCATGAGAATGTCCATGTTCATATCCAAGTCGTCGTAGGTCAAGATGACGGTATAATCCCTTCACATCAACTTATCTTTAAGAGACTATTTACACTCCTCTCTAATATGCTTTTATTTGATGCTATATCAAGCTCTTGTCCCCTATTAATATTGTTAAAGAGTGTTGGGAGGCGGATAAGGAAAAATCCTTGAATTATTAAGTGCTGAGTGTGGGGAATATGGAGAAGGTCTTCGGTTCTGGTGGAGTGGGAAGGAACACGGAGAGAGAAGAGTGAGACAAGATGTTCCGAGCGGTTATGTCCATTTAAGATCCCGTGGAGGAAACTCATGTCAGCTACCTGTCGCCTGATGTGCAGCGGTGACATATTAATTGCCATTAATACCTGCTGCGTAGACAGATTTCTGAGCTTGGGGTTTCTGTTCCTTACAATTGCAGCAAAGAAGGACACTGCTCTGTCTAACTGCTTAGTATTGGTGGGGGCTGCTATTGTCCAAATCGGAGAGCAGTAGTTTAAGAGAGGTTGAATGATCGTGAGGAAGAAGTGACGAAGAGCAATGGGGTCAGAAATTTCTGTGAAGCGATAGAGAATGCCTAGTAATTTCATAGCGTTGGTTGTATATGTTTCTATGTGGGACTTAAATAGTAATTTTGTATCAAATATTACACCTAGGTCACGCTGTTGCGTAACTACGGTGATGGGCTTGTCGAGTAGGTAATTTGATGTCGGTAGAGGAGATTTACATAGTGTTATGGTCATGTGGCTGCATTTTTGTGGATTGGGGATACGTTTCCAAGTACGGCACCAGTTCGAGAGGGCAATAAGTGAGGACTGTAGCAGAGCTGCATCTGCTGCATTTCTGATCTCTCTAACTGTCTTGCAGTCGTCAGCAAAGAGTAGGGTATTCGCTGTCTCGTTGAGTTCGGACGGCAGATCGTCCATAAACAAAGAAAACAGCAAGGGGCCAAGAGTACTGCCTTGTGGGACACCGGAGGTGACTGGTAACCATGAGGATGAAGTGCCTGATATTACCACTCTCTGTCAACGGTTAAGTAGGAAGCCAGCAAGAAGGGTCAAAAGACTGCCATGTATATTAAACCGTTCGGAGAGTTTATGTTACTCCTTCTTGCTTGAAAATAAGTTAAATTTTATTACCAATCAGCTTGAAAAAGTTATGCAATTCGTTAAATTTCTTTAATAATATAACAAAATGTAATATTCGTATTAATAAGAGATACGTATCACAGATTTCGAAGATTGAATTAGTCTCTAATATGTGATGATGATCGATTTCTAACTGCATTATTAAATAAGATCAAGTGGAGTGAATGGAATTCAGATAAATCAAAAGAGATAATAAACAATGAAATACAGTGATACATAAGTTTTATTACACTTTCCTAAATAAAACAACGGTCGTAGTGGTCACAATGTAACTGATTTAGTGAGCCATTCATTTACTCTCACCATCAGCAAATGTCAAAACATTCTCGCGTAATCTAACTTTCCGAAGGTTCACACCGACCATTCACTTTAGAACCCTTTGTTTCATTGCTTCCTACTGAAATTTTCGTATACCTGGAGCAGTATCTCCAAAAATAACTTCCAAATTAGAACCAGCTAAGAGTCATTAAAATTATAAAATAAGAGATTAACTTCTTCGACTCACGTAGCGTAGCAGCAGTGGGATATGCACCCTGAGGAACTAATTAAAAACGCTGATAAACGCAATTTTTGACCTTATCTTCACTTTACAGACCTTATCTTCAAGATATTTGTGAAGTAGTCGGCTTTGTTATAATTAATTGCTATTTTCTTTTCTATTGTATTTTATGGTTTTATTGCTATTGGCTTTACGTGGCACCGACACAGATAGGTCTTATGGCAACGATGGGACAAGAAAGAGCTAGGACTGGGAAGGAAGCGGCCATGGCCTTAATGAAGGTACAGTGCCTAGTGTGAAAATGGGAAACCACGGAAAACCATCTTCAGGGCTGCCGACAGTGGGTTTCAAACCTACTATCTTCCGAATACTGGATACCGGCCGCACTTAAGCGACTGCAGCTATCGAGCTCGGTGTATTTTATCTATACTGACAGTCAACTTGATGGCATTTTTCATACTCGTTAGTCCTCTTAACATGTTTAACTTTTGGGGAACTGTCAGCGGTATTTTCAGGGATAACACTAGTCTGTGCGATGAAGAATTCGATAAATTCTCACTCAATTAAGGCTAAAATTTGCTTAGTAGTTCACTTCAGATTTGATTATCTTTTAAATTATATTGGGTCCTAAACACTTTGGTTATAAATTTTGCCATGTATTCATTCTTCGGTATATTCGTATTGTTATTAACTAAATAGTTACAACAGGGCTGAGTGGCTCAGGCGGTTAAGGCGCTGACGTTCTGAACTCAAGTTGGCAGGTTCGAACCTAGTTCAGTCCGGTGGTATTCAAAGGTGCTCTAATGCGTCAGCCCCGTGTCGGTACATTTACCGGCAAGTAAAAGAATTCCTGCGGGAACATTTCCGGTACCTCTTCGCCTCCGAAAAACAAAAAATGACTTAGTGGGACGTAAAACCAATAACATTTTTATTGAATCGTTACATAGGAAATAAGAATCTTCAGTCATAAGGTAAAATTGTATACGTATTCGACACACAGTTCATGAAAAAATAATTGTATCCTTGCTAGATCATACATTGAGAAAGCAAATAATCATTTAACCTAGCAAATTTACTTAATACGAAGACTATATAAATATGACGTATTTCTATCTATATATATAAAATAAGAGTTTTGTCTGTACATTGCTCAGAATTTGAAAATAATGGTATTTCTGTATCGGTCATGTCCACAGTAACAAGAAAATGCACTTTTTTTACTTTTCCGTAATGTCTGTCTGTCTGTCTGTCTGTCTGTCTGTCTGTCTGTCTGTCTGTCTGTCTGTCTGTCTGTCTGTCTGTCTGTCTGTCTGTCTGTCTGTCTGTCTGTCTGTCTGTCTGTCTGTCTGTCTGTCTGTCTGTCTGTTTGTCTGTCTGTCTGTCTGTACACGCATCACGAGAAAACGGTTGAAGAGAATTTAATGAAAATCGGTATGTGAAGTCAGGGGATGAGCCACTACAATCTAGGCTATAAATCATTTTACTCACGCTGAGTGAAATGGTAGTTTAGGGAAGGCCTAAAATTGAATTCTCAACTATTTATGTTATTAGTAGTCGTATTTTAAAGAAAATGGGTATGCAAAGTTGGGGAATAAGCTGCTACAATCTAGGCTATCAATAATTGTATTCACGCTGAGAAAAATGGTAGTTTAGGGGAAGGCCTAAAACATAATTCTCAAATATGGTTGTTATTAGTAGTCCTATCTTGATGAAAATCGGTATACAAAGTCAGCAAATAAGTCGCTATAGTCTAGGCTGTAAATTAATTTATTCACGCTGAGTGAAATGGTAGGGGAAGGCCTAAAATGTAATTCTCAAATATTTCTTATTAGAGGTGTAATCGATGAATGTTACATAACTAGGGTTATATAGTATTAAATTTCCTATTATTCATGTCTTATACGTTGTTACCGTACTGGCTATGATCACAAAGATATTCATGATTTTGTATTTTTGTTACTAAGTCCATATAAGCGCCGAGTAACCAGAAATGAGTAAACAGTATTTAATGAAAATCGGTATGTAAAGTCGGAGAATAAGAAACTACAGTTTATGGTATAAAATATTTTACAAATCACAGAGTCGAAAGAAAACTAAATGTGAAGGCCTACAATATAGAAAGCTCATAACATTGATCAACAATAACATTACATTGACCATTGTTTGTCGTGATATGCTTTGTGTCATCTGTTGCCCTTCATCTCCGGTAGATAGGATTACTGCTGCGTACAGAGTATTTTTTATTTGATTTACGTTGCACCGACATAGATAGGTTTTATGGCGACGAAGGGATGGGAAAGGGCTAGGAGTGCCTTAGGCCTTAATTAAGGTACAGGCCCAGCATTTGACTGGTGTGAAAGTGGGAAACCACGGAATACCGTCATCAGCGCTGCCGACAATGGGGTTCGAATCCACTATCTCTCGGATGCAAGCTCACAGCTGCGCACTGCTAACCACACGGTCAACTCGCCCAGTCGTACAGAGTGTAACAGCCTGCCTGAATCTTGATGGGAAGTAGCTGGGGAGTTAGATAACTTTCTTCTTTAGCATGACATTCCCCTGGTTTATAAATTTTCTGATACTACTGGTACGTAACACACTGGATCATCATAGCATTCGGGCTATTCAATCCCTACTCTGAGGCACTGATTGGAATGAACAGTGTGCATATTTAGCGGAATAATGGCAGATGAGTGTTCATGGCAATCCGCGGCCTGGTCATCCCAGCTCTGGAACTTTGGACTATTAGATTGGCACCGCAATCTAACCGCAGCACTGTTCGTTAAAAGTGATAAAACGTGCGGCTTTCCATTTGATCGAGTATTTTATATGATAGCATTGCTTTTAATCGCTACATTCATACTTACGTTTTTGTAATGACCTATGTTGATTTCAGGTTAAGAAAACCACAAAGTCAGTCTTTCTGAGAATCCCGTAGCGAAGCACAGGTACATCAGCTAGTGAGACATAAAACTAAATACAATACAAGAGGTTCATCAAATTATATCTGCTGAGAATTTTCAGTTCATTACAGATGCTATTCTAGTAGATTTTTTGGTTTCTTGCTTGTTACGGATTTAGTTTCTTTAGTATGTTACGCCCACTGTTAGGTAAGTTTTGTGTTAATTGAAACTACGTCGATCATACACCGTTTTAGCAGGTAGATACTGTTATTATTCCGAGAATTATTCCTAGTTCGTAATATTTATGTTTCGTTTCAACTTATGGCGTGGTGTAGTGGTAGTACGCCAGGAGGCCCTAGGTTCAATTCTCGGCTATGTCAGGGATTTTTACCTGGATATGAGTGCTGGTTCGAGGTCCATTCAGCCTGCGTGATACAACTGAGGACCTATTTGACGGTAAAGTAGCGGCTATCTCTAGAAAGCAAGAATATCGGCCGAAAGGATGCATCTTGTCGACTACACGACACCTTGTAATCTGCAGGACTTCGGACTGAGCAGCAGTCACCCTTTGGGCTCTTTCACCATGTTTTTTAATTTGTTTGTATTTAAATAGGACGAAAATTCACTCATGAAAGAATGCATGGCATAAATTAAAGAGATTTAGTTAATTAGATGATCTAGCCTACTTTTCACCCGGTTACAGGTGAAAGAGTTAACATTAGTTATATAAAGTTTATATTTAATTACAGAACATGTGCGAAGATGTTAGCAAAGACAATTTGGATACATTCAGAGTGTGATATCTGTTTCAGAATCAAAAGTAATCAGTACTTTCAGCCGTGACGAAAGACATTGGATTCTACGTCAAGTGGAAATAGATGTCTAGTAATGAATGTAACATTACATTTTTTTAGTTTAAACCGTGAAAAGTTACAGTCAGTCGTCCCTGAAGTTCCGTCGAGGTGGGGCAGATTCTCATACTCGAGTACTGGATTAAGATGCTAGATGACTGATGTCTGACTGTTGAAATGAAATGGGGTATGGCTTTTAGTGACGGGAGTGTCCGAGGACATGTTCGGCTCGCCAGGACCAGGTCTTTTTATTCGACTCCCGTAGGACACCTGCACGTCGTGATGATGATGATGAAGACGACACATACACTCAGTCCCCGTGCCAGTGAAGTTAACCAATGATGGTTAAAATTCCCGACCCTGGTGGGAATCGAACCTGGGACCTCTGTGACCAAAGGCCAGCTCGCTAACCATTTAGCCATGGGGCCGGACGTCTGACTGTTAAGAGGAAGGGATGGAAGTCGTCATATAAATCGTAATTCGAAAATGACTCTGCCATTTTGCAACAAGGTTTAAAATTTGCTTGAGTGGTATACTTTAGTATCTTCCCCCTTTTGTTGGGGCGGTTGAATAACATCCACGGTGTCCCCTGCCTGTCGTAAGAGACGACTGAAATGGGGACTCGGAAGCATGTGTTGCCGACTACGGTTCACCTATCTGAATCTGGCATTGCTTCCACTTGAATGTAGCAGGCTCCTCGCTTTTGTCTTTCCTATTCGACCACTCTTGATCAATTCTTGTTCTTTCCGACGCCCTACGATATTAGGTTTGGGTGGCTTAGGGGAGTTTTCTTTTTCATGCCCTTCAGGGTTCTACCATTTTTTTTTCTGATACCTTAATTTTGGAAGTCCCGAACCTCTTCCAACATTCACCTCTAATTAGCGTTAACAGACGATTGTTGCCCAATTTTACTTCTTCTTAAAGCACCACAACCACGGAATGTAGGTCCTAATAGGGTTATGTTTCCTTAAAGTGGTGATTACACCGACCAACACAGATTTTCTTGTCGATTGTATCATATATTAGATTCATTAAAAAGGAAGTCATACATTCCAGAGTCGACTTAGTCAAATACTGTAGGACATAAACAATTTTCCAGTCTGTCAAACACACAAAATTTCAATAAAAATTATAACACTATAAACATACCTGTAAAAAATACACAATATTACACAAAGAATGACATGTTTCGTTCTACAAGAACATCCTCATATTCTATCAAATCACTTAAATATGCGTAAATATGTACAGTATTGTTTACGTTGCGTAAACTTGTCAATGACAGAGAGTTAGGTGATAATATGAACAAGTATTAACTAATGATGATTTTATAAGTACTCAGCCAACATAATGAAAAAAAAAGTCAAGTACAGAATTTTGTCTTTCATTATCTTCATATGGTGTTGGCTGAGTACTTATAAAATCATCATTAGTTAATACTTGTTCATATTATCACCTAACTCTATATTATTGACAATTTTACGCAACCTAAGCAATACTGTACATATTTACGCATGGTTTAAGTGATTTGATAGAATCTGAGGATGTTCTTGCGGAACGAAACATGTCATTCTTTGTGTAATATTGTGTATTTTTTACAGGTATGTTTATAGTGTTATAATTTTTATTGAAATTTTGTGTGTTTGACAGATTGGAAAGGTTTTTATGAAATATTTTAGAGTTAGCTTTTCACACAGATTCGGAATATGACATTGACTCTAAGTATTTAAATATAATGAATTCCTCTTTCAAGACCTTGGAAAAGCCAAAAAGCAAGTGTGATGCGTAAGCGATCCGTAAATAAAATGAAATTTATTATGAACCTATGCAACATAAAACAACACTTATACAAAAATTTACATACAATTCCTAATTCCATTGCATTCAAGCATTGTGTCCGGCTCCATGGCTAAATGGTTAGCGCTCTGGCCTTTGATCACAGGGGTCCCGGGTTCGATTCCCGGCAGGGTCGGGGATTCTAACCATAATTAGTTAATTCGGCTTGCACGGGGGCTGGATGTGTGTGTCGTCTTCATCATGATTTCATCCTCATCATGACGCACCGGTCACCTACGGGAGTCATATCGAAAGACCTACATTTGGCGAACCGAACTTGTCCTCGGACACTCCCGGCATTAAAAGCCATACGCCATTTCATTTCGTTCAGCATTTTTATAGAAATTGTTACTTAAAATCGTCGTTTGTATAATTTCCTTCTATGTGAGCCATTATGACACTCACGTTGAAGGCTCCAGTAATAGTCTGCCATAACATGTATGACCCATCTGCCTTGATACCTTTCCTCCTTCACCTTTACAACTTGATGGCACCTCTCCTCTTGTTCTTCACTCAAATCACCAACATTTTCTGGATATCTTTGTAAGTCGCTATGAAGATACAACAATTAAACATTATGGACATTTTAACTCAAAAGAGAACATTCCTACCCTGAAGGGGGAGACGGGCCTCTTAGGCCAGGAGATTTGTTACTGTGAAGATGTGCTTTTCTTTGTATTATTTTTTCCAGTTCTTGAATCATGTAATCCTGGTGAGGATTCCATACCTGGAAAACAGTATACTATAGTTGGGGTCTTACCGGAGACTTACATGCTCTCTCCTTTACATCCTTACTACAACCCCTAAATACCATCATAACCATGTGCATAGATCTGAACCCTTTATTTCCAAACCCATTTATTTGATTAGCTTAATGAATATCCTTCCTTATATTAATACCCAGGTCCTTACAATGATCCCCAAGAGGAACTTTGACCCCATCAATGCAGCAATTAAAACTGGGAAGACTTTGCCTACTTGTGAAACACACAACCCGACATTCTACCCCGTTTATCATCATACCATTGCGTACTGTCCATCTCACAACATGATCGAGGTCATTTTGCAGTTTCTCACAATCTTTTAACTTATATATCTACTAGCTGATGTACCCATGCTTCGCTACGGGATTCTCAGAACGACTGTCTTTGTGGTTCTCCTAATTGAAGTCAACTTAGGCCGTTGCAAAAACGTCAGTAGGAATGCAGCTATTAGGCTAAAATCAATGTTATCATAAAGAACTAAAATACTCGATCAAATGAAAAACCGCACATTTCCTCACTTATAACGAGCAGTACTACGGTGCCGATCTAACAGCCCAAAGTTCCAGTGCTGGAATGACCAGGCCGCAGACAGCCGTGAACACTCCTCTGCCATTATTCCGTTAAATATGCATGCTGCTCATTCCAATCAGTGCCTCAGAGTAGAGATTGAATAGCTCGAATGCTATGAAGAACCAGTGTGTTGCGTACCAGTAGCATCAGAAAATTTATGAACCAGAGGAATGGCATGCTAAAGAAGACAGTTAACTAACTCCGCAGCTACTTCCCGCCAATATTCAGACAGGCTGTTATACTCGGTCGACTGGTCGAGTTGGCCGTGCGGTTAGGGGCGCGCTGCTGTGAGCTTGCATCCGGGAGGTAGTGGGTTCGAACCCCACTGTCGGCACCCCTGAAGATGATTTTCTGTGGTCTCCCATTTTCACAGCAGGCAAATGCTGGGGCTATACCGTAATTAAGGTCAGGGCCGCTTCCTTCCCACTCCTAGCCCTTTCCTATCACATCGTCGCCATAAGACGTATCCGTGTCGGTGCGATGAAAAGCAAATTAAGAAACAAATACTCTGTATACAGCAGTAATCGTATCTATCGGAGATGAGTGGCAACAGAGACACAAAGCACATCACAACAAACAATGGTCAATGTAACGTTATTGTTGATCAATGTTATGAGCTTTTTGTATTTTAGACCTTCAAGAGTTAGTTTCCTTTCGACTCTGTGATATTAGGACGTCTTACAAAATTATTTATAGCGTAGACTGTAGTTCCTTATTCCCCGATTTTACGTACCGATTTTTTTCTACTTTCTTCGATGTTGGTCATCTAAGGACCACGGAAAGTAACTCTGTGCATTCATCTTAATTTTCTTTTCTTGACTTCCAATAGTTCTTCATCCTTTCACTTTGCCTTTTCTCCTCTCTTGTATCCAGATGTTAATATTACATTTCCTCTTTTTCTTCTCCTGGAAACCATTGAAATTTTGTATCAATCTTCTGAAAGTTGTTCTGTCTTGTATTATATACAGATTTTCATTAAATTCTGTTTACTCATTTTCTCGTGACTCGGCGCTGGTATGGACTTTGCAACAAAAATCCAAATTCATGAACATCTTTGTTATCATAGCCGGTACGGTAAAATTGTATAAGACATAAACGATCGGAAAGTTAATGCTATATAACTTTAGTTATGTAGTGTTTGTCAATAGGACCACCAATAACTCAAATATTTGAGACATAAATTTTAGGCCTTCCTCCAAACCAAACTACCATTTCACTCACTGTTAATAAAATTATTTATAGCCTAGATTGTAGCAACTTATTCTCCGACTTTTGGTACCGATTTTTATTAAGATAGGACCTCTAATAACATAAACATTTGAGATTTAAATTTTTGTCCTTTCCCTAAACTACCATTTTTCTCAGCGTGAATAAGCTTATTTATGACCTAGATTATAGCGGCCTACTCCCGGATTTTACATACCGATTTTCATTAAATTACCTTCAATCACTTTCTCGTGATGCGTGTATAGACAGACAGACAGACAGACAGACAGACAGACAGACAGACAGACAGACAGACAGACAGACAGACAGACAGACAGACAGACAGACAGACAGACAGACAGAAGACAGAAGACAGACAGACAGACAGACAGAAATTACGGAAAATTAAAAAGTGCATTTCCTTGTTACTATGGACACGACCGATACAGAAATACCATTCTTTTTAATTTCTGAGCAATGTACAGACAAAACTTTCTTTTTTATTCTTTTGCTTTTCGTGGCACCGACACAGATAGGTCTTATGGCGACGATGGGACAGAAAAGGCCTAGAGATGGGAAGGAAGCTGCCGTGGCCTTAATTAAGTTACAGCCACAGCATTTGCCTGGTGTGAAAATGGGAAACCACGGAAAGCCATCTTCAAGGCTGCCGATAGTGGGATTCGAACCCACTATCTCCCGGATGCCAGCTCACAGCTGCACGCTCTCAACCGCATGGCCAACTCGCCCGGTACAGACAATACTCTTATTATATATGTATATATATAGATAGATAACATGTCCTGACTGACTGACTGACTGACTGACTGACTGACTCATCATCGCCGAGCCAAAACTACTGGACATAAGGAACTGAAATATCGGGAATACGTTGATGTTATAGTGTATGTGTTCGCTAAGGAATGATTTTTTGATATCGCGTCGCTAAGGGGTGAAAAGGGGAGTGATTTTTTAAATGAGTATATCCATATCTCAAAAACTATACAGTTCAATGGCGTGAAAATTGGTATTTTGAACGTCGTTTAAAAATAAAGTAACACGAACGTTTTGGTTTTCGGGAACTCCACTTAAGAAGTGAAAAAGAGGTGAATTTTTAAAATGAGTATATTTCATACATTTCTCGTATTAGAGACGTAAAAATCGGTATTTGGAATCTCTTTTATTAATAAAGAAACATGCATTTTTGTTTTCGGAAAATCCACTTAAGGGGGTTAGAAGAAGTGTGGGTGATTTTTAAAATGAGTATATCTAAAAAAACTGAACATTTTTACAGAAGTAAAAAATTGGTACTTTGAAATCTCCTTTAAAAATAGAAACAGATATTCTCGGGTTTTCGAAAAATTCACTTAAGTGAGTGAGAGGTGCTGAAAGGGACAGAAAATGGGGTTACACATACTTATATATAAAAAACTGAATATTTTACAGATATGAAAATTTGTATTTGGAATCTCTATTAAAAAGGAAACACGTACTTTTGTTTTTTGAAAATCCATTTAAGTGGGGTTTAAAGGACCGATAAAGGGATTGAATTATTACTATTAGGATACATATATCTCAAAACTGAAGATGTTACAGACGTGGAAATTGTTATTCGGAATCTCCTTTAAAAATAAAGGAACATGTACTTTTTGTTTTCGGAAAATCCACTTAAGGATGGGAGTGGGGTGGTGAAAAGTTGTTAGGAAGGAGTTGAATTATTCTTGTGAGGATACATATATCTTAAAAGCTGAAGATGTTACAGACGTGAAAACTGGTGTTTGGATTCTCCTTTAATAATAGAGAAACACGAATTTTTTGTTTCCGGAAAGTCCAATTAAGGGGGGGGGGGGTTGAAAGAAGTGAAGTCGTTTAAATTATGAAATCCACGCGAGCGAAGCCACGGGTAACAGCTCGTTACTTTATACAGAATATACCCATCGCCATCTGCAAGGCAAAGTAGATGGTGATTCCATATCTGACTGCATTCTTGTAAGCAAAAATGTGCCAATGCGAGTTTTTCACTTGATGGGTGATATATAACATAAATTGTTTATCAATGGAGGAAGTAATCAAGCCATAAGTGATTATTACTTGCTCAGTGTTATTCCTTCTCCGACTCACTGTGACCCACATCATTACAATACTGTCCTTGTAAAATGGAATTGCAAAATGGTAGTCTGAATGTTTCATTTCAAAATCCTCACAGGTGATTTAACAGTTACTTTGGCACTCCCTGGATGAGTATTAGCTCAATATTACTCATCAGTAACCAAAAGTTGTTGAGCGTGTTGCATTGAATACAGAATATAGTTTCTTCGGCATCGGGCTGCCGGATATCTGGCCGGGGTTTCTCCGTGTGCGTGCCGGCGCGTGCAGTGCGTGCTGTTAGTCCGTGTCCAGTGTGCAACCTCAGATTACATCACTCCTACGCGATTAGACAAAATACGCAACATGAACATCTTGTCAGAAATAGCCAAACTGGCACACGCCACAAAGATTATTTCACCACCCTTCGTTCTGCATGCACCACCAACGATAACTTCACAGAAGTGAGTCATTGAGTATTCTATAATGTTCACAGGTTGCTTGTCTTCAAACATTGCTCATAAATATTACGTTAGAACAGCCCAGTGATTGACGTATAACGAAGGCTGTGTGTGTGATAAGTAAAAATTCTATGTGAAGGCGATTTTGTCCGTAGATCCCATATCTGCAGGCACCAAACAATCATGATCTACGATTTCTCAAAAATAAAAAATGTCATCAATGTTTTAATGCCTCGGGAAAACTTTCTGCCCAGATCACTCCTCTACATGACCGGAAAATTAATTTTCGTCCATGTAGTTGGGTTAAGTACATGTCTGCCCCTTGCATATTTGAGAAAAAGTAATATTTTGCTTTAAAAGACTCCCATTTTCTTTTCTTTTATTTTCGAGTGGTTATAAGGAAGACGACATGCATTCTCAATGCACATCACCGTAGTTGTGCTATTAAACGCAATATTTAAAAATACAAGTTGGTATACAGTACATAAGGTGCAATAAATACAGTTGAAATGGGTTACGATGGCCTATTTCATTACCACCTCCACTTTATACAATTCAGTTCAATGACTATGAAGTGTACAGAAAACTTTCTCCAAGTAATTGTAGGCATTTCTGGGGTTGCTGGAATAACCCTGACACATTTAAATTATATCCGAAGGCTAAAGCCTGAAGGTCTTTCCTGTCACCACGTGATTTTAAAGGTGAAAATTCAAACCCGGGATCGACCGGGATTCATACCTAGGCCGTCCAAGTGGAAAGCTATCAAATAAGCTACTACACCATTCGCGATCACAATTACTATGGAATGTATACAAAAATACTCTCCCTTTCACATATAATGTGGGATGCATTCCAAATTTACACTTCCTTTTACCGTGAATGTAAACATTTTTTGTGATAGATGAATGGACACATGAATTTCTTCCTCAATAGTACCATACCCATTAAAAATCCTTTTGGCATACTGACTAAACCCCGCCATTTACAAACCTATATAGAAAGGATTTATTCTTAAGTTTTCAGTTTTGAAATTAGGATTCATGCGAATAAATAGGTAAATCTTATAGGTTTGTTTTGGATATTAGGAGATACAATTATAATGAAACCGAGTTTATTTATGCAGCCCAGATAGACATATTTAGCGAGTAACGAGTTGTGCACGAGTTGTCTTGAGGGCAGCATATTTGACTGTCCTGAGATTCTAAATATTAGGTTCATTAGTGAAAGGATGTCAACAAAGCCTGAAGTTAGAAATAGTCATGGTGGATGAAGCTGTTCGTAAGAGTCTCTAAGATATAGCAAAGGGGTGTGAGTATGTTAGGGCGAGCTCTCATTAAATATCAACGAACGCAGCTGTTTCAGAAATGACAAGGAGTGAATGAAAAATAAAATGTTCGTAAATTGTTTCAGGTTAATTGGTTCAGAAGCTTAGGATGATGAAGTGCTGGTTGCGAACAGGACATGAACTCGCTTCGTTCTTCCATATATACTTGTAAACTGTACTCATGATTTAATTCGACGGTGGCAGCTAAAGGTAAGGTGATTCCCAATAACATGTAACATTCACTATGAATATTATAAACATTAAAAACAACCTGAGACTCAGAAAGTGTCTTAATAAGAATTTAGAAACACCAATATTAACTTGATAACTGGGTTTCATTCTCTAGCACGAACAAGTATTTCACCATTTTATTACATGACACTTTGCCCATCAAACGTCCGGTCGCATTTCCAACGAAGTTACACTCTCACTAACGTTCCTTCCTTCTAGTACACCTGTACAAGTATGGAGGAGAAATCCTAGTGCAACAAGTGAAACTCCTCGCGGACATTTCCAATAGAAATTATATTTTCTCAGAAGAAGGCAAAAAATTAAATGAAATAACGAACTATTTTACACAATAATTCCAGGAAATAGACTTATCTTTTTCATATAATGATCTATATCATATAGTAAGTTTAATGGATGGATAAGTGTATTTTCCCATTATTCTAATTACCTCAGTCCCTTACTGAAAAACAGAAGGCAGGGAGTGGATTGAAAACTAAGATGTTGATGACACTTTCTAATTTAAAGAACCATCAAATTTTACTCCATTTACCTTGGATCATCTCAAAATATATTCGACATACTGTTCGATGTTTGATAATAGCGATACACTACACAGCTTTGGGAAAGCTGTTGTGGGAAGTATTTATGAATTAAAGGGGGAGCTCAAAATTTTGATTGAACTCAATTGTTTTTATGTAATGTATAGAATAAGTCTGATGTTTTAATTGATATGGTTATCTGAAGACAATTTACGGTATGAGTTTGCAAATATATCAACCTACAAAATTCACAGAAGTTTTAAAAGTTAATCTCTCTATATAGGAATGAAATGTTGTCTGCTTGCCTTTCCTTCAGAAATTATATCACGTTTAAACAGCTTGGCAGAACTTCATGAAATTATGCACTAAAGTTCTCAGGGGGAACTGACACACGGTTAACATTCTTTATTTTAAAATATTGACCTTGAAATATATTTGAACAATTACTTGCAGAAATCGTGTAATAGCCAAAATAGAGATGGCGTTTGTTTCTTACTCGATGAATTACGCATGTATGTACTGTATATATTTATTGAACGGATCCACCACTTCCCGCAATTACGGGTTGCCGCAATTGACAAATATAGTGTATCAGGATACAGAAATTTTTACCTTACAGAACTATAGCGGTAGTATGGTTTCTAAATTTTGCAGGTCCGTACAAGTGAGATCTCAGTATGTTTACAGATCCACGTATAGTGGTGATAACTATCCTTCCAATGGTGTTCATAGGCAGCTCGAACGTTTTGCAGAATTCTGTGAACAAGACATGTAGGCTATAGTTCCACGACCCCCAACCATTAGGCCGATCATCTCTATTTCATTCAGCTGGTATTTATTTCTGTAGAACGGTTTGGTGGGCGCGTAAATGTTCTGTTTTTCAAGGTGGAATTCAGTAGGCTGTCCGACGTGGTGCTCGAATTGGATAATCGGATCGATAATGAAACCTTTCTTGCATTATCTCTAAAGGCAGTTATGTCAATTCGTCTTGTTCTGCTTGTCATTGACAAACCGTGAACTTCTTATTGTACACGGTTGTTTTTACTGCGGAGTTCTCTGTAACCAATGATCTTATCTTGTGACGACGTGAGTTTCTCAGTAGAGGATAAATTGAGCTTAAATTTAGTTTGGACATATCTCACTGAACTTACGCATGATTTATCCACTTAAAACCAAAACGATGGGAAAATGATGAGACCGATCACAAATTAAACCCCGCCGTGTAACTCAAAATTCAGTTTTATACAAGAAAGGTTACGTGAATTTTCTTTGTAACACTTAGTGCTGAGTAATGACATTCAGAACACGACCAGTGTGTCTGAGTGTTATGACAAGGTTTTGCTCATAGGGTCAGTCGCGTTGCAGTAGCACTGTCTGGCCCAGTGAGGAAAGCAATGGCTAACTACATCACTCCTCATCTTTCCTAGTACGCCTCATTCAGTGCTGCTGTTGGTTTTTGCGTTTTACCTATAACCGCATAGCCTTTGGTGGTGCTATTTGAGGATCCAACGAGCCTCTGGGCTGATGACCTAACTGACTGACTGACAATGGTTCTCCAGGAAATTACGCTTTAATGTATGTGCTCTACAATAACATTACACTGACTATTATATTGTTCATTTGAGTGTATACAGTCTCTTATGCAGGCATTCGCACCCCCCCCCCCCCCCCGACAGATGACATGTATGCAGCATTTGTGCAATCTGCTAGTTATATGATAAATTCGACATTCAGCTGCAGATTTTCTGTCTGAGTACGGTGCTATTCACGCTCCTGACCGAATTACATTGACAGTATTCATAAACTTCATATCTAACCGTCAGAATCTGAATTTAAGTATGGAATTTGCATAATGAAATTCAGTACTTCAATAGAAGAGATGAAGCAAATGAGTTCGGAGAAGAAGCTTCCTAATTGGAGTAGGTCGACTATTTCTAAAATAAATATAACAAGGTTTTCACAGAAATATATATTTTTTTTATTTAAGAATGACTCCATTCCGAAGCAATGACAGCCCTACATTAAACAAAACACGCACTCATATATATACGGTATATACCGAGTTGTCCGCTAGCTCCTTGTAATTTACTCTTACGCAAACTAAAGTTTATATAAAACCTAAAAATACCAGTCCCTATTCTTATACAGAATCAGTACAAAAATGTAGGCCTATGTTTCAGTTTACGGTGTAGAATATAGACGGAATTGATAGCACCAATATTGTTAATAACGTTGTGCCATTGCATTCTCCGCCACGTTAAAAAAGGTCGCCAAGTTAAATAGCTAGATTACGCGAAACGGAAATTATGTAAAGCGAACATTGGTTCGGAAGTCCACAGGGGGCCGAACTTGGAAAAATAAAGTATGATCGCTAAGGCGGTGGAGGAAAAGAATATGAAATACTAGGTAGATTGTTTAAAGGAAACAAAATATGAATTATTATTATTATCAAATATATAAATGGAGGGCACGGTCATCGATTGCATCCAGACGCAAGGAAATATATACAGATATATATATATATATATTCTTCGAACAAGAGAAGAAAATGGGAAGCACAGTAGAACGAAGTATATTTATTGTAAAGGAGTAGTGTTCTTGCGAAATGAGAAGAGAAATACTCAGTAAACGAAGTGAATTGTCAAACAAGGATCAAAGTAGCAATCGTGGCAAGATACCAAGATTGCCGAGCGAATTTCAGACGATAAATTCAGAAAGGGTAGAGAAAAGCGGAATTAAAGCAGTAGAAAACAAGCAGATTATCATATAGATAGAATAGAGACTGAAGCAGTATTGAAGCCAATACTATATAATTGAAAGCACTTTTATTGGATATCAAAAGTCAGAAGAGCAATTATAGATTATTAAATTGCTGGAAACTGTGATATGAACATCATGAACAAACATCATATTTGTATTCTGTTAAGCTTAGTTCAAGCGAGAAGGACGACATGATTTGCAACTAGACCGGCAGTGGGCAGCTTTGGACACGCAGGATCCAGCTTACCTGATGTGGAACGGGAGACCACCTGATCTTTGGTTTCCAATCGGCCGAGTGCAGCAGCCCTAGAATGAATGGCTGAGGAGTCGCCTTGAACCCGATAATGATAAGCTAAATTTTCCTTTAAATTGATTAAAAATAATGCTTTGTAATTATATCCTAAGGCATATACCTTTAATATGAATATAATCAGTGAAGTGTAACCTCAAAAATCTAGCTTTCATGGTTATGATATGTTAGGATCGATATACATGGATTGGAGTAATTGGTTGTGTGTCTAATCGAGAATGTGGCGTATTTGACTATGGTAATCTTGCTAGTGATATCAGAGATGAGTATAGTTTAATAATACAGAGAAAGATCAGATGTGGATGTCACGAATAGGTCAAGTAACCTAACGTTTATGTTCGAAAATCATTGTGATGTGGTTAGGTAGAGACATGCAACAAACATGTGTCATTTCTTGTCAATGCAGAAACAGGAAGGAATGTTATAGTAGAATAGGAGGTTAAATATCATCGTGGAGAAATAATATTTGATCCAGTGAAGAGAATATAGTTTTATGGTGACGTGAACGCTACTGATCCACGAAATATCACTGTAATATTTGTCACAATGTGAAAGGTTATCATTGATTTACTCAAATAAAGTCTCAAATCCCAGGTAAATTAAGAAATAATGGAAATATTTAATTTTACACAATACATACTTTACTGCGTTACAAGTACAATTTCTTCTGCGTCGCACGGCTTCCGTGTTTTGTTTGTGTGTAACACAACACTTTCGTGTGTCATGTCTTTGCTCACGGTAATGCTTTGGTGCAGTGTCACTTCAACTGTCAATTGTCTAATAGTGCTGTTCCTTTAATAAAGTAATATATCTATTGGTCCAGGGATCATGCTATTTTCCGGTTGCTTCGGCACGAGATTTAGGTCTTGTAATTTCCTTATTACATGGTGATTTTCGTCGTCAAAAAAAGCGATAACATTCTTAATGTTGTTCACCTCCATTTTGCTTTTTGAACTGTCCGCGCTAGACAAATGTACAAAGATAATGAGAATCCACAGACATGGCACTTCCATTCATCGGTGCCAGCCCTGGACCTCAAGAAACAAACAAAAGACGGCGCGAGCAGCGATATGCAACATGATGGACTCCTGTTTACAGCTCGTAAATACGTATTCATATTTCCTGCTAGTAACGACGGTATTTCTGAATTTACCTGGGATTTGAGACTTTATTTGAGTAAATCAATGATAACCTTTCACATTGTGACAAATATTACAGTGATATTTCGTGGATCAGTAGCGTTCACGTCACCTAGTTTCATTTGAATGTTATACGTCGTGGGAAATGTATCTACAAGAAGAGATTATGATATTTAAGAGGAATGGCTACGATTAGAAGGAATTACGGTTGAATTAGCTACGTGTTATAGTGAAAGAAAGAAATAATCGTCGAAGAGAAATGATGTAAAGAACGTATAGAAGAGATAGAATAAATGTGAAATATGTGTAATTTAAGACTAGGGGTATAGTGCGCATTGGTATCACCCAAATATCACTCTAAAATTTGTCACAAATGGAACATAATAATTGCTTTTACACATATCAAGTGAAAAATCTGCGCAAATTAAGAAATATTTGATTTTTGGAGAATATTATGTATACGTACTTTACCACTTTACAAGTACATATGGTGTTGCGTTCACAGTGACACACGTATTACGTTTGTCTTACACTTTCAACAATTTCGTGTGTGATATCTGCGTTCACTGAAGTTCTTTACTTTCGTATCATTGCTTCACTTGTCAATGACATCATTTCATGAATTGTATCGCGATTTGCAATATTTAATAGGCGACAAAATAGTATGGCCAATGTACATAAGAAAAAATCAGTGGACTAGTGATTTATTGGTCCAGGGATCATGCTATTTTCGTTCGAACAGAAATGAAAATATTTATTGGTCCAGGGATCATGCTATTTTCGTTCGAACAGAAATGAAAATATTTATTGGTCCAGGGATCATGCTATTTTTATGTTGACCTCCATTTTGCTGTTTGAACTGGCCGCTCTAGTCATATGGACAAAGATAATGTGAATCTACAGACATAGCACTCCCATTCCACGGTGCTAGCCCTGGACCTAAAGAAAGTAACAAAAGACGACACCAGCAGCGGAGTACGACATAAACCAGTCCTGTCTACAAGCCTTAAGTATGTTTTAATATTTCTCAAATAACTACGGTATTTCTTAATTTGCCGCAGATTTTTCACTTGATATGTGTAAAAGAAATTATTATGTTCCATTTGTGACAAATTTTATAGTGATATTTGGGTGATACCAATGCGCATCGTACCCTAAGACTAGATCTGGTACAGGAAGAACTGACAAGAAAAGAAATCTCATCGAGGGAGCAAATAAATATAATACAGGCATATCTAATCGACATTAGTGAATGTGAAGGCAAAATAATCTTACAATGACCATGTTTGAAAATAAAGTTACCATGTTAGGAGTTGCCCTTAATAAACAACACATATATGTACGTATTTCACAAGGCAATTAGAATTCAGTTATAGATGTTTATTTTCTGAAGTTACGGCACATGACTAAAATAAATAAATGCAGTACGGTTAGGTCAGTAGATGCCAGAATTTTGCGTGGCAGAAAAAACTAGGAGACTTAGCAAATCATTTAAAGGTAATCAGAATAAATAACCATGTGGGCAGAACAATTTCGTGGTCAGAAATCATTTTAAATGTTGGAAGATAATAGATATATGGTAATTAAGATTGTTTCATCAAATATTAGCATGTCTGTGGACATTATTTGGAAGGAAAGAATTCAGTTGACAGAATGAGGAGTTATAATACAAGAATAGCTCATATCAAGCGAAAGAGGTGATCATGATTGGAAAACAGTGATGTAAATAGAAATACTCCCATGTGATTATTTGGATTTTATGAATTAAAAAATGAAACATTATTTTAATTTTTCTCTTTCCTGAACTCTATTATTGTTTAATAAACCGTATAGCTAAGATTAACTTTGTGTAATGTAATTATTCTTAGGTGCGTAGGGTGGAGACATCCACATGTGGAAATGATAGGTCACGATTTTAGGAGCACTGCACCACACTTCAGAGTCCACGTTAAACAAATACTTACTATAAACATACCCTGAGATCACCTGACTAGTCGGAGAATTTTATTACTCCGTTATTGGAGGCAGTAAGGGCGCAACGTTATTTGTTTTATGTCCCACTAACTACAGTTTTATGGTTATCGGAGTCGCCGAGGTGTAGGAAGTTTGTCCTACCGGAGTTCTTTTACGTGCTAATAAATGTACAGACACGAAACTGACGTATGTGAGCACCTTCAAATATCGCCGCACTGAGCCAGATTCAAATGTGCCAAGTTGCACTCTACACTAAAGGAAACAGTTGCATCTCCGAAAAACAGGACAGAAAATGTGCATTAAGGCTACGAACACATGCCGTATAAAATAGGAACTTCACTGCTTTTTTCGTAGCTGAGGTGGTCAGATTCCGTAGTACCGTGTGTACGAATCTAGATAGTTCAGAAACAGATTTTAATACTGAGTAGTTATAACTTTTCCTGTCTTACCAACTTCAACTTTGGATGTGGTATGACCGAACTCGATAGCTGCAGTCGCTTAAGTGCGGCCAGTATACAGTAATCGGGAGATAGTGGGTTCAAACCCCACTGTCGGCAGCCCTGAATATGGTTTTCCGTGGTTTCTCATTTTCACACCAGGCAAATGCTGGGGCTGTACCTTAATTAAGGCCACGGCCGCTTCCTTCCCATTCCTACGCCTTTCCCATTCCATCGTCGCCATAAGACGTACCTGTGTCGGTGCGACGTAAAGCAAATAGAAAAAAAAAGTAGGATGTGGTATGATCACATACATAATCGTTTCCAAACAATGGATACTTCTTTGGCCTTGAAAACGGCAGTTTGTTTCGGATTTTAAGTGGCTGAATATGGATATATAGTAACTACTCGCAGGTAGGAAACACGGCAGCCAGCATCGATCAACACAGCAAGTGCTCGAAATTATTTGCAGCTTGGTTCGTACAGATTTTGGAGTTCAAGCAGCTTACATACAAAACATTGTATTATTGTTTCAATTGCTCGCACTCTTCTGAACATGTGTATACAGTAAAGCTGTGAATATCTTAAAACATCGTTACAGGGTAGGATAATCGAATCACTTAATGCAAATGCAGATCTCAAAGACAAACGGTGCCTTCCTAATCCAGCCGGAAACACAACTTTATATTCACTATACGTATATTAGTAATGCAAGCCCCTTCCGTGTCATATCACTAATTCATAAATTATAGCGTTCAATCAGCATATTGCCGCAACCAATCATTTCACACAATCTAACAATTTGGTGGTACTTCCAGTACCTGAATTATAATTATATAAGAGCAAGCAATATGTTTGTGGAATGGTTCTTTCATTTTGCTGCCAGGATTGCATGTAGTCGTTTTTCCTGGGTAGGGTGGGTTCGTTTTAGATTGCTGACGAAGATAATAAGTAGAACAATTTCTAATCTGTGACTAATAATGTTGGATGGATTTCATAGGTTCATAAATTATAAGAGGCTGGTGGACCATTCTGAGTATATACACATTGAATAATCAGCCGTAATTTAGAGTCAATAGTGAACGTATTCATATTGCGCCCTATGTCATACGATCTATAAAGAAAAAAAGAAGCCATAAAAATAAATGTAAATTATTATATTGCAAAATGAGATACGGCAAGTTATATCGAATAGGACTGAAAGTCATATTACGCATTTTCCCGTAACTGTTCCAAGTTCACACGCAGCTACTATGCTTTGACTATCACTTGGTGTGATCATTGGTCATTGAACTGCCAATTGTAGTCGGTTTATGTTTTCGTTATTATTTAATAAAATTATTAAGTACAATAGACTGGATGAATACGGACTGTATGAATAGCATCATCTCAGTATTCATCTGAAGACGGAAAGGAAAACCTCATAAAGCCAAATCGGGTATGGCATATGAAATTTAAGCTACTGTTACAAACTACTAGAGTATTTGACCACTAAGAACAGTAATTCAAATGTCGGTCAAAAAGGGGCAAGAATCAAGTGTACTAAATTTTACAGGAAACAATATAAACTTAATATCTTCAAACGCTTGGTGGTCGTGATGATGTCAGCGTCCTTGGGTATAATCTGTGGGGGAATACATATGAATACGTTCTGTACATGTCGGTAGTGAAGCATTTCTTTTCTAATGGGAGTTAAGTTCATCGGGGTTGTCTGGACTCATGCTCGTTTTACATCTGACTCAAGTTTAGTAGGAATAAAATATACTTATGTTCATCTATGATACAATTTATTGTTATTAATGTATGCTCTGGATGATACCTAGATGGTAAAAATTTTCATAGACGATTTACTTTAAACATGGAGAATGTTGTACATTGCTCAAACAGCCGGTGAATATTATTGTAGGTTACTCTGATCCTTCTGATGCATATGTGCATATTTATATTAATGATTTATTATTCATATTTATATACATATATATTTACTACAGCCATTTAACAAACACTTCCCCCACTTGAGGGTTGCCTAACAGATAATGTATAACAAAATAATGATAATATTCAAGAATATCCAAAAGACTGGAAATAAATCAAGAACGACAAAGCGTCTTAGTGAAGGTGGTTGCGTAAAATGCTAATTGATGATTTTAACGCCACCAGCTCCACTTCATACACGAGTTGGGAAGCTGAAAAGCACAACAGAATGTAAGAAATGTTACCGGTATTTGTTCCCCTGGCTCCAACTAGCAGGTCAATAACTTAAATTTTCTGAATATACAACATACTGAACTCAAGGTGTGATAGTATACTGCATGTAGTGCAAGGTGTACGTCACTATAAGAACCTATCTTCAAGTCACACATGTATATATCATATAAATATAATTGTCCAGCCTGAAACTATGTATAACTCATTTTCGGAAAAATACTGCCTTCTTCGAATGTGACCTTAAATTATTTGTGTAGTAGCTATTCCGATTCATGAAGCAGGGAAATATCCTAATTTAGCGTACCCTACTTGTTTGCAAGGGGAATGTTAGTAAAATAACACACTCTGCAAAACAATCTTCAGTTTCAAAATACTAGAATATTTTCACTAGATGATCAAGACAGGGAAGAAAATGGCTAATGATAGACCGAAAATTTAAACGGGATTTTCCAGTTTCGCTTTAGGTACCTTACCGTAATCTAATACAATAAACTGCCTTTTGACTAAGCATTCCCTACCCTCACCTAGGTACTTTTATGAGCATTGTAACATTTACTATAGTTGTTTGTCTTTAGCCTCAGACACTTGTCGCCTCGCTAAGTTCGTAATCAGCCATTCATTCTATTTACAGTATTTATTTATTTATTTATTTATTTATTTATTTATTTATTTATTTATTTATTTATTTATTTATTTATTTATTTATTTATTTATTTATTTATTTATTTATTTAAAAGTGTCACTTCTCGTACAGTTAACCTCAACTATTTTAGAACTTTGTCATTATTTCTTTTGTTCAAAATATGAAAATATAAATAATTTGTTAGTATTCAAATGTATCATTTCTATACAACATCCGAGGCAAAACACAAATATAAAAAGGGGAGTAATAAAACATCTACTAATAATTTTTGTTGCACAAAAAGTAATCTAGTTCCTGCCTTTAAGTGACCGCTATTATCGTGATTTCAGTCACAGGACCTCTGATCTTACGCCATATACGTACCACAAGGATCGAAATGTTCATTTTAACTAGCATGCACTGGTCGGTATTTCAACCACGACAGATTTCGTGTGAAACTAGTACTTATATCACTGAGCTGTTACGGCCCGTACACGGGTTGTCAGACACATCAAACACAAGATGTCTCAAGCTTTAACCTGAAGCAATAGCAAACAGTCGTGTAGCTATGTTAGGCTATAGTACACGTATTACTCACAATTGACCTCTTGGCCTGGCAGCTGACCAAAAGCTGGTGTTGTGTCTTGAATAAATTTTACTTCTGTTGTGCATAGTCGTACGGTGAGGATTAATATATAATCGAATTTATTTCAAGTAATAAAAAGTTTCTAAAATCCTTCGAACTTTAAATACTGGGCATTGTTACTTAAACTAGACAACCAGAATCAGATTATGTAAAGAATAAGTTAGAAGAAGTACAAGTAAATATAACTTACAGATGAATTTTCAAAATTGATATAATATTACAACTAAATACTTTTTACCGTGGGTGACGCATAAAGACGAGTAAAGAACACATCCAAAACTTCATACAATTTGATACAACATATAGAGCTCTAGCTAACCTCACTCAGCGCTACTGAGAATGCAAACCCTGTGCCTGGGTGGGATGACTTTATAAGAAGCATAATCACAGGAAATATAATCCTCTTTTCTTCAATTTAAATACCGAGTTCCCTAAAATAACATTCCGGCATTTTATGTGATGTCTTAGCAGACAATAAAAGCAGATAAAAATGTAAAAATGTAACCAACTGTATTGTGCGTCTAAACAGAAATAAAAAAGAAATAACGAAAAAAAATGCCACTGCATTTACTCGACCTTTGTGTACCTACAGTAATAAATAAAAGGAAAACCATGGGACAAAAATTTAAAGCTATGACGAAAAAAATGCATTTCAAGGTTATGAACCGGCTTGGTTTTCCCGTCACAGCCGAGGGAAACATTGATATGACCAATGATAATTCGAGATCTGTGAGTTCTGAATGATTCATACACGCACATTTATTTAGCCAAATTCACTTTATGCCCTTCTAAATGGCGACATTCTGGATCTAAACCCACTCTTACACTTAACCACAAAGTAGATAATGACATAATTTTAAAGTGAATACTTAAGACTGTAAATCTAAAAATACAGATTACGTTTAGTAATGGAGTAAAATAATAATATTGCTGTAGCTACATTATTATTATTATTATTATTATTAACATTATTATTATTATAGTGATTATGTTATGTTAATGATAATATTCTTTGTGTATTTTTCAACCTAATGAGAGCTATACATCATGAATACTTTCATTCACTCTAACAAACATAGAAATTGTTTACGTATTTAAGGCGAAATCACGACAATAACGCTTAAATGAGCCTGTTTAAGTTCTATTTCATGAACAGACAGGCAGATAATTCCATAGACTTTCACTGGACACTCAAAGGAGCGGATGCACACTGACGAGTGATTAACGGGTGTCATGAGGGTAGAAGTCAATCTGGTGTTATGCCCATAAAAGGTGAAGAGAAAGATAATATTTGAAGATAGGTATTTAAGTGTAGATTCGTTCATCAGTTGAAGTAGTTTACCAGTGTGCAAGTTTCTTATTATCCAATTTTCAGCCGGGAAAATCTTCTCATAATAAAGGGATACACGAGACCCAAATATTGAAAGAAAATACAAACCCTACGCAGAGTTCGTTGCCTCCATAATTTCCATTGTTTGTTCTACAGTTGCGTCGGTCAGCACAACATCACTGTAACTAATTATTGGAAAAGTCAGTGTTTGTAAGTTTCATCTTGTTACTGTGTGAAAGAAAGGATTCTTTAATTTTCATGGTAAAGAGGTATGAATATACGTTTTTGCAGACACTTGTGTGAAAATTCCTGACCAGTATGTTATACATGATGACATCTAGGTTCCTTACAGACTTTGAAAAGCTATAGCTTCACCACACAGCATCAGAATAGGCAAAATCGTGATGTTTAGGACATTTAAAAATAAGCTGGTCTTATTATGATTATTTGCGTTGCCTTAGTGTTGAATAACAGGCGGTTATCTTCTGCATAGGAGCTAACTGAATTTAAAATCGAGTTCATTTGGGGCATTGTTTTGTTATTGTCAGCGGCTTTACAATGTGAGTAATTGTCGGCATAAAGGTGGTAGTTGCAGTTATTCATTTGGGATGAAATGCCATTTAAATAAAATGGCGTATGGCTTTTAGTGCCGGGAGTGTCCAAGGACATGTTCGGCTCGCCAGGTGCAGGTCTTTTGATTTGAAGTCGGTAGGCGACCTGCTCGTCGTGATGAGTATGAAATGATGATGAAGACGACACATAAACTCAGCCCCTGTGCTAGTGAAGTTAACCAATGATGGTTAAAATTCCCGACCCCGCCGGGAATCGAACCCGGAACCCCTGTGACCAAAGGAAAGCACACTAACCATTTAGCGGTTGAGCCGGACATGAAATTCCATTAATATTATTATTATTATTATTATTATTAAAGCGTCTTTATTGTGGCGAAGTTAGGGCTCCCGGCCCTTTCTTACACTTAACCACTTCATGTATATACAATGTAATTTTTACATAAAATTTAAACATATAACATTTTTACAACCTAAAGTATAACTAAAGCAACTAAAGTATCACTAACTAAACTTAGGTGAGTAAAGTATAACTAAATTATATACAGGAACGCATTGCAATAAACAACCATATTCACTCTCATTCATGCATCCCATTCACACTCAAGAAAGACTGGAAGTGCTTAAAAGATAACGCTGGCAAAGGATTTTAAATTTTGTCTTAGATTTAGCTTCTCATGTCATTGGGGAATTCATTCCACCAGCACGTGGCGGTGATCGTGAACGATCTGTTGTAGGTTCCGGTTCGATGCACAGGAATTTCTAGCGTACAGCCTGACCGAGTATTGAACAGGTGTGGGGAACTAAGGTAGCGAAATCTGGTGGATAGGTAAGGAGGAGTGTTTTCAGAAAGCACTTGGTACACCAAAGTAGTTGCATGGAGTCTACGTCTGCCATTTAGTCGTAACCAAGATAATTGTGTATAGAATGGGGATACATGGGCGTATGGTTGTATGTCGAATGCATACCTGATGCATGCATTTTGGGCACGTTGCAGTCTCATGCTTTGCTCGTTATTGATATCAATAAAAACTGTATCACAGTATTCGAGAATTGGAAACAAGAGTGATTGAATGGCCTTTATTTTCAAGGACCAAGGAAATATATTTTTAAACCGCTTCAGAGGATGCAGGCTTTGATATACCTTTTGGCACACTTTCGTCACATGTTGCGACCAGTTCAAAGTTTCGCTTATAGCCACACCAAGATTCATAACTGTTTCACAAAATGGAATAATGGTATTGTTTAGTGCTACAGGAGGAATTTCGTATTGTTTTAAGATGTGTAAGTTTTTCGAAGTACCAATGATTATTGCTTGCGGTTTTTAAGAGGATTAATTTTGAGATTGTTACTCAATGCAAAATTACTTATGAGACTTAAATCAGCATTAACTTTTTCTACAGCACTCTGAATTTTATCAGTTCTTGAGTGGTAGTAGATCTGCAGATCATCAGCATAAAGATGATACTTGCAATGTGTAATCGATTTGGCAACATCATGTAAGTAAATTGCAAACAGCAATGGTCCAAGTACAGACCCTTGGGGGACACCGAGGGGTTTGTTAAGCCACCCAGATCTGCTATTATTTACTTTGACACACTGACGGCGATTTTTGAGGTACGAACTGAAAAAGTTTATTGCCGTCTTGCTGAAATTTAATGAATCCAATTTTGAAAGTAGCAGTTGAGGAACAACAGTATCAAAAGCACTAGAAAAATCAAGTAGAACCAGTACAGTCACTTGTCGAGTGTCCATCGCCTGTCGGATGTCATCAGTTACTTTCAGTAGGGCAGTCGTTGTGCTGTGTCCTTTCTTGAAACCAGATTGGTAAGGGTCAAGCAGTGAGAAGTTAGTCAAGTAAGTGAGGACTTGCTCGTGTACCAAGCATTCTAGTACTTTGGAAAGGTGTGGGAGAATGGATATAGGGCGATAATCTGATGGTAAACTAGGAGAATTCTTTTTAGGAGTAGGAATGACGATACCGTGCTTCCACACAGTTGGGAATACTCCCTGTACGAAGCAATGATTAAATATATGCGTCAGAATAGGTAATATGGCACCAATAATATTTTTTATGAAAGATAATGGTATGTCATTACCCGGAGCATCTGACTTGAGGGAGTAAATTACACGCTTCACATCGTTCGCACCAACGTTTTTGAAAGTGAATTTTACTTGATTTACTTGGGAATGAACATTTATGGCGTTAATATCATCAGTTAGGTCATCAACTGGTCGATGATGATGATTATTATTATTATCATCATTATTAGTATAGTTAGCATCATAGTCATTATTGTCATTAATATCATTATTAGTGTATGCTGCTTTCGTAAAATGAGAATTTAGACCATCAAGTGGTATACTGGGTGTCTGCATGGTCAGGCTGCGACCTATACCCATCTGATGCAAATGTTTCCATATTAGTGCTGAATTTCGTCTGTTTGTTATCTCTTGAATATATTTATACTTGCTGTTACGAATTAATTTCTTAACTTGATTTCGTAGAATACGGTAATTTTCGAAATCACTAGTGCTTTCAGTTCGCCTAAATCGCCTATACCAAGCATCACGATTTGCCATGACCGACTTAATTTCATTTGTTAGCCAAGGAGACGAAGGGTGAGAAACTCGAATTTTCTTCTTCGGAGCGTGTTTGTCATACAGTCCTAATATTAAAGAGTTCAGTCTGTCAACCTTATCATCAATGTCATTAGTTAGTAGAATGTCATTCCACGGCAATTGATATGCTTCATTTCGTATTATCTCAGTATTAAAATGCTTGAAGTCCCTTCGCATTATGTACCTGGTTTTGTACTTTGGTGCCTTGAGAGAGTAACATAAGTATATGAGATCATGGGTCGAAATACCTGGTACAGCAAGATGTCCATGTTTTACCACTTTCTGCGGATTGTTTGTTATAATAAGGTCAATCAGTGTGTGAGACGTGTGGTTTATTCTGTGAACATGGTTAGTCGCGTCTAGTGTCAGTATATTGTAATCCATGCCATGGAATAAGTTTTGTAAGTATGTTGATTCGTTACTTGTAACTAGGAGATTAGTATTGAAGTCACCAAGAATGATTATGTTTTCATACAGCGGAGTTAACTTCGATAATGCCACTTCTAGGTCAGATATATGTCGTATGTCCGGCGCCTTGTATACTACTCCGATCAGTAGTTTTTGATTATTAACCAAGAGTTCAACAAACATGAATTCAGGTCGAAATGGAGTCTTAGGATCTGAGGTCATAATTATTTTACTTTTTAAGTCGCTACGGCAATATATAGCGCAACCGCCCCCTACACGATTTAAACGATCTAGGCGATGTAACGTCATGCTATTCAGCTTTACGAGATCAGATTTGAGTGACTGCTGTAACCATGTCTCTGTTACACAAATACAATGCAAGTTACTGTTACTAAACAGAGCCTGTATTTCGTCGAAGTGACAAAGAAGCGATTGTGCATTGATATGACAACACTGAAACTATTGTTGGTGGGGAGCTAACCTTTCCTTAAGAATGTCTCCTGCCACGGCTGGTGAAGGGGAAGGTAAGGGTGAAGGCGGACGACAATGAAGAGGGATAGGGTCAATGACATCACGGACATGCTGTTCGGTGTAAATAATTGACTCATTTACGTACAGCCATTGTCAACAGAAAAATTCAAACTACTCACCCTAGCTGTTTATTAAGCACCTCCAGAAATATTTACACAATCACTCTCGCACACACAATCACATTCAAATACACAAACATTATACGCTATTATATCACTCATTGTTTTTCCTAGTCAATCTCGTCGCTCACATAAGGCTTATTAATTGTGCCATGCTGCTAACAAACATTTTCTGTCCATTGTCTTTCAAAACAACAATGCGGCCGTCCTGTGTCCACACCCGTCGGAGTCCGAAGTGATCACGTGCCCTGTTTAGAATAGTTTTTCTGATACCTGTCAGGGATTCTGTCAGTAGAAGGCCAGTTCCTTTTAACAGCCGCTTGGCCCTACAAACACTGTCCCGGTCATGATAACGCACGAACTTTATAATTATAGGGCGCTTACCCGAAGCAACAACCTGAGCTGTGGTTCGTTTTAGCACCCCTAAACGATGGCAACGATCTATATCAGACATAGTTATATCTACATTGAACTTGCCCTTTATCGTGTTGATAACTTTATCGTAAACGTTCTCTGCCGGCTCCTCTAGAATACCATGCAGCACTAAGCAGTTCCGCCGGCTGTACTGTTCAGCTTCATCAAGCAGTTCGGCCTGCTGTTCGAGGCGCTGTTCAGTAAATTCCAGTTTTTTTGTTATGTCTTTCAGCTCACTAGACACCTTTTCTTGGAACTGGGAGAACTCAGCCTTTAGCCGCTGCAGCTCATCCGCGCGGCAGGTGCAGCTTGCGACGTGTTCCAGGCGGCCTTGGAAGTCCTTCATAACATCTTCAATAGACGCTACACGACGAATAGCTTCTTTAGCGGACATACTGAAAGATGCTTCAGGTCAATGACAGTTTAGTTACACTGAGAAAGTCACAAATGGCACTTGTTGGCTGTTAATCTTGCTGATTAACGAGATTTACTGGAGAGGCGTTTCACACAACAGCAGCAGTTGACGCCATCTTGGAAGATTAATAGAAGAGGTCCAATAACAGATCCTTAAGGGAGGCCTGATAGTTTAGTCTTCCATTTATGGTCATCTTGTCGTCTATTTTTGGCGTATGACGCCTAGAGTTGCATAACAGTAGGAGCCATATGGAGATTTCTGTAATTTAGCTAACAGTATGTCTATACTAACAGTGTCAAACGCACTACTGAAATCTAGAAGGGTATGAATATTATTTTATTTTCCGTTCGTCTATTGTCCGCCTAATATGACTTGTTTGTAGAAAAATAACTGCATTTTGTAAAATATTTTAAAAACTGTTCTGTAAACTACTTTTCAGTGACACATAATCAAAGTCAAAAACAACATGAAACAATTAATATTGCATCACAATACTAATTAATACTAATATGAAAAGCAAAGACATTACCATACAGGCCACGAAGGCCCCTGGAGGAGTATAAAGGAAAGGCTTCCACTAACCGTAACCTCAGTTCTACGGGGATAGACTGATTTGTCCTTTACCCGGATGCATTTGCCCCAAGAAATGTACCTGGTACTTATTTTTGGTGTAGGCCGTGTGAACCTCGGGGCCATGTGCCGCTACAGAAGTGTAGATCTCGTTTCTTACATTTGAGTTCCTGGTCACTTCCTTCTGGGTGAACCTAGCACGCCACTTTACCACCTCGGCTACGCAGAATACTTAAAATAATTATTAGAACAGGATATTTACTTTGGTATTTTATATAGGTTTACTCTAACTATTAAATTATATGAGAGCACAAGATTAGAATACACTAAGAAGTAAATGTAGCTTCTGACATACTAAACATATCAAAGTATGAATGAATATTGTTGTAAAGTGTTTTACATTTTGTATCCCCTGATCTACGTCTGGATTTACCACAGACACAATTTCGAAGAAAAGTGCATGCACAAACTTGAAATAAAGTGTTATATTTAATACTGTATATAGAAACGGAATGAATTTCGGTCTTACATTTTGAAAGATAAGATAGATAGATAGATAGATAGATAGATAGATAGATAGATAGATAGATAGATAGATAGATATAGAAATAAATTTCTCAATTTTTACACTTCTTAACTCTATGCAATTCTCTTTAAATTCATTATACATAATCAAGGAACAGTTACAGCAAATTACACTGTGCCTTAATGTTCGATGCTGAGGAACCTATAAAGTGTTAGCTGTTAAATGATTGTACCAATGATGCACTTGACTCGTGAATATTAGAAGTGGCAAAATATGACTGAGTATTGTATTTTAAATTTCTAAACAGTAAGCAAGCAGTTGAGTAGGATCGCCTTATCCTACCGGAGCAAACGTAACGATGAAAAGCTCAAATTCTGTGTAACATTAGAAAGATTTAGCCTATACGCCACCTTTTAAGAAAAATATTGTTTTAGTGCTGGGCGGCTTTAATGCTAAGGTGGGGAAAGACGAAGCTTTACGACCGATTATTGGAAGAAACAGCCTTCATGATATATCCAGAGAAAATGGAGAACGCATTGTCGACTTTGTGACTGATGACAATCAAGTCAACAATAAACCCCGTATAAATAAATCCATCAGGGCATGTTGGTATCGCCAGATGGAAAGACAATAAATCAAGTAGATCATATGTTTATGAACAGTAGATTCCAAAAGTCTATTAAAGACGCAAGAGCATGCCGTGGAGAATATTGTGACGCGGATCATTTCCTAACTATGGGCCGAATGGATATTAAGTGGAAGACTGAGTGCAGGATGACTAACAATAGAGAAATAGGAATACACAGTGAGAAAACTGAAATGCAGCGAAGTTAAACTCGATTACCAAGTGAAAAACCCGTTTTAATAAATTAGACATAATGGGCGAAATAGAACGAATATGACACCGGATAAAGGAATTGGATTTGACAATAATAATGCTATTTTCTTTACGTCCCACTAACTACTTTTTCGGTCTTCGGAGACGCCGAGGTGCCGGAATTTAGTCCCGCAGGAGTTCTTTTAGTAAATCTACCGACACGGGGCTGACGTATTTGAGCACCTTCAAATACCACCGGACTGAGCCAGGATCGAACCTGCCAAGTTGGGGTCAGAAGGCCAGCGCCTCAACCGTCTGAGACACTCAGCCCGGTAATTGGATTTGAAAGCAGCAGAGGTAACCAATGGGAATAAAATGAAACAGAAGGGAAATGGTTCTACTGGTTCTGATGGTTTCCATTTAGAAGTTCAGACAAGTACTTCCGTAGAGCCCTATCTTTGATGCACACCACGTTACCGTTCTTCTCAAGCTTGAAGTGTGGAGGGTTACTTCTTGAGTTTTTGATTGATAGAGCCACCTTACTTGGCTGAACTAGTTATTTACATTCAGCTTCTTCGAAAACCTGAATCATGTGTTCCACTTCTCGGTGCAAAGTGCTCTCTGTGTTTCTCGTCTGACAGGAAGCTCTTTTTATTATTCTTGTTTGGTTGATCAGCTAACCACCATTTCTGTTCTCCGTTGTTATTCTACATTCCCGAAACACGATTAATTAATTAATGGCGTATGGCCTGGTGTAGGTCTTTTTCTAGTAGATGGAATATTAGGCGACCTGTGAAGATGAGGTCCCTACCTAGGATGATTTCTAATGTTGAATACGCCACGCACACCCAGTCCCCGAGCCATTGGAATTAACCAATCAAGGTTGAAATCCCCGACCAGGCCGGGAATCGAACCCGGGACCCTTTGAACCGAAGGCCAGTACGCTGACCATTCAGCCATCGAGTCGGACATTGGAACACGATGACTTACTGGCAAGGGGTGACGAGGAAGAGATACAAGCAAGAACTCTAGAAGAGGTACACATGTATTTCAACGGCATGAAGCAAAACAAGGCAGTTGGAGAGGATGGAATTATGCATCAATACAAAATAACGCTCTTAAGTCTCTTGACATAGTGCGTTCGATCTATGAACGATGGTAGTACAAAGACAGACGATCAGACTATACGGTAGTTTGTATGTGTGAAAGAGGAGTTACAGTGTTCACTACAACGTAACAGTGTCAACAAGTCTAGGTACAGTAAGTGTTTTCTAATCGATATTAACATAGAGTGAATGTTCAAACGTCTTTTGACAAAAAATGTTTAGATATTTCATTCTCAATTGTGAGTACCTGTGTGTTTCATGGTAATTGACAATTATTAACTAGTCCAATGCTCATTCCTAAATGTAAATAGTACTTAATAGAGTATAAGGAGTTAGTAATATGTGCCTTGCAGCAGGGGAGATTTCAGGCAAAGGTTTCTCGTACGTTTAACATATAAAGACAACTGGTATCTGACTGGAAAAATCTGTACCCAATACGTGGTCATGTGCACAGTAAACCACTACAAGATCGACGTCGGAGAAACAGCCGATAGAATAGATAGGCTAATTAGAAGGCAATCAGTAGCAGACCCTAGAAAGACAGCTTGACATATTGCTGCTGATCTGAGGCGGAATTATGGATTAAATGTCTATGTAACTTCTGTAAAATGTAGGTTAAAATATTAGGATTTCTTAGCTTAGCACCTTCGTCAGTGTACGCAAGAGAAGGAAGAGTCTTTCCTTTGCGAAAGAGCACCATAAGTGGACACAGCAGGAATAGTGTAGGGTATTATGGAGCGAGGAAAACAAATATAATATGATGTCATCTGATCATATTCAATATGTGCGTCGCCATAGAAATAAAAAGTGGCATTCATCCACGCTACATGGTTCCTATTGTAATACATGGAGGTGGGAACATCATGCTCTGGCAATGCTTCCCCGCTATGGGCGTAGGTCTATTATTGCTCAAAGATGGTTCTGACTACAAGAATATTTTGGACAAGCATATTCTATGATATTCTAGAAAAATATCCCTCTACAATGGTATTTTCAACATGTAATGACCTCAAACATTGATGTAAACGTGTAACAGGTTTTGTGGAAAATGAAATGATAAAAGTTTTGCCATGGCCAAGTCAAAGTTTGGATTTAAATACAATAAAACACTTGGGGAGCTGCTGGACACACGTGCAAGGACAGGATCACAAACAAACAAAGCGTAGTTCTTAACAGTTTGAAATATGAATGAGCAAAAATCCCTAAAGACAAAATTAGATCCATCATTGTTTCCATTCCTGCGAGATGTAACGCTGTGGTACAATCGAAATGCTATGCAACGAGATATTGCATGCTACTGTCAGAAAATGAACGCTTGTTTTTTGATTTATTTGTCCAAAAGGTCTTTGTCAAAACATTTATGAAGTTTGAATTTCACAATTTAATTTTGTTACAAACAATATTCTACCCCTAAAAGGTTAGTTCGGTTTTTGTCGTTCATATTTTATGTTATGTATTGTACAAGAGATGCCTTTGCTGTCAGGACCTAGTGTTTACAGTGCACTATGTCTTCTGGTATAGGCTAGAGCAATTTTGTTACTTTCATAGATCTGTCTCTGTCTTATCCTTGGCTTTGACAATATGAAAGTGACTGAGGTATGAGCGATGCTAGTAATGCCAATCCTTACGCAGCCAGTCCCTGCTATGAATGGTGTGAAAATGTTGCTCATAGGGTCGGTTGGTGTATGCATTTCAGTGGGCTTGGCAGACTGATATGTAATAGCAACTCTGGCTCGGTGAGGAAAGCAACGGGAAATCACCTCACTCCTCATTTCCCTAGTACGCCTCTTCAGTGATGCCTAGGCCAACTATGACAACTGATGGCAGAGCTGTTGAGGATCCCACCGGCGGAATCGCTGACGGACTGAACCGTTGCCTACGAGATACACAAGGCCGGGAAATACAGCACTCTAAACTTGTCCTCGAGATACTTCCGACAAGCGCCGCTAGAGTTCTCTTTACTATTCTGTCTCGCCCGCTCATTCCAACACGTTGGTTTGCGAAAAACTATAAAATTTAATTAAAACTAGTAATTTCAGAGGACACCAAACTGATATAAGATAAAAAATAGACTAAGAGAAATTGTATGACTTATTTTCTAGAACGTAGGCCTTTGTCTCACACTATGTTAAGACGAAATAAGTAATTCACGAAAACTTAGTGATCAATTAAGACAAATACATATCAGCAGCATTAATATTCAAATGATCACAAGGAACAATTCATTTAATCTCATAGAATATTATCTATAATGTATGACGTACCGATACATAAGATTAGCTTACCTGAGATGCAGGAAGTTATCACAATTTCAGCACTTTGCGGTTCAGGGGTTTCCTTCTGAAATTCTTGTACGCATCATCCTGATCGAAAATTTTTGGTGAAGTTCAGATATCTTCAAACGTTTTTCTGATTTCATTGCCCATATCCTACTTCTCAATTTAAATATTGTTTCTCTTAACCTGGTATTTGACTTTCTCGTCAATAAATATTTCGATTTAAAAGAGCTACTCGTAGCCTTTCCCTTACATAGAAACGAGACTTGTACCCCTTTTTCGTTTGTGACTGGTGCAGAACCGTTATTTGTTGAAGATATATCATTATCTGAATCAGAAATTCTACTGAATTTTGATGGTACGTCATTTCTGGGAGCTGGATCCTTCCTGCGCTTGTTACTTTTCTGTTTATGAACAGGGTACACACAAAAAACAGAAGGAACTTTGTTGGGAAGAATTCGCCCTATTGATGTGCTTACACTAAAATCTGACTTATTAAAATGCGAGCTACACACTCGAGAAGAATTGTTAGGTACCCAAAGAGATCCTACTTTATCACCTTGCCTGGAAATAGCTTGCCTCCATTTCTCTCTTAAACCGCGCTCCGAAGGGAAACTATGAAACGTCACATTTTCTTGCTTTTTAGCAGTATCGGAAGTAAACAGAGGTACACAACAGTTCACCATCTTCTCAACCTACATACACACACCGACAGAAAAAATACTGACAATAAATTGCACAAAATCAACACAACATCACTATTAGTCCGCACATCACAATGTTAAAAGTCCGCCAAGAACAGAACGGAAACCTGACATCTAGCGGCCAAGCCGTGAACACGGTCGGGCCGCTTTTTCAGCGGCAAATTGCTTCCTATTTCCCGGCCTTGTGTATCTCGTAGGCAACGATGAACATACATACATTGTACAAGAGGCAAAACAATGCTGTGAACACAACTAACGCGATAATCGTTGTTGTCAAAACACTTATGAGCGCTACTGTATAAAGCATGTATTGAACATGATATAGAACACTCAAAAATTGCCTGACTGGTGACTAACATGATCTGCCCAAAACAGTATCTTTTTGCTAGTTGTTTTACGTCGCACAGACACAGATAGGTCTTACGGCGACGATGGGACAGGAAAAGGCTAGGAGTGGGAAGGAAGCAGCCGTGGCCTTAATTAAGGTACAGCCCCAGCATTTGCCTGGTGTGAAAATGGGAAACCACGGAAAACCATTTTCAGGGCTGCCGACAGTGGGGTTCGAACCTACTATCTCCCGAATACTGGATACTGGCCGCACTTAAGCGACTGCAGCTATCGAGCTCGGTCCCTAAATAGTAGGGTGAAAGGTTTGACTGCAATAACTACCCTTTCCAGCATAGTATAAAATATTTCTTCGAAGATTATGTTGTTCTGTGTTCAGGCTGGAAAAAAATTGCTGAACTGCTGTAGTGTCTTAGACGACAATCAACAGTGGATAACATATTAGGAAAATATATTATTATAAAGGCAGAGTAAGAGATGCAATAGAAAGTGGACTTACAATAGATATGATTCGCAACAGAAAATAATTTAGAAGCCGAGTGGACAGCATCAAAACATTCCAGAAGAAACCACCAAAATGTAGACCCAAACTGGTCATATCTGAGAAAGAAAGGAAGATTAGAAGTGAAAGGATGAAGAGGTTCTGGGAGGAGAAGAAGAAGAAGGAGAAGAAGAAGAAGAAGAAGAAGAAGAAGAAGAAGAAGAAGAAGAAGAAGAAGAGAAAGTCTTAAGTTCAATGCGGTCCATGTGTGTGTGTATGTTCAGTCCTCAGCCCTAAGGCTGGTTGGATCCTCAACATCTCTGCCATCAGCTGTCATAGATGGCCTAGGCATCACTGCAGAGGCGTAGTAGGGAAATGAGGAGTGAGGTAGTTTCCCGTTGCTTTCATCACCAAGCCAGAAGTTGCTATTGCATATCAGTCAGCCAAGCCTACTGAAATGCATGCAGTCCATAGGCGGCCAAATTCGGAAACAAGAAGAAGAAGAAGAAGAAGAAGAAAGGCAGAGTAATTTCAAACATGCATATACTAACACTCACCGTGAAAGCCTTTATTCGATTACGAGTAATTTTCAATACGCCTAAAAAAGCCGATACCGGGCGAGTTGGCTGTGCGGTTAGGGGCGCGTAGCTGTGAACTCGCATCGGGAGATAGTGGGTTCGAATCCCACTGTCGGCAGCCCTGAAGATGGTTTTCCGTGGTTTCCCATTTTCACGCCAGGCAAATGCTGTACCTTACTTAAGGCCATGGCCGCTTCCTTTCTATTCCTAGGCCTTTCCCGTCCCATCGTCGTCATAAGACCTATCTGTGTCGGTGCGACGTAAAGCCAAAAAAAAGCTGATAATTTTAAACAAAAATACATGTATATTCATGGGTCAGAACCGCGGTGTTATCTGTTGGAGAGGAATAGGCAACGTTTGAAGTGAAATACGATGTGAGGCAAGGTGATGCGCTATCCCCTCTTTTATTAAGTCCACGACTGGAATTGGCTATTAGACTCGTAGAGAAACCTCACTGGCTTCGTGTAGCCCTGCAATATATAGGAAAGGATCCAGGAAGGAAACAGGTGCTTCCTTAGCCTACGAAGTACACTGAGATCTAAATCTCCGTCATGTCAAACATCAATCATTCGTCCGACTGCATTGTAAGGCTCCGAAACATAGACAGCCAGGAATACCTACTGCGTAAAGCTCGATATCTTCGAAAGGAAAGTGATGAGAACAATCCTCAGGCGTATCAGAGATGGAGGGGACTGGACACAGAGCAAAAACAGAGAGACACTATTATGGGTGGATAGTGGATTAAAAAGAACTTGGAGAGCAGACGAATCCAGTGGGCTAGTCATGTGGCGAGAATTCCAGAGAAGACAATGCCAAGAGCTATGGCGGAGGGAATAGCAGGAAAAACTTCGGCCCCTTCGTAGACCGAGGCTGCGATAACGAGATGAGCTGAAAAAGGCAACCTATCGGGCGTAGCGGAAGATTGGAGGAGAGAAGCACTAGATCAGCAGAGAGAAAGATAAATTGTTTATGCAACGTGACATTCAGATCTAATGGTCGCTGAATGATGATGATGAAATGAAATGAAATGTCGTATGGCTTTTAGTGCCGGGATATCCCAGAACGGGTTCGGCTCGCCAGGTGCAGGTCTTTCTAGTTGACGCCTGTAGGCGACCTGCGCGTCGTGATGAGGATGAAATGATGATGAAGACAACACATACACCCAGCCCCCGGGCCATTGGAATTAACCAATTAAGGTTAAAATACCCGACCCGGCCGGGAATCGAACCCGGGACCCTCTGAACCGAAGGCCAGTACGCTGACCGTTCAGCCAACGAGTTGGACAATGATGATGATTATGATGAGCTACAGTAAATATTGACTAAGGCAATATTTGTAGAAAACATGTAAAGGATTCACAGGACATTTTCAGTTTAAGATAACTGGAGTATTAAAGACAATTTTATTTGTGCAATATTTCTTCTTTTTACCCTTCACATTGAAGAAAGGTTCTTTTAAATCTGAGAACTATCTAACTGGTTCAGAGCTTTCGAAGGTATTACGGGCCACTCTATACATTTCTTTAAAGGATGTTGCTAGTCTGGGTAAGGTGCAGCACTTGATTTAATAGGATCAGTAGTTACACCAGTCTACAATCAAGAGAATATAAAGTATTACGGCAACATGACTCTGAGCATATGTACGGTGGTTCTCATTGTACGACAGTTCAAACCCAGACACTTCTTTGTCGGTCCAGAATTTCGCAGTGACAGTTATTCCACATTCTCCATGTATTCCTGGCAAGTCCCCTTGCGAATTCTTCCTCCTGACCCTTCTAAAAAGTACAGTTAAGTACCTTAATCGAGAAGACTGCGACGGAAAAAACTGAAAGGCATACAAAAATCATCTCTCTCGAGGTCCTTACAGCACTTAAATGTTATCCTCAGCTTATTGATTACATAGGTTACAGTTTCATAGAGAACAACGAGGATTACTTGTGTTCTGTCTGCTAGCAGTTCAACGTCGCATTAACACACATACGTGCAGAATTTTGGCGACGCTGGCCTAGAAAAGGTTGGAAAGAAGGACGTCGTGATTTTAATTAACGTACAGTCCCTGCATTTTTATGTTAAAATGGGAATTCGCAGAAAGCCATCTTCAGATCTGCTGGCATTGTGTTCGAACCCACCTGAATGTTTGGCTCCATGGCTAAATGCTTAGTGTGCTGGCCTTTGATTCAGAGGGCCCCGGATTCGATTCTCGGCCGGGTGGGGGATTTTAACCTTCATTGGTTAGTTCCGATGGCTCCGGAGCTGGGTTTGCGTACCGTCTTCACATTACAATTTATCATAGGTAGGCCCCTCTCCTCATAAACGCGCAAGTCGCCTGTATGGTGTCAACTTGAAAGAACAACACTAGGCCTATTCGGAGGCCACACACCACTTACTTATCTCCCGAATGAAAGCTTGTGGCTAAACGGGTTGCACCGCGCAGCTAACTAGCTCGGTATACAATCGTACTAGAGTAGATATCATGTTTATTGGAAGGAAGTGGACCCGCCTCTAACGATATCATCACTGGTAAAGTAAGTTGCTGATCATTTTATTTCCAGCACAATCCACCATAAATTAGTCCTTAAATGTTACGAAATTCTTCTTTTCAAAAACGGTCTATTATTATTATTATTATTATTATTATTATTATTATTATTATTATTATTATTATTATTATTATTATTATTATTATGTCTCTCTTGTTATTATTAAACGGTCTCCTTGAAGATGGCACTTGTATTCTATTGCAAGAAACAGATACATTACGTAAGTCAGCTGCAGGCCTTCAGACTCAATGACACGAATATGCCGACAATGTGAGCAGGAACGTCATAAAGAATGAAGAAACAAAAGACTGTAAAAACATAAAATACTACGGTGAGTGGCTAAGAATGCTGAGAAAAATGCAGCATCTCGCTTCATGACTTCGAGACTGAATCACCTGCATTAAGAATATCGTCAAAATTTTGTATGTGCAATCTAGCTCTCTATACTAGCAAGAGAAATCTCACTATTATTTGATTATATCTGAGAACGTAAAAATATCTTCCAGAATGCCACTGTCAATTTTGAATGTAAACTAAAAGAAGGCGGGGCTGACATCAGAATACCGGTATCATTAAACGCACAGGTACATATTGGTTCTGTCCAATTTTCTTTCACACCACAGCGACAAGTTCAGAATGCATAAATACATAATTGTAAGGAGGTAGTCAAATTGTTACACTGAAGGTATTTTTAATGCGTTTATTTTAATTTCTTACATATCACCACAGAACCCTTCAAACCTCACCACGTGATATTCTTTGAGGATGTGTTTACTTCAATTTCCTCAATATTTCTGGATATTTTCCAGGAACCTTTGAAAGTACATTACAAAACACCTAGTATCTTTTAGGATGCGTTTACCCTGTTGTATTTGTTCACTTGAGTCGACAACAATAGCCTCTAAAATGTTGAAATTCTTAAGGAAGAAATGTGTCTGTAATTCACAGATCGCCGTGAAGAGTTTTCTTTTTTCTAATAGAAACAAAATTAGTGTCCTCAGAAATGATACTGGCATTGTAAAAGCCCTTGCATGATGGAAGAAGTACTCAGAGGAATACATCAAAGAGATTCAATATTGCCGGGCTGAGTGACTCAGACGGTTGAGGCGCTGGCCTTCTGGCCCCAACTTGGCAGGTTCGATCCTGGCTCAGTCCGGTGGTATTTGAAGGTGCTCAAATACGTTCAGCCTCGTGTCGGTAGATTTACTGGCACGTAAAAGAACTCCTGCGGGACAAAATTCCGGCACCTCGGCGTCTCCGAAAACCGTAAAAGTAGTTAGTGGGACGTAAAGCAAATAGCATTATTATTAGATTCAACATTTATCAGAAATAGGAAATATGATGTGCGCGTGGTTTCCGAGCCAGACCAAATATAGGCCCTATAATCACGGTATACATTATCAGTCCAGATCAGTCTATAGGTCCGGTGGTCGGGGGAATGGTTTGAGAATGCGTAGGCATGTCACCAGATCAATTTCTTCTGGTCGGTAGAATCTTTCTACCGCCAGACTGCCAGACCCTTCTCCAGCCAGGTCGTTTAATGCGTATAGATGTCGTTCTCAGTCTCCAGGCTACGTGGCTACAGTGGCGTTCAGAAGTTACCAAGTGTTTCGTGCCTCAACCTGTTAATGAATAAGATGTGGTCGAAATGTTGGAACACTATCAAGAGTTTTTATGTTTGTGGGATATGAAAAGTGAGCCCTACTCCAATAGAGAAACTTGAAATGAAGCTTAAAATTCTTCGTTTTCATAACTAAAGAGGCATAATATGGTGCAAACGACCCTTGGCAGGATATGAACACAACTAACTGCAATGAATTCAGAGTCCACTAACCCCGTTTGGTCTGAAGCTGTGTAGCTTTTAACGAACTACAGACGATCTGCTGGTTTGTCGGTTTTGTCTAGTCTGGTGATCTGGTCTGATAGTGTGTACCGTGCTTACACGGTAAGCCTTAAATATTGTAGCTATTCAGTGGAAATGGATTACCTGGTACTACACACACTGAGCTAAATTTTAATGTGATCTGAGGATATCCACTGTTGTAGCGTGGATCAGAAAACACCTTTCAACAGAACACAACTGAAACCTGTTAAGAAGTAATGCTACCTTAAAAATGAGTCAGCCGTCAGTGGTCAATTCGCATTCCTCAAAACCTGTGAACTTTAACTGAAAGGTTTCCTGACATGAAAATTGCCATAAAGGGAGCAATGTTGATATTGCATAACAGTACAGATACGATATTCTTTGATGGTCTGTCAATTATTACATTTGATTCCAAAAACAAGTAAAACAATATGCTATTTGAAAGAAGATTACCTGGCTCCTAACTTTTAGAACCAGCACCTCCATACGAATATTTTTTTAACTGACACTGAATTAGGTTATTGATTGATTTTTTTATTTAGCTTATGGAAAAATATACAGAAATTTCCAAATTACATAACATACATAGGCCTACAAAGGAAAATGATGCAATAAATTTGGTACCATGCATTTTATTACGTAATGCAAGTAGAGTGGGATTCGAACCATGACCACCACAGTGAGCTAGTGATGATTTCACTCGACTATCCCTTTCTAGACTAACTTCACACCTGCGGTAAATCAACGAGGCTGTTGTCCGCGATTCTTCCGTCACTTGGTGAATGTACGACAGATATGAACTAAATATGAAAAACCTCATTCAACCGGGTCATGAATGGAATGAATGAAGCCCCTATCTAGCGGCGAGGGTAGGAATCGTGCCGGCTGTCGAAGCCTGTCGCACTCCTCTGGGGCAATGATTAATGAATGACAGATGAAATGAAATTATATTGGAGAGTGTTGCTGGAATGAAATATGACAGGGAAAACCGGAGTACCCGGAGAAAAACGTGTCTCGCATGGAGTGACAGGGATTTGAACCAGGGAACCCAGCGGTGAAAGGCCGGCGCGCTGCCGCCTGAGCCACAGAGGCTTCTTAACATAATCACCTCCATAACGTTGTAAAATTTATGGTGGCATACTTTTCCCTAACAGTAAAGTTTAACGTTGCAATAACTCATATAGGTTTTCATCGACTATGAAATGTTAAAGAAGTGGCCGTGGCCTTAGTTAACATAAAGCCTCAGTATTTGCGTGATGAGAAAAAGAATCCACTATTTCCCGAATGTAAGCATAGAGGTACAACAATGTGTAACACTTATGCAACTCGATCGGTAGCAGTAAATTCGTGTAACATCAAATATAATGTAGGTCACAAGATGGGATAAAATAATAATAATAATAATAATAATAATAATAATAATAATAATAATAATAATAATAATAATCGTATGGCCTCAGCTACCGTGTGCAGACATTTCGATTTGACGCCATCTGGCTGTCTGCTCGTCAATTTCGACGTTCCGTTTTACTCTAGGTCCGCTAGATGGCAGAGTAAACTCGATCTCTCTTAGGCGTCTATGGCTGAGATTTAATTAATTTTGTCAGGTAAATACCAAATGTATCACCAGAGATCTTTTACATGCCGACATCGTACGACATGGAGTGTCGAATGGACTTTTTTCCGCCCTTCAGAAATCCGACTACCTCTGCCGGGTTTGAACCCGCTATCTTGGGATTCGGAGGCCGACACTCTACCACGGATCCACAGAGGCAGCTAATAATAATAATAATAATAATAATAATAATAATAATAATAATAATAATAATAATAATGGCACATGGTCCCCTAGAGGAGCCTGGTGCAGGTCTTTTCCTCGTAGGCAGCCCATAGGCGACTTGCATGTCTGTGAGGATGGTACCCTACCTAAGATGACTTCTAATGTTGAAGGCATCACAAACACCTATCCTTCGAGGCAGACGAATTAACCAATTAATGTTATAATCCCCGACGCATCCTGGCATCGAACCTCGGATCTTTTGGATCCCGGAATGGTAACCAATTAGCCATGGAACTGGACACAAGTTGGGACAAATAACAAATTACAAATATTCTACACTAAGACTAATAACCAAGGAAAATCACGATATTAATGTGAAGAAATGATATGAGTAAAACAGATTACGATAGACAAATGCACTCATCAAGCCCTGATTCAGCAAGTATTACTGAAAAGAATTGCTAAATATTAATGTTTTGTATCATTTCCTCTTCAAAAGTGAACGTATACGGATCTGTAAATTAGTCTAATTCAAGGTTAAGTTTGTTGTAAGTCACTCATTTGAACTCTACACTTATAATGTCTCTTATTAAGCGTGATTTCCTACTTATCCGAGGGTGACGTGCGAACGTCAAGGCAATGCCCTTGTTCTTCACTCGGTGAGTAATATGAGCGGGCCTTTCTCTCTGGTCTGTAATTTAGGAAATAATTTATCACTCCTTAATCATTTAGAGAGAGTTACACACATTTCAATAATATTTCTCAGAGCGAAAATCTGCTGCAGCTGCGGCGCTTGTTGTGAAATCTCCCTCGTGTTACCTTGTATTCGATTCGTCGCGTGAGCGCTATTTCTGAAGTCAATTAGATTATTAAGTGAGGCAGGCATTTATAATAAGGTTACATTTTGCTCAAGTGCTGCATAAGAACGTTGAATGTAGGTAACAGAATTTGACATGGACTTAATAACATCGATTCCAGGCATAAAATGCAAAGCCAAAAGCTATCTCCATGTAATTCACGAAAGCCCTCGGTGGGGGGCGGGGGGGGGCCTGGGGGGGCGGGAGGGGGCTGCCGGATCCGTGACATCGGCGCTAAGTTGGATATCATCATCATCATCATCATCATCATCATCATCTGTTTACCCTCCAGATTCGGCTTTTCCCTCGGACTCAGCGAGGGATCCCACCTCTACCGCCTCAAGGGCAGTATCCTGGAGCTTCAGACTCTTGGTCGGGGGATACAACTGGGGAGTATGACCAGTACCTCGCCCAAGCGGCCTCACCTGCTATGCTGAACACGGGCCTTGTGGAGGAATGGGAAGATTGGAAGGGATAGGCAAGGAAGAGGGAAGGAAGCGGCCGTGGCCTTAAGTTAGGTACCATCCCGGCATTCGCCTGGAGGAGAAGTGGGGAAACCACGGAAAACCACTTCCTGGATGGCTGAGGTGGGAATCGAACCCACCTCTACTCAGTTGACTTCCCGAGGCTGAGTGAACCCCGTTCCAGCCCTCGTACCACTTTTCAAATTTCGTTGCAGAGCCGGGAATCGAACCCGGGCCTCCGGGGGTGGCAGCTAATCACGCTAACCACTACACCACAGAGGCGGACTAAGTTGGATATAATGGTTAGATATATACCTAGCCGCCTCAGCACCCAGGAATTAACCTGGTATTCTTCGACAAAAATACGTCTATGCTTTCGGTCGAAAGTGTGTGTGGCAGTATGAAAACGACACCCTAACAATTCTCGACACGCCGCAGTCAATCTTGATATCCTAGAAACCATACAACCTGTAGGTAAGTGGCATAAACCATCGTGAAAACGAGATAGCATAGCAATCACATTCGCTGATGAGAAGCGAAGGAAAACAAAATCGCCTATTGCAGCGCCGTTTTGCTTTGGTAGCTTTGGACTGAGTGGACGTATTTCGATGATCAAAGTGTTATTGGATATGGAATGAAGAATATAACTGCAGTTCAGTGACATATGAAACAAGTGAGTGGTGCGCGAGTACAATGAAATTTGGCGACAGAATTTCAAATAGTCGGAGATGGCCACACAAAAAGCCAAGATGGAATTGGTGACAGGGGATCACGATGATAGAACTCATTGAGACGAATAGATTTGTATGCCAGAGTAAATGTTTAACATTCTAGAGAGTACGGAATACGTCTTAAAGCCGGACATCAGAATGGTCGACGGCATGAGCGAGTGTAGGGTTTTTGCGTCTTTTGTGCCCGGTATCGACATTACGAGGTGTTCTGAGTACAAAAGCAAACTTACCTTATGATTCGAGTGCCTAATACACAATTCACAGCTTAAGTGTAAGAGAATTTAGGTGACTTATTTCATAATCACCGAGGATTTACTCTATCTTAAACAGTAGAATGGTAGTACCCATAATTGTTTTGAGTGACACTAGTGTGCTAGAATTTTGTTGCACGGGACACTTGGACGTGGGCGGAGATGATTATGCAGAACAACTCCGATACGGAAACGCAAAATAGGAAAAAGTGCTCTATGGTGGTCCCAAATATTCTGTAAGGGGACAGCATAAGAAGAAGAGGAAGAAGTTAATTAACGTGACGGAGGTTAACACCCTCACACGCTTCAGAGCAGAAGAAGAGTGACTAACAGACTGCGGCAGAATCAAAGGTCGGCGGTTGCAAAGTCGTCTTCAGCCTACAGGTGGCCACGGCTAGTCCATGGTTCGATAGCTCTGCACTCCGACCGCGCAGAGGAGGGGTGGGCGCGGCTCCGCCGTGACTCTACACCTCTGCATTCGGGAGACGGAGAGGGGAGGTTCCCTACCGTCGGCTGACCTGTAAATGGTTTTCCATGGTTGTCCTTTCTCCTGCACAAAGGCGAATACTGAGGCGGTTCCTAGTGTAGGCTACGGCCGTCAACCATCTCCGGGCGAGATGGCCGTGCGGTTAGGGCCGGGTAGCTGTGAGCTGCATCCGGTAGATGGTGGTTTGATCCCCACTATCAGTAGCCCTGAAGGGTTTTCCGTGGTTTCCCTTAATTAAGGCTACGTCCGCTTCCTTCCTACTCCTAGGCCTTTACTATCCCATCGTCGCCATAAGACCTATCCGTGCTGTGCGACGTAAAGCAAATTGTAAAAAATAATAGTAGAATCATAAAGGGCAGTCAGAAAGAGATACTCGCAAGTTTTAATAATTACTATTGAATGCTCACGTTTTTACTGAAAAGTTTACGTTGAAGGAGGTGGTTTACGTGTTCACCGTCTTACCAAGAAGACATTATTAACAACCGTTAACTGGGAGACATGAATCAACATGCAAAGTAGCACCATTATTATACTAGGAACAAGGTGTGAAGGGTGAGTGACGTAAACGAGTCCAATCATCAGTCTAATGATGGTATATTCGCCGCACTAAAGTAGTTCAGTTCTGTTTATGCATCCAAGTTTCTATCATGAAACATGTGGGATAAGTCACAGTGTGATGATAGTTCTTCCTCAGAATTGTGGCTTATCTAGTCCATGTAAAGGAAGTCAAGGATCAGTTTGAATATACATACTGAACAATCATAATGACGTACTATTTTATGAGGCAGTTTGCGGTATATAGTGAAAAAATTCAGCATCTATATGTATGTATGTATGTATGTATGTATGTATGTATGTAAGTGGGTCAAATTATATTTCGAGAACCATAGGACATGTTTTTATACAGTGTAGAGAATCTCCCGATGAAGGATTTTATGTATTAAATAACGAACTGTTACGAAAGGAAATCGAGCAGTAATGATTTCAGTTCAACAACTCAAAGAAAATAACGATAGGAGACAAATTGTTTGGCTTAAACTGCCTAAACTCTTAAAGGTACCCATAAAATGTATGGGTACGAATTACAGAGCACAAAAAGTTAGACAAAATTTAGTGAGACTATCTTTAATGCTCGATCGTAATAAGTCTTTTAACTATAGAAATTCTGCGCTAGGTATGCGAATAGATTCCATAGCAAGAGAACTGCTGGACAGATTTTTATGCGGGTTCCGCTTTGGCTAGAGGAATTCTTGAGAAAATTTCCATGCATTAAATATTGAACAGTGATTAAAAGCAAACAAGCAGAATTTATGTCTGCGAAACAATGGGAAGGAAATACCACACGCGAACAGTTTCTTCGTTTACACTCCCTAAATGATTAAAGGATCCACAATATATTTGCATTAGATTAATTATACAGTACAGAAAGCTTTAGGACTAGTCCCTGGGACTACTAACATTAGAAACCATCAGAAGGTACGGGAGGAGCATTCCTGAGGCTCAGCTTAACGCTGCCTAAACCGTTATATGTTTATACAGATTTCATTATTATCTAGAGTATCTCCCGAGATCTTTTTCTTTCTATTAAATATTGAACTATGAAATGGTGCAGGGCTTTTAGTGCCGCGACGGTCCGAGGACAAGTTCGGTTCGCCGGATGCAGGTCTTTCGATTTGACGCCCGTAGGCGATCTGCGCATCGTGATTAGGATGAAATGATGATGACGACAAATAAACCCAGCCCCTGTGTCAGCGAAATTAACCAATTACGGTTAAAATTCCTGACCTTGCCGGGAATCGAACCCGGGACCCCTGTGACCAAAGGCCAGCACGCTAACAATTTAGCCGTGGAATATTGAACTATGTTGAAGGTACATTCTTCAGTTCCACTTAGTGACTTTTGTTCTCACGTAACTCTATGGACATACCTATCTGGATTCATGAAATCTGGTTAAAGAGTAAAAGCCATTATAATTAGAGAATTCTACCATGGTGATAATCAAATGAATGAATCCTACTTTGAGTGGGTTATCTTTCAATTAATTTCTCAAATCATTTAAAACAATCTGTACACAATAAATGTTGCATTTACTTCATCCAGAAATATTTAGAATAATAAAACTTGAGAGGTTGAGTATGTCGATCACATAATACCGTATTAACATGTAATAATAATAATAATAATAATAATAATAATAATAATAATAATAATAATAATAATAATAATAATAATAATAATAATAATAATGGGAAAAAAATGAAATGTCGTATGGCTTTTAGTGCCGGGATATCCCAGGACGGGTTCGGCTCGCCATGTGCAGATATTTCTACTTGACACCCGTAGGTGACCTGCGCGTCGTGGTGACGATGAAATGATGATGAAGACAACACATACACCCAGCCCCCGTGCCATTGGAATTAACCAATTAAGGTTAAAATCCCCGACCCGGCCGGGAATCGAACCCGGGACCCTCTGAACCGAAGGCCAGTACGCTGACCGTTCAGCCAACGAGTCGGACATAATAATAATAATAATAATAATAATAATAATAATAATAATAATAATAATAATTCACCATTATAGAACGTCATGCCTTTCAACGTTCAGTCTGCAAGCCTCTGTGAATTTACTAAACGTCGAAAAATTCCTCTATTTGCAACTAGTGCTGTGGCCTCATTTAGTTTTATAACCCTTATCTTTAAATCGTTGGAAACTGAGTCTAACCATCGTCTTCTTGGTCTCCCTCTACTTCTCTTACCCACCATAACAGAGTCTATTATTCTCCTAGGGAACCTGTCTTCCTCAATTCGTCTCACATGACCCCACCACCGCAGCCGCATACAGCTTCATCTATCGAGTTCGTTCCTAAATTAGCCTTTATCCCTTCATTCCGGGTAGCCTCCTGTCATTGTTCCCACCTGTTTGTTCCAGAAAATGTTCTCGCTACTTTAATGTCTGTTACTTCTAACTTATGAACAAGATATCCTGAGTCCACCCAGCTTTCGCTCCCGTAAGGTAAAGTTGGTCTGAAAACAGATCGATGTAAATATAGTTTCGTCCGGTAGCTGACTTCCTTCTTACAGAATACTGTTGATCACAACTGCGAGCTCACTGCATTAGCTTTACTGCACCTTGATTCAATCTTATTTACTTTATTACCATCCCGGAAGAACATACATCCTGAATACATGAAATCATCTACCTGTTCCAGCTTTGTATCACCAATCTGACATTCAGTTCTGTTGAATTGCTTACCTATTGACATCAATTTAGTATTCGAAAGGATCATTTTCATACCATACTCATTGCACTTATTTTCAAGTTCCAAGATATTAGACTCCAGGCGTTCGGAACAATCTGCCATTAAGACAAAGTCGTTAGCATAGGCCAGACTGCTTACTACATTTCCACCTAACTGAATACCTCCCTGCCATTTTATAACTTTCAGCAGATGATCCATGTAAACTACGAACAACAAAGGTGAAAGATTACAGCCTTATCTAAACCCTGTAAGTACCCTGAACCAAAAACTCATTATACCATAAATTCTCACTGAATCCCAATTGTCAACATAAATAATACCCTTACTTCCATATTCTCCCAGTATAGTGAACATCTTTTCCCTCGGTACCCTGTTATAGGCTTTCTCTAGATCTACGAAACATAAACACAACTGTTTATTCCTCTCGTAGCTTTTTTCAATTACCTGGCGCATACTGAAAATCTGATCCTGACAGCCCCTCTGTGGTCTGAAACCACACTGGCTTTCAACCAACTTCCTCTCAACGACTGATCGCACCCTTCCTGTCAAGATGCCAGTGAATACTTTGCTTGGTATGCTAATCAATGTGATACCCCGATAGTTGTTGCAATTCTCTCTGTTCCGTTGCTTATAGATAGTTGCAGTTACTGCCTTTGTCCAATCTGAAGGTACCTTACCAACACTCCATGCTAGTCTTACTATTGTATGAAACCATCCCTGCCTTTCCACTGTACCGGGCGAGTTGGCCGTGCGGTCAGGGGCGCACAGATTTGAGCTCGCTTCAGGGAGATAGTGGGTTCGAACCCCACTGTCGGCAGCCCTGAAGATGGTTTTCCGTGGTTTCCCACTTTCACACCAGGCGAATGCTGGGGCTGTACCTTAATTAAGGCCACGGCCCTTTCCTTCCCATTCCTAGGCCTATCCCATCATCGCCATAAGACCTATCTGTGTCGGTGCGACGTAAAGCAATATAGCAACAAAATCTTACCACTATATTTCACCATTTCAGGTCTAATTTCATCTGTTGCTGCTGCATAATGACAATGGAGTTTATTTATAATTCTTTCCACTTCGTCAAGCGTAATTTCACCAACATCACTTTTCTCCTGCCCGTGAGTTCGGTTATCCGCGACACCACCATGAAGATTCCCGTCTACGTTGAGAAGACTTTCAAAATATTCCCTCCACCTGTCCAGCGATTCCCTGGGATCTATTATGAGTTGACCTGAATCACCCAAAACACGGTTCATTTCGTTTTTCCCTCCCTTCCTAAGGTTCTTTATTACTGTCCAGAAAGGTTTCCCTGCTGCTTGACCTAGCCTTTCCAGGTTATTACCAAAATCTCCCCACGACTCCTTTTTGAATTCAGTAACTATTTGTTTCGCTCTGTTTCTTTCACCTTTCATCATTCCTTTCTAGTCACACAATGCTTCATAAAACTTGTCAATTTCATTCTCATCAGCACCCTCACATGGTGAAATACACTGAGACAATTCTTACCCTAATTCCTCCAACTGCCAAATCTACCCACATCATTCGCTCATTTACGTGCCTGACAGAAACTATGTTGCGTGCAATAGTATTCCTGATGAACAGCCCTACCCCAGACTCTGCCCTTCCGTTTTTAACACCCGTCAAGTACTTCTGCCTGCTGTCATTTCTTGATGGATACAGTACTTTTGCATCCATCTCTTGGCACAGGCCAGAGTAAAGTGTAGCTTCCACCGAAGTCCCAGTCAACATCCATAGCTGTGACAATATGGAAGTTGCTGGGGTATGGGTAGTGCTGAGTAATGACATTCACAGAATGACTAGTGCATCTGAATGTTATGAAAGGTGCTGCTCATAGGGTCAGTCGTGCTGCAGTAGTACTTTTTGACCCAGTGAGGAAAGCAATGGCAAACTACCTCACTCCTCATCTTGCCCAGTACGCCTCATTTTGGTGCTGCCATTGGTTTTTGGGGTTTCCTTATAACCGCATAACCTTTGGTGGTGCTATTTGAGGATCCAACCAGCCTCTGGGCTGATGACCTAACAGACAAGTACACTTGATAATCTCCCCTTACCCGAATATAATTTATTCCTAGCACATACATATGCATCCTCTTTACTGACTCAGCCAGTTCTACTTTCTTTCTCCCATAAGCCCCATTATTATTGATAGCTCCCCATCGAATTCCATTTCGTTCGCCAATTTGTTTCCAAATAGTCCCTCGCCTGTCAAAAGGGAGTGGGACTCCGAGGCTTGCTTAAAATGTTTTGAGTTCGGTAAATTCATTAAGCAGTATGCTACCCTACTTACAGATAGTCCAAGAGTGGATCTCTCCTCTAACTGGTTAGGGACCATCGATGAATTGTCTAATCCTAGCCACCTGAGCTCAAAGAGGACCATGGTTCAGAATATGTCCGAGCTGCCCACTCCCATTCCATAGCAACTGGTATCCCGACTCTTAGGACCAATTTCTAGGCCACTCAGCCGTTGTCTATGGTTCACAAACTAGGACGTGACTACAGTAATCCACGCCATGAACAGTATAATAATAATAATAATAATAATAATAATAATAATGGGACCGAAAAATCACAACTGATGTCACGCTCAGCAACTATAGCAAAGCAAAGCAAAGCAAAGCAAAGTCACCTCCGTACAGGGCATGAAGGCCCCTGGAGGAGTGGAAGGTAAAGGCTTCCACCATTGTTAACCGCGGCACGTGATGGGGTAGAGTGGTTAGTTCTACGCCCGGCCGCCTTTGCCCCCAGGAATTAACATGGTACTCATTTTTGGTGTAGGCTGAGTGAACCTCAGGGCCATATGCACCTCCGGTAGTGAAAATCTCGTTTCTTAAATTCCACGACTTCCTGACGGTGACTCGAACCCACGTCCTTCCGGGCGAACCGAGCACGCTTTTACCGCCTCGGCCAGGCAGCCCCTTCAGCAACTACATGCCAGATATTATTCTAATCAACAAATCAAACAGAGACATTGTAGACATTGCTTGTCCAAACACCTCCAATCTGCAAAGAACAATAGCTACAAAGATATCAAAATACACAGAACTGGCAATAGAAATACAGCGCCTTTGGAAACTAGAATCAGTCATCACAGGTTTTTTTTTTTTTTTTTTTTAATTTTGCTATTGGCTTTACGTCACACCGACACAGATAGGTCTTATGGCGACGATCGAATAGGGAAAGTCTAAAGAGTGGGAAGGAAGCGACCGTGGCCTTCATTAAGGTACAGACCCAGCATTTGCCCGGTATGAAAATGGGAAACCACGGGAAACCATCTTCAGGGCTGCCGACAGTGGGGTTCGAACCCACTATCTCCCGGATTCAAGTTCACAGCTGCGCGCCCCTAACCGCACGGCCAACTCGCCCGGTCATCAGAGTTTCAATGGCAATATCATGTACTGGTGTTATTCCCAAAAGCTTGACAGCTCTTTGGCCGCATTAAACTGCATCGTCACACCTACGTTGAACTGCAGAATGCCACCCTCCTGAGCAGCTGCTACATTGTGATAAAGTTTCCAAGAACGACTATTTCTCTGAGTTACACCAAACAGCGTGATGTTCCAGGTCGCAGTTCCGGTGACACTGAATGATACAGTCGATTCCAAAAATGGGAAGATATAAAGTTTTTAGGGACATCATCTGTGCAATTTTTCTATGTGTTTTGTATGTTGTAATTATTTCTGTTGTAGATATTTGGTGATATCTGTATAGTTTCATATTTAAAAGGGTGACTCTTGTCCGCCTCTGTGGTGTAGTGGTTACCGTGATTAGCTGCCACCCCCGGAGGTCCGGGTTCGATTCCCGGCTATGCCACGAAATTTGAAAAGTGGTACGAGGGCTGGAACGGGGTCCACTCAGCCTCAGGAGGTCAACTGAGTAGAGGTGGGTTCGATTCCCACCTCAGCCATCCTGGAAGTGGTTTTCCGTGATTTCCCACTTCTCCTCCAGGCAAATGCCGGGATGGTACCTAACTTAAGGCCACGGCCGCTTCCTTCACTCTTCCTTGCCTGTCCCATCCAATCGCCCCATCCCTCCACAAGGCCCCTGTTCAGCATAGCAGGTGAGGCCGCCTGGGCGAGGTACTGGTCATTCTCCCCAGTTGTATCCCCCGACCCAAAGTCTGAAACTCCAGGACACTGCCCTTGAGGCGGTAGAGGTGGGATCCCTCGCTTAGTCCGAGGGAAAAACCGACCCTGGAGGATAAACAGATTAAGAAGGAGAAGAAGAAGAAGAAGACTTGCCTAGGGCAAGTTAGCACATTATGTTACCGGCACAAGCCGAGTCTTACTAAATGGATGTACAAGTAGTAATAATAATAATAATAATAATAATAATAATAATAATAATAATAATAATAATAATAATAATAATTGTTACGGAGTTACCGTGGTAGTTAGAGGTGAAAGAAGTTGCGGGCGGGAATAGGTCTCAACTACAAAATTAAAGTTAATTTAAAACTTTAACAAAGGTTATATTTTCTTTTCAAAATCAACAGATTATAACAGGTACCAAGTAGCAGATCAACAATTAACAAATTACAGCTCATTACAAAATTTGGGCTTCGAGCCCCAAGTTTACTTTCTGAGCTCTCAGCTCGCAATCACAATTGCTAAAGGGCAGAAAACCCCTAAGTACAAGGAGCACTTGCGCCTAATTACAATGTTAAGGAAAAGAGCAGACCCGCTCTCAATTTGACAAGTCTCTCAAAGGCCACAACTTTCACTTCAGACTGCCCTCAAAGCACACCAAGAAACAGGGGTATTAGATACCCAACCTACAGGGCCTTTACATGAGGAAAACAAACATCAAGTTAAGTTACTGGCCCATAGTGCAAAATAGAATGGAGGCGATAACTTGCACTCCAACACAACGTTCGTGTCAAAACCTATGTGGCGCTAGGCCGATAATACAGGGGCTAATCCCAATCTAGGGAGGTGACACGTATGAGAAAACTTACTATATTAAAGAAGAGAAGAACGGTTATGAAAACGTAGTCACCTCCTTTTTCAAAAATGAAGGGGAGTTCGAGAGGGTGAAGCACTCTCTATCCCCGCTTCACAGATTTGTAATTTATAGATAGACGGAAAAGAATTTACATTTTTAAAAGGTAGGTTACATACTAAAGGTTTCGAACCCTCCCAGAGAGTTAAACTGCTGAGCTAGCAAGAAATAAAGATGTTAACAGGCCATTACCTTGTAGATGAACTGCTACTTGAAGAAAGAGGCGCAACCCGCCCCCTGCTACATATTCACACACTAAGAGAGATGTTACTGAAGTGGCCCCGAGACAAGAAAATCAGCAGTTTATATACCCTCGTGGAACATTCGAGACCTTTCATGAATGATAACAACCCGCCCACCAACTTTTATTGGCCAACAGCAAAAACTAATACACAAGACGAGGAAGAAACACCTTATTGGTGGAAAATTAATTACGTAAATTCATGATTGGTTACATTCAAAACGGGCGGAAAGAAAGGATTAATATTGCCAACCCACAAACCACAGAACAAAATTTAGTAAAAATAAAACTTAGGAATACAATATTTCTTCAAGAAAGTTCATTCCATTGCACCAGAGTGTGTTACCATAGTTTTGGGTAGCGACATCTGTTAGAGAATGTTCAAACTTCTTGATACGGAGCAAACAAACACAAATCAAAATAGACACAGTTCAGAACACTTCAAAATTACCAAATTTACAGTGGTGATATCTTCCGAGAAAACGTTGAGTAAATACAGTTTGTTAAAGTTCAGGCTTTCTCCTGTAGAGAAGTTTCAACTGGCGCAATATTTGAATTAGCAGCGTGGAGGTGTACCACCCGGCACAATAATAATAATAATAATAATAATAATAATAATAATAATAATAATAATAATAATAATAATAATAATAATAATAATAATCGTTAAACCTATTTCGGAGACTATTTCTTCATTGTATTCACGGTTACGAACGTATGCATTCTCAAATTCTTACTTCATTCTGAAAAAAGCGGCATAATGAGGATCGAATTCGATGCTTCTGTATGGCAGACTCGTAACACCGACTATTCGATCAATGAGATAGTCCATTGATCATAGTTGAAAGTCAGACCTGTGGAAGTAGTGGTTGTGGTGGAAAACAGGAGTGGGGTATACAAATAAATTATCACATATCTTACCGTTAACTGAAAGGGAAAGAACAAGAATTCTAACTTCTCGAAGAATGAGAATCGAGTAAAGTACAATAACCAAAAGGGTGCAAAGGCTTAACATTTCCTAAGTCTCACAAGACTAATACTAAGACTAGTAAAGAAACAATATCCGGAAATGCAAATGCTGATAAGAAGAATTTCGTACAATTAAAATGAAGCACTTTCAGAGTTACCCGAGGCTACGTGATCATCATATACTCAAACATTAGCAACTCCTGAGAGGACTTAGAGCAATCACGTAATGAAATATCCATGATTTACAAAGTACACCATGACAGATGTTTCTGTGAACCCTGTGATAATCAGGTATATCATGTTTACTTAATACACTGGAGGAAAAAGTACTCAATAACCATGAAGTAAGGAATGTATAAAACGGAATTTTGGCAGTATATTTGTCGAGGTAACGTACATCATTAATTTAAGATACAAGACTATAGGTTAATACCCGAGGTGTGGGAAGCAGGGCCGATATCTCGTACAACAATATGCAGTAAGAGGGTGTGGACCGCAGGGCCGACGACTCGTACAACAATATGCTGTAGCAGGGTAAGGACAGTAGGGCCCCAGCTCGTGCAACAGTATGTAGTAAGATGTAAGGACAGTGGGGCCCACAGTTCGTACAACAATATGCAGTAGCAGGTTAAGGACAGTAGGGACCACAACTCGTACAACAATATTCAGTAGCAGGGTAAGGACAGTAGGGCCCACAGCTCGTACAACAATATTCAGTAGCAGGGTAAGGACAGTAGGGCCCACAGTTCGTACAACAATATGTAGTAAGAGGTTAAGGTCATTATGGCCCATAGCTCGTGCAAAAATATGTAGTAAGAGGGTGTGGACCGCAGAGCCGACGTCTCGTACAACAATATGCAGTAGCAGGGTAATGACAGTAGGGCCCACAGCTCGTGCAACAATATGTGGTAAGAGGTAAGGACAGTAGGGCCCACAGTTCGTACAGCAATATGCAGTAGCAAAGTAAGGACAGTAGGGCCCACAGTTCGTACAGCAATATGCAGTAGCAGGGTAAGGACAGTAGGGCCCACAGCTCGTACAACAATATGTAGTAAGAGGTAAGGACAGTAGGGCCCACAGCTCGTGCAACAATATGTGGTAAGAGGTAAGGACAGTAGGGCCCACAGTTCGTACAGCAATATGCAGTAGCAGGGTAAGGACAGTAGGGCCCACAGCTCGTACAACAATATGTAGTAAGAGGTATGGACAGTAGGGCCCACAGCTCGTACAACAATATTTAGTAAGAGGTATGGACAGTAGGGCGCACAGCTCGTACAACAATATGTTAGTAAGAGGTATGGACAGTAGGGCCCACAGTTCGTACAGCAATATGTAGTAAGAGGTATGGACAGTAGGGCCCACAGCTCGTACAACAATATTTAGTAAGAGGTATGGACAGTAGGGCGCACAGCTCGTACAACAATATGTTAGTAAGAGGTATGGACAGTAGGGCCCACAGTTCGTACAGCAATATGTAGTAAGAGGTATGGACAGTAGGGCCCACAGTTCGTACAGCAATATGCAGTAGCAGGGTAAGGACAGTAGGGCCCACAGCTCGTACAACAATATGTAGTAAGAGGTATGGACAGTAGGGCGCACAGCTCGTACAACAATATGTAGTAAGAGGTATGGACAGTAGGGCCCACAGTTCGTACAGCAATATGTAGTAAGAGGTATGGACAGTAGGGCCCACAGCTCGTACAACAATATTTAGTAAGAGGTATGGACAGTAGGGCGCACAGCTCGTACAACAATATTTAGTAAGAGGTATGGACAGTAGGGCGCACAGCTCGTACAACAATATGTTAGTAAGAGGTATGGACAGTAGGGCCCACAGTTCGTACAGCAATATGTAGTAAGAGGTATGGACAGTAGGGCCCACAGTTCGTACAGCAATATGCAGTAGCAGGGTAAGGACAGTAGGGCCCACAGCTCGTACAACAATATTTAGTAAGAGGTATGGACAGTAGGGCGCACAGCTCGTACAACAATATGTAGTAAGAGGTATGGACAGTAGGGCCCACAGTTCGTACAGCAATATGCAGTAGCAGGGTAAGGACAGTGGGGCCCACAGCTCGTACAACAATATGTAGTAAGAGGTATGGACAGTAGGGCCCACAGCTCGTACAACAGTATGTAGTAAGAGGTTAAGGACATCATGGCCCATAGCTCGTGCAACAATGTGTAATACGAGGTAAGGATAGTAGGGCCCGCAGCTCATACAACAATGTGTAATACGAGGTAAGGATAGTAGGGCCCACAGCTCATACAACAATGTGTAATACGAGGAAAGGATAGTAGGGCCCACAGCTCGTACAACAATGTGTAATACGAGGTAAGGATAGTAGGGCCCATAGCTCGTGAAACAATATCAAGTAAGAGGTTAAGGGCAACAGGACTCATAGCTCGTACAACAATATGTAGTAGCAGGGTAAAGACAGTAGGGCCCATAGCTCGTACAACAATATGTAGTAGGAGGGTAAGGGCAACAGGGCCCACAGGTCGCAAACAATATGCAGTAAGAGGTTAAGGGCAGCAGGACCTAGTGCTCGTACAACAATCTGTAGTAGGAGTGTAAGGACACTAGGGCCCACAGCGTTACAACAGTGGGTAGTAAGAGGATAAGGGCATCAGAGCCTGCAGTTTGTACAACATTATGTAGTAAGAGATGCAGGGCACCAGGGCCACAGGTTTGCAACAGTCTGAGTAATTGATAAATGCAGCATGGACCACAGTAGGAGAGTAAGGGTTGTAGGGTTCACAGTCCGTCCCAAGAGGCTCCCTTCCCCCGCCCCTTCTCTCCCGGTGTACTCTCACCTGTGCGCGGTTATAAAGCTTGCCCGGCCGCCACGGCCTCTGATTCTCCTACGGACGTGCAACACAGTCTCTGTTCAGTGAAGTTAGAAAGTGCGACTGGTTCTCATCGGTCATCATGAGGCAGCTCAACAAGGTACGTTCTGTGAGTGTTTATGCGTTGTGCCATCTGCTGTTCGCTTTACCTTTAAACAGTTTGGCTATTCTTTCTGCGACATAGCCTACCTTACTCCAACGGGATGAGATAGAATATTTTACAGGCTTGAATCTATCGTCTCTTACACGCTGCTTACATGAGAAAACGATTGAAGAACAGTTAGACCAACTTATACTATTTTTCAAATCACGTGTTTTCGTTGGTAGATTGAGACGGAATTCGTGATTACGTTGTGTTATTATTATTATTATTATTATTATTATTATTATTATTATTATTATTATTATTATTATTATTATGTTCGAAAAACATAATATTTGCAATAAATATACAATTACACTAAATGGCTTATTGAATGGCGGGTGCTATAGCTGAAAAAATATCTGATATTCACTCAGCTAGGTTCATGAATGTCACCCAGTGTGTTTTTGAGTACAGAACGGTTGATTAAAATTTGTTGGTTTATAGAAACGAATAGGGTTGAAAAGTTGATTTGGCATATGTATACTTGGTTAACCCGAACTTACCTGAGTATGTGTCCCCGTCAGGAAGTTGAGGAATTCATAAACGAGGTTTGTTCTGGCGAAGCAATTGGCCCTGTGGTTCACTAAGCCTAGACCAAAAATTAGCACCAAATTAATTCCTGGTGTGGAAAGCAGGCGGGAGCAGAAGTAACAATAATTATATCCCAATTTGTGCTGAGGTTACGAATAGTGGAAGTTTTTACCTTACACTCTTCTGAGCCTTCTGTTATAAAACTGAAGAGTTAAGAGTGATACTCCAAGTATAATGTGGGTATTAATGGATGTATACTCGTTTAAAAAAGAGGAATATGCGCATGGTATTGTACGTTACTAGCACTTAAAATTTTATTCGACTTACTTGTTATCAGAGGGGCTGCCTGGCCGAGGCGGTAAAGGTGTGCTCGGTGCCCGGAAGGACGTGGGTTCGAATCCCCGTCAGGAAATCGTAAAATTTTAAAAACGAGATTTCCAGTTCCAGAGGTGCATATGGCCCTGAGGTTCAATCAGCCTACAGCCAAAATGAGTACCAGGTCAATTCCTGGGGGCAATGGCGGCCGGGAGTAGAGCTACGAGGTTGGACGTACAGCCGAGGTTACGAATGGTGGAAACCTTTACCTTCCACTCCTCCGAAGGGCCTTGATGGCCTGTACGGAGATGACTTTGCTTTGCTTTACTTGTTATTACAATATAATTTACCTTCCATATGGATACAAACCCTGTGGATATCCACAACAAACATTATACCTGAAGGTTCAATTGTTTCTATGTAACGTGAATGTGCGAGAAACTTATTGAAAACTGTAAGTTATTCACATCTCTTTCACTTTCTTACGGGCTAAATGACGCATTAGAAGCTAATTTTCTTTTCTTGATTTGCAGAAAGTCCGCCTCTGTGGTGTAGTGGTTAGCGTGATTAGCTGCCACCCCCGGAGGCCCGGGTTCGATTCCCGGCTCTGCCACGAAATTTGAAAAGTGGTATGAGGGCTGGATCGGGGTCCACTCAGCCTCGGGAGGTCAACTGAGTAGAGGTGGGTTCGATTCCCACCTCAGCCATCCTGGAAGTGGTTTTCCGTGGTTTCCCACTTCTCCTCCAGGCGAATGCCGGGATGGTACCTACCATAAGGCCACGGCCGCTTCCTTCCCTCTTCCTTGCCTATCCCTTCCAATCTTCTCATCCCTCCACAAGGCCCCTGTTCAGCATAGCAGGTGAGGCCGCCTGGGCGAGGTACTGGTCATTCTCCCCAGTTGTATCCCCGACCAAGAGTCTGAAGCTCCAGGACACTGCCCTTGAGGCTGTAGAGGTGGGATCCCTCGCTGTGTCCGAGGGAAAAGCCGACCCTGGAGGGTAAACAGATGATGATGATGATGATGATGATGATTTGCAGAAATTTCTGACAAATTATTTAATTTCCAAACACTACAATTTTATACAGTGGCATACTTACCTATATATTTGTATGTTCGAAGCACATATGGGACCTACAGCGTAATTGGATTGTTTTTATTATTTAAGAAAAACTGATAACGTAGACAAAATGTGTTGGCGATGTTCTCACATGCAACACAATCTGCTTACTGTGTATTTATTTATCAGTTAAATCGTGATTAATTTGTTGAAAACTTAAAAGCATCACCTGATATTACCTGTTACACAGAGCGAGAGTAACCTTGCAGGGTTTTCATCATACCCCGAAGCTCCTGTGTATAGCGAGAATGGGTTTTTTTAAGCCTCTCCAATAGCTGTTGTTCATTCGTTGTCTGTAATACTATGTATCAGCATAGAGTAGGAGACAGCAAACTAAACATGAGTTAAGTTACTTTTCGAACATAAGTCTGCTGTGAGAGAGTAGGAAAGTGAACGAGCACTCAGGATATCCGTTGGAAGTCGGAAGTCTCCCTGCACCGGAATTGATCTCTCAACTTTGGCTTCCTACTACTCTCACGTTACACAGTGTTCAGAGATTTATTTGCAGGACTTACCATATGGAGTGACAATAAGGATGAAACTGTTAACAAAATGATTTCCAGTCATCTCTTTGTGCCTCGCAGTCTCCTTAGACAGAGCGACCATAACATGTCATAAACATTCGGACAACAAAACGCATTAATAATAACAACAATATAATAAAACACTTAGTTTTCCAAGATGACCAGTCCAACCAGACAACTTGCAGATGAAGGAATGACCCGTGGTCAACGTGACGGTATGTTCAGCCATATGGCCATATTTCATGACCAGATACACCTCTCTTATCAGACAACTCCTCAGCATATCTCATGAGGCTAAGTGGATCTCATGCCAGCCCTCAGTCCAGGATTGAAATACTAGGAATGACAGGGAATCGAACCCAGGGCCTTCGGGTAAGAGGCAGCCACACTAACCCCACGCTACTGGTATAATATTATTAATAATAATAATAATAATAATAATAATAATAATAATAATAATAATAATAATAAAAAGAATATTTGTATGGTTGTATGCCAAGTTGGGCTCAGAATGTCAGCGCTTTTCGTCTGAGGTTCTCAGCCCGGAGAGTGCCAGAAGTTCTTTCAATACTACTTTAACATCGCAATAATTCAGATAGATATTCGGCGATTGTGGGGTAGGAACGGACTAGGACTACGAAGTGGATGGCCGTAGACTTAATTAAGGTACAACATTCAAAAACCTAGTGTGCAAATGTGAAACCACGGAAGGAACTTTCGGACCGCCAATGATAGGGTTCGAACCTACCATTTCCTGAATGCAAACATACAGATAAATTGCTAATAACTCATTGTCAACTTGTCTGGTGACGTAATGTTTCCGTAAAAATGGTTCTTTATCGTGCCAGTAAATCTCCTGACAGGAATTTTCAAAAGACGAGTGTTTAAACTACGTTACACGGTTGCTATAATAAAATTAATGAAGAAATGCGATAAAGGTAGTTTTGAAGAAAATTAATAATATTAACTGGAGTAAACCCATACTCGAATAGAAGTTGAAGGCACATGAAGGAGTTGAAGTTCCCATAATACACAGAGTAATTATTTCCAAGCCCTTCCACTTTAGCCTGTATAGTGTAACTGAATGAGCCGTAAGGTTATGCGCATCTCTAAAAATGGTTGGAGGTTTAATTATACACAGTTCGTAAACTCTGTTCTGGTTGAGTTAGAGTAGGTATTTCTAACTCCAGCCGATTACTCCTCTATGGTGTAGGCTGAAATGAACAGCAAGGTAATTTGGTTCTCTAAAATGGACGTCTCCTTGAATTTCTCGACTTGCTAAAGGGAAGTCGAAACCACATCATTTCTGGTGCAAAGAACTCTCTATATGGAGGTGAGCTGCGTGTACCATTTTAACCTGAAAAAGAGTCCGGCTCAGTGGCTAAATGGTTAGCGTGCTGGCCTTTGGTCAGAGGGGTCCCGGGTTTGATTCTCGGCAGGTTCGGGAATTTTGACCACCATTGGTTAATTTCTCTGGCACGGGGGCGGGGTATATCTTTCGTCTTCATCATCATTTCATCCCCATCACGACGCGCAGCTCGCCTATGGGGGTCAAATCAAAAGACCTGCAGCTGGCGAGGCTAACATGTCCTCGGACACTCCCGGCACTAAAATCCATACGCCATTTCATTTTTTTTACCTGAAAAAGAGCTGCGCCACCTCTGAACAAGGACAGGAGTTTACTTTTACCATCGCTTTTAGGCAGCCCCCTGAAAATAATTACCAGAATGGCGTAAACTATTGAGATAGCTTGGAATCAAGTTTTAATAGGTCACGTATATTTACAACGTTTGTTACGCTAGTGCGTACAGCGTGAGAAGTACTGTTCCCGCGTTATGCTACTAAATTTTCTAGGGTGTAATTTTGCCTCTAACATTCGTACCTTCAGTTCTGTCGAGGGTTCACATCCTATTAACTTAATGAACGAATGATTTTGTCCCCCGTGTACCTTATCATGTTTGATTAATTGAAGATGTTTGTACATCTTGGACTGTTGCCATGTTGAACTACTAAATGTTCTGGAAGGCAGTTTTGTTTCCAATACTTTATGCACGAGTTTTTAAATACCCAGTATACATTATCACGTCCGTATAATTGAGTCTGAATGAAATGTAATCTGATTTTAAAATGTTCTATTTCAGCTACTAATCTCGATAATAATAATAATAATAATAATAATAATAATAATAATAATAATAATAATAATAATAATAATAATAATAATAATAATAATAATTGATATGGTTACATTTTAATTACCTTATCAATATGTCATCTGTAACTGGGATCACTATTGACTCTTAGCTGATAAATAAACAAATCAAGTCAAGTAAAAATAGTTTCCCAATCTAAAGTTTTCCCTTTTCAACTTATACTAAAGAAATGACGCCTGTGCATCCCTGTTAGTTTGCCTCTCAAGAGAGTATTCATCAGCGTAATAATCAGTTTCAGCAAGAATGATGAGGATAGCGTTATTAAGTGTGTTACGACATGCTTCTTGTCACTGTCGTATGGCTGCTAATGTCGGGAGTGTCTGAGGACCTGTTCGGCTCGCCTAGTGCACGTCTTTCCATTTGACACCAATGGGAAACCTTCGTATCTGAATGTAGAATGATGATGATGATGATGATGATGATGATGATGATGATGATGGTGATGATGATGATGATGTAGGGAGAGGGTGAAACCTGGTGTCGAAACGTAGCCTACTCATGTCGAATAACACCGAAGGATCTGCGCAAGACTTAATATCTCCATCCGACTGACGAATCACCATCAACAGCATCATATGTCCTCACCCCATTTGAACACTGGAAGTGGTTCGGAAATGAATCCAGGCTTTTGGCTTGCAATGTAGTTATTATAAATTGTTTACCACAATCTCTCCTCCTAGAGTAGTTATTTCTAAGTCCAACTAATTCTGACAGGGAAAATTGTTCCATTAACGGGAATCGAACAGACTAATCACAACGTCAGACCATATAGACTTGACGTTATAACGATCATGATCACAAGGTGAGATTGTAATAGAGTTTTAATTCACAAGGATGACCTTGCCAAAACTTAGATTCCTGTTTAGAAAACCAATGCATTATATTAGATTCAGTACGATTGTTATTAACTGCAAAAACATTTACCATATTGTGTCCAAAAGTGTGGCCACTGATAACAGTTATATCAGTCCATTTATCAGGAACTTCATTAAAGTTTCATAAGTATAAATATTCAACCATCAAACCTTAATCTCCAAGTGTATATTGAGCTATGTGCATGCCCCAACTAAGTCATTGACCGCACAAAATTAAATGTATTTTCAAACTTTAAGGGAGGTGGTTGTGGCTCTGATTCTTGTATTAAGTAGTAAACACCACTATGTATTAGGAGTGAGCACATCGCGCGCGCGCGAACACACACACATACACTTATAAACAGATTACTGCCAGGATTACACTCACAGTTGGTACACAATGGTGTTCTAATTACAAAATACAAGTACAATGACCAGAAGAACAATAATGATTTCCATCATAATATTCGTTCGTTGTGTGTAATCTTCTCTGTTGTAAGTTGCTACTTGCGGTTAGGATTTTATCGGAATAATTCACAGATGCCTCACTATTCCGCAGCCGAAGGTAAGCTTCAAAAGAAACCGAAATGTAATCTGATTTTAAAATGTTCTATTTCGGCTACTAATCTCGATAATAATAATAATAATAATAATAATAATAGTAATAATAATTGATATAGTTACATTTTAATTACCTTATCATTATGTCATCTGTAACTGGGACCACTATTGACTCTTAGCTGATAAATAAACAAATCAAATCAAGTAAAAATAGTTTCCCAATCTAAAGGTTTTCCTTTTCAACTTATACTAAAGAAATGACGCCTGTGCCTCCCCGTTAGTTTGACAGGCAATTACATCTTTCACTAAAACTGCACTTATCTTTTTTGTATTTATTTCAAACCAGTCCCAGGGTAGCCTGTCTCCTGGGGTCATCTGGATCAATTCCTGGCCAGTCGAAGTATTTTAACTCTGGACTGAATCATGGAACACGGGTCACTCAAACTCATGAGATTATAATGAGCTGCCGAAATTCGGTGGACACTCTTGCGAAAGCCAACAATATGACTGACGATTTATCACCTTTACCATCCAGGTCATCTGGTTGCGCAGCAGTCGCCTTGGCAGAACTAGACCGTCAATTGGCTCCTGAACCACAGGCGGTTTGTTTCTGATTGCGTTTCTGTCAAACTGGACGATTTCATGAAAAGGTTACTTTCCCTGATCTGAAGAAATCATCATGAGGTCTGCAAGTCATATTAATTGAAAGCAGGTTACATGCATACATTGTCCTTCACACGATTCCCTTTTTATGACGTCTGGATTGTCTTAACAATGCTTGGAAGGTATTCAGGAAACTTATAATAATAGTACTTCCTATTCTTTGTCTAAAACAATTATTTTAAAACGTGACCACCGAACAAGAATCACGTGACATGAAAAATGTGAGTAAAATTAAGAAGAAATATTTTTTTTATGAAGCTATCCAGTTCTTACAGTCTTTTCCTCTCCATGTTAGCTGCTTAACGTGCCATGGAGACTAGTGAGATTTTGATGATGCTGGGTTTGGGAAGGGTTAGGACAGATAAGATAGAAATCACGGCTTTAATTAAGTTTTAGCCACATAATTTTCCTGGCGTGAGAGTGGGAAACCTCAGAATGCAATTCAGAGGACTATGGAAAGACTTGACTCCGAACTCGCTTACTGCGTACCTTGTAACCAACTCGCTTTATCTTTTACAATGTACAAATGTATACTGAAAGTTTTATTAAAATAAACACTAGACTGGAAAGGTAACCTCGTCAGGTCGTCCGCTTGAATATAAAATAATACTTTCATTTTTTTCTGGTACTAGTTGTTACTCCAGGCTGTAGAGAAAAAACATACTTTTGCTGGAAGAAAGTGACTTTCCATCAACTTTCGAAATACTGAATAATGAAGAGATGTGATCTACCACCAGGCTGTATCTTCCCGACCGGTTTTCCAGAGTTCGATTCCTCCCTACGCCATTAATTTCAGATTTTATTTACGTACTAGAACGTCGTGTACATAGTTTCATAAATCGTAACTTAGTGTATAGACGAAGACCAGAATAGTAATTAGATACAGGCAATGATTTCTTCTTTCCGGATCCAAAGTTCCATTAATTACAGATAAACGCACACGTACAAGCACGACAGTGACAGAGTTCGTCAGACAGGATTGTACAGAGTACGAACATTGAGTCATAACTACAGTAAGATGTCCTAAGCACTGTACATGAAGCATCAACATAAAGTAGATGTGGCAGCATTTTCGTAAAAACAGATGGCGAATTACTGGTTCTTCATAGGATATTCCTACATAGGCTTCTTCTTCTTCTCTTCTTTCAGCTATATTCCTAATTATTTCGTGTGAGCACTAAATGTTGAATTGTCCCAGTTTTACGTCCGGAAGCCCTTCCCGATCCAGTCCTATTTGAAGCAATATTTTCACTTTTGCATGTTTATGTGGTGATTTTTAGTGTGATGTATAATACGTAAATAGAGGTATCTATTGAGGCAATCACAAACACACAACCCCCGAGTTAGACGAATAACCAACGTGGCTAAAATCCACAACCCGGCGGGAATTGAACCCGTGCTCCTCCGAAAAGAAAACCACTATGTTGACTATTAGGCCAAGGATTCTGGCATCCATATACTGTATAGGAAAATAATAATAATAATAATAATAATAATAATAATAATAATAATATAAAAAACTATTTTAAGCAACGTGATGAAAATTTGATCATCCTAGATCTTATAGTAATAATAATAATAATAATAATAATAATAATAATAATTTTAATACGTCCAACTAACAACTATTTCATGGTTTTTGAGGACACCGGGGTGCAATTTTCCCCACAAGAGTTCTCTCATATGGCTTTGAATCTACCATCACAAGGCTGGCGCATCTGAGCACCTTAAAATACCATCAGAATGAGCCGGAATCGATCCCGCCAAGATGAGCTCTGGAGGCCAGTGCTCTACCGTCCGAGATACTCAGCCTTGCGTTTATAATTATCAGTAAGAGTACTAGTAATAATATTATTTGTTTAGTCCGGCTACTTGGATGAATGGTCAGTTTCGTGGCCTTCGGTTCACTGGACCCCAAGTTCGATTCCCGAGCGCGTCGGGAATTTTGGCTGCATCTGGTTGAATCCCTTAGTTGGAGGGCTGGGGATTATGATCGTCTTAGTACAGATCTTAATTTACATACAATACACCACACTAGCAACCAACACAAACATATGCAGTAGTGAATTGTATCCCTTCTCTTCAGGTTGGAATGAGAAAAGCCAACTGGCCTCAAAACTGGGCATAATTCTCATTAGAGATGCCACTAGATAATATGAAAGGTCTATAACGATATTATTGGTTCCACCAACTATTTTTACGAGAATCTTTGTCGTCGAGTTTTCAAAATTTCGTTTCACGTGCTTGTAAATCTACCGATTCGAATCTGGTGTATTTGATCACCTCCAAATACATATTCCTAAACTGAACTTGTGCTCAAAAGAACAGCACTGGGCAATCTGGAGCGCAACAGCCCGGAATTTTGTTTAATTCTTTAGCCACATTGCCTTTCTTTTAAAATTCCAGCATAACGTTTCATCTTATCAACGCCGACGACAGTGTAAAGATATTTGAGTTCATAAGCTGGTAGTTGAATAACAGGTGATCGTGTGAAAGTTGCCAAATCATAATTTTCTCGGTCCAGGCAGTGAAAGTTAATGAATTTTGCGATGTGCAGACACCAGTGCAACATGCCCATTTCCCTATACTAAGAGAAGGGGACAAGTGTAAGTGTAAGGCAGAGTTTGTTCCTTCGGAGAAAAATGACTAGCTCATTCAATTATATTTAACATATTGTTCATTTATAGCCGTGGTCTAGTGCCTTCCCTCCTAATTGGCACCAAACCAAACCAAACCCCTTGACACTACAGCCCTTGAAGGGCCTTGGCCTACCAAGCGACCGCTGCTCAACCCGAAGGCCTGCAGATTACGAGGTGTCCTGTGGTCAGCACGACGAATCCTCTCGGCCGTTATGCTTGTCTTTCGAGACCGGGGTCGCTATCTCACCGTCAGATAGCTCCTAAATTCTAAATCACGTAGGCTGAGTGGACCTCAAATCAGCCCTCAGGTCCAGGTAAAAATCCCTGACCTGGCCGGGAATCGAACCCGGGGTCTCCGGGTGAGAGGCAGGCACTCTACCCCTACACCACGGGGCCGGCTCCTAATTGGCACAGGTTCGATTATTGTCTCTCTCACGACTTTACGACTGCTTTCTTGCGGACTAAAGAGGAGATTACTAAGCTCAGGTACATGTCATTCTGCACAGTACATTTCAGAAATGTGTGACCACGTTTAAATACCACGAATTGTCAACTTAGGACCTAAACGTATGGCCTAGAAATTCAGAGAATTTATTCTTAAAACACTTGCATATAATTGCGTACATACCGCAGGATTTCATTGAGTTTGGTCATGTTTTATCGGAGTTATGAATTTCTAAATATCACAGAACTCAGGAATATCTTCCCATCACACTCAGCACCGTTCAGACTTTTCAGACCAGCGCATAAATTGAGAGAAGTTCTGTTTACACAATAATTCATACCATCATTTCTGAACAACCTATATATATAAATAAATAAATAAATAAATAAATAAATAAATAAATTAATTAATTAAATAAACAGCTCTCGATCTCGGTAAGAAATCATAACAATTTTCAGTCTTGGCCTGGAACTGCAGGTCTCGGGAGACCTGCGTGGTCTTCTTAATATTAGCATTTTATTAATTCTTGTGTTTCGAACAGAATTTATTCACACTTCACCACTGTGTCGGCAGACCTGAAGATGGTTTTCCGTGGTTTCCCAGTTTCACACCAGGCAAATGCTGGTGCTGTACCTTAATTAAGGCCATGGCGCTTCCTTCCAACTCCTAGGCTTTTCCTATCCCATCGTCGCCATAAGACCTATCTGTGTCGCTGCGACGTAAAGCCTCTAGCAAGAAAAGACCACTGTGTTGCCCCTGCCTACGACTATTCAACTTCTTGGACCTTGTAATGAACTGAATCTTGATTATGACACACATTTTTCTGAAACGAACTAATGGGTTGTCGTTCTCTGTTGACAGCCGACTAAACCCAAGGCTAAGTCAAATTCTACAAAAGTTACTTTTATGTACAGTACTGTCTCAGGAGTAGAAATGTTAAGTACTCATGGAAAAAAAAAGAAGCCTCGAATAGTTCACTCAGTGACCTCATAGTCGATATGAAAAGTACGAGATAAGGCAGAACATTTCAGCCAAGTTTCAAAGCATATAAAAGCACAAAGGAAAACCGCTATAGAATTTAGTATTTTAATCACAGAGAGAGGATAATCTAACTCGGACTCCTTGGCTGAACGGTCAGCGTTAAGGCCTTCGGTTCAGAGGGCCCCGGGTTCGATTCTTGGCCAGGTCAGGGATTTTAAACACGTGTGATTGATTCTTATGGTCGGGGACTGGTTGTTTGCGTTTGACAAAACACTCCCCTATTCACATTCAGACAACACCCCACACTACCAACCACCACAGAAACACGCAATAATGATTACATTCCTCTACATAGGGTTGACGTGAGGAAGGACATCCGGCCGTAAAACAGGGCCAAATCCACATTTGTGACACAGTTCGCACCCGTGATCCCACAAGATGTGAGAAAAGCGGTAGAATAATAAGAAGAGAGACTAATCTAATTCCACATCTGACAAAAAATCTTCGTGGCTATACCTGCTGCGACTTGCAGCTCAAAATACATTATCATCTTCTAGGCCTTTTCTCAGTTACCGGTACCAATTAATGATGAGGATTTAGTACAGTCTAATGACCGAATGCCTTTCCTTTATGGATGGATGTTACTCACTACTCTAGTCTTCTGTGGTGTTTTCTTTTGCCATATTTTCAATGCAAATGAAGATGTGTATTAAGAGGAAAAGAAACACCCAGTCCCAGAGCTAGATAAATTAACGAGGCCAAATTAAAATCCACGATTCGCCCAGGAATCGCATCCCCCAGCCCAGTGAACCGAAGGTCACTACGATGAACATTTATCCAAGGAGCCGGGAACAGCTCATATTTTGGAGTGGTTTTCAAATAATTAGAAATGCATAACTTCTACATTACCTGGCCAAACTCAATGAAATCTGGCGAAATGTACGGAATTAGATGCAAGTGTTCAGAGAGAGAATTCACTGAGTTTCTTGGGAAGAAATTAGGTTCTACTCTCAGACGACCTTTCACGATATTCGACTACACCGGTGCTGCATGAGGTTGTGCATTGTCATGCAATAAGGAAATCTGTCCAGATGATATATCACACATTGGCTTACGTCAGTAATACCTGTAAAATATTCTCTAAATTCTGATGAGGTAAGGAGAGGAAGGTAGCCCTTTTCACCCAGATTCTGAAGTATATAAAAGCACAAAGAAAAAACGGTATAGAATTGTATTTCATTTTAATATCGGAGACAGACTCATCTAAATCCACATCTGACAAACATCCTTGGTGGCAATACGTGCAACGATTTACGGCGCAAAATTCATTCTTCTTCCTCCTGACATTTTTTCCCAGGGCATGGCTGAAAATATTCTATAGGCAGGAAAATGGCGTAACTCATTTTGAAATACAGTCAATAAACACAATCCTGGAACTATTATGGCAAGGAATTACAATAGAGTACCAGTAAATTAAATAATTAAATGTATTAAGTAAATAAATATATTAACAAGGTATAGCAGTTTGCCACTAGCATTGAGAGGATAGAAAGCTCTCCAGATACAGCAGTTAACATGAACATGATTTGTGGTCTGTTACTTTCACTCTCGTTTAGTTCTGCTGTTACCCTAACAGGTGTTCATGACACGTCTTTGACGCCTAATTTACTCAGTAACCGCGCCAGAAGCAGAGCACGTTTGGTCATGCATCGGACAGGCTTTGCCTACGCACTGGAACGAGTGTGAGTGCGTAGTAAGAGGCCCTCAACGATCCAGTTTCTACCTTTTGTGTGGCCTTCAGAACACCATCAGCAGCTAGCTGATAGGTACAAAGCAGACATACTCTTGACCCTACCTGTATAATAATGATCACAAAAATCTAGTTATTAATTTAATTTAATTTAATTGAAGGTACTCCAAGCAGTTGAGGTTTGGTTGGAATTTTTACATCTGCTATACTTTTCTATAAAACCTCTTCTTCTGGTGATGATGATGATGCTTGTTATTTGAAGGGGCCTAACATCTAAGGTCATCGGCTCATAAAACCTCTTCTTGTAACGAAACAAATTTGGAGCATATTGAAGAATATAACACTGACAATGAGAAGAAAATTGTGAATCAGAGAGAACACTATGGTCAACAGAGATACGCAATTATTATGCTAGTGTCTTTACGTCGCACCAACACAGATAGGTCTTATGGCGACGATGGGATAGGAAAGGCCTAGGAGTTGGAAGGAAGCGGCCGTGGCCTTAATTAAGGTACAGCCCCAGCATTTGCCTGATGTGAAAATGGGAAAACCATCTTCACGGCTGCCGACAGTGGGATTCGAACCTACTATCTCCCGGATGCAAGCTTACAGCCGCGCGCTCCTAACCGCACGGCCAACTCGCCCGGTCGCAATTATTATGAACGTCACTCTGAAGTCATCGATCTGAACGTGGCGTGTATGTGCTTAGCTATGTTCTTCTTTGTTATTAAATGGGACGTGGACTGGAAAGGTAGCTCTCTTGGCCAGTGGGCTTGGTATCAGACATAGGTCTGAAGTTAGAGTCGGTAACTTGTCGAGAAGCCAAGAGTAGGTTTCTGATCCACACCCCCATTTCAAAAGTTTTAACCATCCTATAAGAAAATTTCAAATTCGTGGAAAATTCAATATCGTAGTCGAAACAGACTTTCAACGTATTAGGTCGTGTTACGTACATGTAGTACGTGTTGAAGAGATGTCAAGTACAGAACAAAAATGGCCAGCCGGACACCAGTGGGATCCGAACCCTCAACCTCCCGATTTCGCGTCGGTTGCTCTACCAATAGAGGTATGGTGGCCTAGGCCATCTTCGTTCTGTTTGAAAGGATCTGAGCTACAGGTCTGGCGCTGCTGCTAGCACACTGTAGAGTGCGTTTAAGTCGCCCGTTGTGGGGCATGTCAATGAATATTGAAAATCGTGAAAATTCAATATTCATGAATATCGTAGACCCGCAATTGAACTGTATTAACCTATAGAATACGGTGGTGGACATATGATAGACCAAGAAGATAATAAAGTGAAACAATAATATCTATGAATTCGGTTTGAAATTTCAAGAGGAGAGTGAGGGCCATATAACATAACAAATTCAATGGTTTCACACCAAAGTATATGCAACTCAAAACTGAAATTATGTACTACTGTATACTATATATACTACATGGCATTTTAAACATTAAATGTCGTGTCCAAGTGGTCCCATTGCCTACCAACGGTCACAAAAATAAAAGTTTGTTTGAATGCTTGCTATTCTTGTTTAAAATTATCAATCAAGACATCACATGTCACAGGCGAAACTGTGCGTATGTTCCCTCATTCAGACCAGGTCACTCACCTCTCCTCAGCAGCATAGTGTTCGCGCTGGGTTTAAAAATTTGTTTTGGTATGAACCTTCGTTCCGGTATGATTAGTCTTCTCTTACAACTGATCTACTGATGAGTGATAGCCCTTTGTAAGTGGTGATCGTGGTTATTATTGTTTTAAGAGGAAGTACAACTGGTCAACCGTCCTCTATATAACACTAATCAGAAAGAAAACATAGAAGGGATCCGATATTTCAAAAAATTAAGGTATCGGACAAAGAAAGACAAGGGCCACGAAAGGCGTGAAAATAAAAGTCTCCCTAGCCCTCGCAAACCTAATAGTATCGAGGTCGGAAAAAGAACAAGAGTTGACCAAGGGAGGTTCGATATGATAGTTGAAAGTGAGCAGCTTGACACGAGTATGTGGAAGCAACGTCAGGACTCAGCTGAGGGCCCCGTGGTCGCCAATCAACGATCCCACGTTGAGAGCACCTGAGCCCCTTTTATCGCCTCTTACGACAAGCAGTAGCTTTTGTAAAATTCGTCGTTAATATCGACATGGAATAGGCTACTGTATATTTATCTACAGTAGTCACAATTCTGCTGACCCCCATTCTACGTTTGGTATGCAACCGGCGGGACATTCGAGAGCGTGGCGGGAAGTCAAGCAAAAGGAGCATGGCATGCGAGGCAATTTGCATTCTCATACTGTGGTTTTCGGCTTTGCTTCGAGCAAAGAGTTTGGAGCATCTTGATCATCAACACCATACACTTATCACAGTGAGAAGTTCTGACACACAGCAGCCGAACTGGAACAATGAGCTCTCACTGTGATTATCAATAACAGCACATCGAAAGAAGACTGATAATTACAGAGTTCCTTACGTTAAAAACCGAGCGAGTGGCCGCGTGGTTTCGAAGTAAACTAGGCCCTTTGTACCGTAATGCTGTCAGCTTGCATTCGGGAGATAATGGAATCGAATCCCACTGTCGGCAGCCCTGAAGATGGTTTTCCGTGGTTTCTCATTTTCACACCAATGCAAATGCTGGGCCTGTACCTTAATTAAGGCCATGGACGCTTCCTTGTAAATCCTAGCTCTTTCATATCCCAGCGTCGCCATAAGACCTCTAAACAAATTCCCTATATTCAATGAAACATTAATAGCAGTGTAGTACAATTGCGGTGGTGTTCAGTTCTCTATGCTCAAGGTAAAGTTGGGAAATGCCATATCAAAGCTTGCACAACAACACTCTGATTTAATTTTACCGTGAGTTATATGACTTCATGTAAGAATTACTGGTGCGAGTGAAAGTATGGCGCAGCCGAAATCACGCGAGTAGGACTGAGTTGAACTCTTGACCTCGCTTCGTACGAACCTTAATTACATGCACTACTAGAGAAAGTAAAGCTATGTATGCCTCAGGCAAGGTACGAATCAGGAACATGAAGTAGGCCAAGTTCATGCGCAACCTGGTTACTACTGACCTTGGCTGCCTTCCATCAAACTGGTTTCGTAAGGTGAATGTATACAGGATTGATTTTTTGTATTGATTCTCACATTAAATAATCCACGCAAGTCAACTAGGCCCGTTAACGTCAATCATGCGTTCATTAGAAGGACTTACTTTTAATCCAGCAAACCAGCTTATGTCTTAAGAACCCACCTCTTTCTTTTATAGGAATTTCAGTCTGCAGTATTTGGAGAACCGGAGTTAAAAGCAGCTACCCAAAGTGTCCGCACTTCTTATTCCTCCGTCGTGATATATGATGGGGTTTCTTGTTCTCTACTACGACATCTATCCAAATTCTACAGGCAGTTATCGTTGATTACACTAGCACAGATGCAAAAATGGCAGGCCCTTTAGGCAGTTATTACTAATTAATTCTCTTGGTCTCGCTGCAAGAAATATACTAACGCAAGAAACGATAGTCTGGTGTGAAAATGAGAAACGACGAGAAACATTTTCAAGGCTGCCGACGATGGAATTCGAACTCTCCAGATACCTGGCACGTACCAGCAAGAAACTCGGTAGGAAGAGAGAAAAGTGATCGGCTGAATTTTCTGTAAAGTCCTTCAGTACCAGCACGACCGATTGGAAAGGGAGCAATATCAATATATATTTTTGAATAGATAATATACGGAGTTTTCTCTACACATGTCCAATAAATGAGTACACTTCTATGTTTTTACAAGGAATTAAAATAAATGTCTCTAGAAATTGCCCCAAATGATGCTCTAAAAGTTCCTAACACAATTCAACTAGGCCTATGCATGTTTATTGGCAAAATATGTATTGGACGAATAAAATGTCACCGAGCTCGATAGCTGCAGTCGCTTAAGTGCGACCAGTATTCGGTAGATAGTGGGTTGGAATCCCACTGTCGGTAGCCCTGAAGATGGTTTCCGTGGTTTGCCATTTTCACACCAGGTAAAAGCTGGGACTGTACCTTAATTAAGGCCACGGCCGCTTCCTTCCCACTCCTAGCCATTTCCTGTCCCATCGTCGCCGTAAGACCTATCTGTGACGGTGCGACGTAATACAAGTTGTAAGAATTTTTTTTTTTTTTTTTTTTTTTTTTTTTTTGCTAGTTGCTTTACGTTGCACCGACACAGACAGGTCTTATGGCGACGATGGGACAAGGAATGGCTAGGAGTGGGAAGGAAGCGGCCGTGGCCTTAATTAAGGTACAGCCCCAGCATTTTCCTGGTGTGAAAATGGGAAACCACGGAAAACCATCTTCAGGGCTGCCGACAGTGGGGTTCGAACCTACTATCTCCCGAATACTTGATACTGGCCGCACTTAAGCGACTGCAGCTATCGAGCTCGGTAAGAAAAGTTTTAAAACGCCAAGGATAAGATCAGAAATATTGTAGTACGAAGGACCACAGCAGGGACGAGGTATATCAAGTTCGAAGCTGAATATTTCGTACCGACTGCTCCGTTTATGTGTCACGAGGTGTTTATAACACAGACGATGCGGAGAAATATATTACGCGGTACTAACCCCATAAGTGGAAATATCCATTGTAATTTCGGGGCCTTTTTTCACTCTACATGTTTTGGTATACAAATGTATTTCTAATTAAAACCTACAAATATGCTAACGTGTTTTTATGCCTAGTATTTTAGCAACTTTATAAATAGTCTGCCTATGATCAATCGACTGAGTTTAACCAAACCTTTTTGTCTTCCTATCATAATGATATAATGTTTGCGAAAAGGGTTGCTTTTATATTTTCAGTTTTCATGACCATTCCGAATTAAATAATACCTTAATTGTTTGATGAGTCGAATTTTTCTTATTTTCAAATTACGACCAATGTACGTGAGATTTTCTTTTTATGTTAGTTGCTTCACGTCGCACCGACACAAATAGGTTTTATGGCGACGATGGGACAGGGAAGGGCTAGGAGTGGGAAGGAAACGGCCGTGGCCTTAATTAAGGTACAGCCCCAGCATTTGCCTGGTGTGAAAACGGGAAACCACGGAAAACAATCCTCAGGGCTGCCGACAGTGGGGTTCGAACCTACTATCTCCCGAATACTGGATACTGGCCGCACTTAATCGACTGCAGCTATCGAGCTCGGTAGAATGTGAGATTTTTGAGAATGTCTATTTATATCTTGAATCAGTGACCAGTCCAGGAATTTCAACCAGTCACAGCCACAGATTTATCGGTTGCATTCACTTCCATTGTCATTAGTCATTTAATTTTGTAGTTATTCGTTAAATATTCAAATGAAATACAACTCGATCTACATATTCTCTGCACTGTATAGATAAATTCTGTATCTTCTCTTACATTACTACGAAAAATTTACGACTCTGTATTTCGGATTTTACGTACAACTCGATGTCCCGTGGCTACGATCCCGATATCACAATGACATATAACTGCAACTTGCTTCCTTGCTGCTTGGAAGTCTTCCTCTTTCAATAAGTGTTACGAATGTATGAAAATCTCATCTATTTTCACCTCAAACCATCAACACACCATTTATATATTAAACCATTCTACAAATTATACATAAAACATGATAAATAATAATTGCTGGAGTCCTAGTGATTTTTCATTGTCGAACTCAAAAACATGTGCAGTATCAATTAGGTTGTCGACCTTCAGGCATAGTTCAGGAGAGAAAAAGTCAAGTAAATTCGGTCACAGAAGAGTGACGTTGAACTCAGCGTGACCGTGTAAGGACAAGTGAAATTTCGCTGGTATCACGCCTGAGGTTACGCATGCTTGCGACCGCATTACCTCAGCAATATGAATTAGTATTCATGTTCCTGGTCAGCCCCTTTGTACTTTCGCTTTCCAATGAAAGTTAGTCATCGTAGTTCCACTCGATGCCTTCAATTGTCAGCTCTATCTAACTTGTGATCAAATCCACGACTCACCCACTCAAGCTGGGAATCAGTTTCAAAACACATTTGTGAAATATCGTCGGGTAATATAACGTAACATGTAACTGTATACTCATCCGTTCAAAAGAAGTATAAGGAAGGCCAGAAGGTGGTGCCTATTTTCGAAACAAGAGGGAGGTAAGGGTTATTCTGCCCGAAGGCAGGTCCGAACCTCCACAGAGGTGTTCCTGAGCCGGAGTTTACGTGCGGTAGGGTGGCCAGTTCCTTTCCGCTCCTCCATTCCCTTACCCCCCACCAACAGCGCGTGGCAACCCATCCAACTCCTGACCACGCCCAATTTTGCTTAACTTCGGAGGTCTCACGGGATCCGGTGTTTCAACACTGCTACGGCCGTTAAACAAGAGGGAAAACTAGTAAAATTATAGCCTTACTTTGCTGTTGATATCGCGATAATTACCGCTGGCCTTTCAGTTTTATAGGGCAATAAAATACAGATAAATAATGTCTCCGAGGCAAATCGCACGTATATACGAGAAAGAAGTCACCTAGTGGCCAAAGTTCTGATGGTGAAAATGTTTTCAACCATCGGGACTCGAACCTGCTAACCACGATGTCGGAGCATATAGACTTGACACCTTCCCGATTATGGCCACCAGGAATATGTCGATGATAGTTCTGTCTTATAAATCACGAATATTTTCGCAAACATATTTTTCAAATTGCTAATCTACTTCACCGAAACTTCGTCAGTGAGGAAGTGAAGTTGTTGGTGTTTAAGTCATCAGTCCACAGCCTGATTTAAGTTATCTCTCTCCACTATCCTGTGCTTTCCATTTCATCTCTGTGTAACTATTGCAGAACCTATCTGCTTTAATAATGTTTTCATATTTATGTCTTCGCCTGACCTCACTCTCATTACCCCAACATTGCCTTCTGAACCTAAACGAACCTTTCGATGTATCTAGGTGTGTCCTATATACCTCTTGATCAATTTCTCCTTCCTCTCACCAATTTGATTCGATGCACCAGCACCTTATTTTAACGTTCTTCTGTTACTCAACGTTCCAAAAGACGTCCTGTTCCCTCCCTTATTGAATGAATTCTTTATCATTTTTCACTTTCATGCATAGCATGTTGCATATACATTATTTCGAAAAAAATAGGCCTACCGTTTCAGATGAGGGGCTGCCTGGCCGAGGTGGTAAAGGCGTGCTCGGTTCGCCCGGAAGGACGTGGGTTCGAATCCCCGTCAGGAAGTCGTAAAATTTACGAAACGAGATTTCCACTTCCGGAGGTGCATATGGTCCTGAGGTTCACTCAGCCTACACCAAAAATAAGTACCAGGTTAATTCTTGGGAGCAAAGGCGGCCGGGCGTAGAGCTAACCACTCTACCCCATCACGTGCCGAGGTTAACAATGGTGGAAGCCTTTACCTTCCACTCCTCCAAGGGCCTTCATGGCCTGTACGGAGGTGACTTTGCTTGCTTTGCTTTGTTTCACATGACTGTCGATATCGTGAAGATAGTCATGGACCTCAGGGTCATAATTTCTCATTTCAAAAATCTGACGCGCGTTGACTAGGAATCACTTTGTGAGAATTTATTGATAATGCCCCGGATACCCGGTGCTGCGCAAAAAATCTGGTGTATAATTCTAAAGTAAAGTCTGGTTAAACACCTTGTATCTTTCTATACGTGATTGTATTCTAAAACTTTGCTTTCATTAACAAGGAAATGGTACTGTTACAAGCTCGGTATACTATTAAATCATTAAGTGGTTCTTACTTACAGTAAACAAAACAAATAACCTGTTCTAGATATTAAATAGTATGTGAAAGTTAGAACTTCGCCTAATGAAACTCTCTGTTTTAGAAACGACGCACCAGGCACTTCCGGAGTATACAAAATGGATGGTGATACACCTGTTGTGCGACAACATGAAAGTGAGAAAACAACACATCTACCCACGTGTGATTGATGACCTCTATTGGATGCCGCATTTTTATGCGTGGTGGCGATTATGGTTATAAGGGGAATTGCAATTAGACAAACGTCCCGATTAACACGAGACAAAAGAAAAAAATGGTAGAGATCCTTTCGAAGAATGAAGGTATCGGAATTAGGAAGGGAAGAGTTATGAAGGGCGTGAAAATGAAAGACTCTGTTTCGCAAACCTAAAACTGTAGGTTCAGATGTGTACGTGAAGTTTTCTTTCCTTCTGGTTTGGTTTTAAAAATTTCTTTACGTCGCACCGACACAGATAGGTCTTATGGCGACAGGGGGATAGGAAGGGGCTAGGAATGGGAAGGAAAGGACCGTGGCCTTAAGTAAGGTAGAGCCCCAGAAATTTCCTGGTGTGAAAATGGGAAACCACTGAAAAACATATTCAGGTCTACCGACAGTAGGGTTCGAATTCACTATATCCCGAATGTAAGCTGACAGCTGACGCAAACCGCACAGCCACTCGCTCGGTGAGAATAGGGTTTGATCAAGGAAGGTTCAAAGCGAGAATTTGAGTACAAGTATTTTTCATTTTTCTTATTCATCCTGGCCTTCTTTTCACTTTACTGGAGTCACCGCTTACAACATTTTCACTCCACTTCACTCCCAACCATTTTATATACTTAAGCAAATGATTCATGCACTGTATACTATGAACGACAAAGGTGAAATATTTCAGCCTTATTTAACCCCTCTAACTACGCTAAACCGTCCGCCTCTGTGGTGTAGTGGTTAGTGTGATTAGCTGCCACCCCCAGAGGCCCGGGTTCGATTCCCGGCTCTGCCACGAAATTTGAAAAGTGGTACGACGGCTGGAACGGGGTCCACTCAGCCTCGGGAGGTCAAGTGAGTAGAGGGGGTTCGATTCCCTCCTCAGCCATCTTTCAAGTGGTTTTCCGTGGTTTCCCACTTCTTCTCCAGGCAAATGCCGGGATGGTACCTAACTTAAGGCCACGGCCGCTTCCTGCCCTCTTACTTGTCTATCCCTTCCATCCCCCACCAAGGCCCCTGTTCAGCATAAGAGGTGCGGCTGCCTGGGTGAGACACTGGTCATCCTCCCCAGTTGTATCCCCCGACCCAGAGTCTGAAGCTCCAGGACACTGCCCTTGAGGCGGTAGAGGTGAGATCCCTCGCTGTCTCCGAGGCAAAAACCGACCCTAGAGGGTAAACAGATTACGAACGAACTACGTTAAACCAAGAACTTATTTTACCACCAGTTTTCACTGCGGCCAGATTTAAACGTAAATGCCATTCATTGCATGTAATAGCCTACCCCAAAACCAATAATTAATTTATGCAATGTGATATTCAGTTAAGAGGCTCCGAAGTTCTGGGCTCTGCGGCCATGGGGTTACCCTTTTAGTCGTCTTTTAGCACAGGCAGGGAATAAAGTGGATGTATTTTACATCTCGCATGGTACAGTGTCATGAGTAATCCTCATTATTTCAATGTACTTAACTGACAGATTGTCTGAAATTACTTCTTTATACTAGACGAGCAGAAGTACCCGTTCTTCGTACGGGTTATCAGAAACTGGCTTTAGTTACTCATACTATCGGTGTGACTGACTTCATTAGATATTTATATCACTGGTGTATTTACTTAAGTGGAAGAAATTATTTGTCATGTTTGGAATTATAGGGTATCTGCTTCTTCTTTTCTTCATGGGGACCTCTAAATATTAGTTCCTATCTAGCGTCGACCTCTAAGATCTTTTGTTACCATGTTTTTCCTTCATTCCCACCTAGATATACCTGATCCCCTCACAAACCTGCAGCTTTAGTGTAAGTATACTTCCGCTAGATAGGACTACAAATATAAATATTATTGAATGTATTTGTTTGATCCGACATTTCGTAACTGTTACAAATGATCAAGGAAATACGCGATGCATAAAAGAAACTACTATTATTATCAAGAATTATGATTCCCAGGGCTTGTCACTTATGTCGTACATCATATAATGAATTTGAGTATAAATGTTAAGAAATGTTTTCAAGTCATCAATCTACAATTGTGTACAGTATATAGGTTGTTTTCATGGTTACAGTGATCGTAAAAGTCGACCAAAATACCGGCACTAATAACTTCAGTGATCCTACTACTCAATGATTTGATAGAAAATAGTTTAAACTGTTGGTAACAGACTCCGCAAAATGCTGAAACCTAAGCCAGTACGTAAAAACGGAGGCCCGTCGACAACCGTTGGTCGCTGTACTACGGAGATCTCCGGGGCTATTATTTTTATACTTCACTCCCTTTCCATCCCCGCCCAAAGGAGTGCTATGAGCGTCTTACATAGCAGTTTATTTTTTCCAGATAGTAAGTCATAATGTGTATCAGTTCTGGTTGGCAGCTATGCCCAAACGTACATGCATAACCTAGCTGCTGTAGAATCCTGGAGCTGACGTTGTCATGGTTACGGCCGTTCGTTTCTTTATCCGATTCCTAGAGCAGGGGTAGTGTGGTTCCAATATCTCCGTAACGGTTGGTTTTAGGGCTTTAAAACATGGTTTTCGGGCCCGTAGGGCTTACCGAGTTTTGTTCTTTTCGTCAAGGGGCTTAAAATGAGCTTTCTCTCGTCGTTATACGATAAATTCGATATTTTGCCTATATTAGCCTATTATTTTTATATCTCCCCCCGTGCCTCCCCCCTCGAATTGTTTTGAAAATAAAATAAAGCCCATGTTATTCAGTGGCAATGTAGCTTTCTATAGGTGAAGTAATTTTTTTAATCGGCTCAGTAGTTTTTGAGTCTATTCGTTACAAACAAACAATTTTTTCCTCTTCATAATATTAGTATAGATGAATCATGTCATCATCATTTCATTTCAAATATTCCAAATGAATTGATCGGGATATTAATCGCAGTAACCTCGCTGAAGTAGAAGAAGAAAAAAAAGGAATCTCTCGCCAATTACATTCTTTCCCTGTATCTATATACAGGCTGAAACGAAATTCGCGCACTCGGGCGTCGCAGCGCGACTCCTCACATGCCAGCAATAACAAAATCTCTCTCACAAAAGTTCGTCCTGCGAGTATATCCGGCAGAAAAAGAACGTTGAAGAGTGGCAATTTAGCAACACTGTAACCACATGTAGGGTAACTACCTCTGTCAGCACGCGTTAGTCGTGCTGTATAGTTGGTGCAGTGGATAGAGTTCTGGTTTAACATGCAGCAGGTCGAGGGGTCGAACCTGGGTTGAGGCATGTGTTTCTTATTTCGTAAATGTAGTCCAGGTGGTATGGTATCTGACATCTTAATCGTCAACAGCGATTGCAACGGGTCCTCTAGAAACCATTTGCACTTACATACTACGATCCTAGAAATGGACGAACATTCGTTTTCATTGGTCAGCTTTGAAAGACGCCCTTTCCACGTCGTAGGCGTGAATTTACTCGCACCACTTCATCTACTAGATGCGTTACAACGTGTTCAGCGTTACTAAATTTTGTAAATGTGAGGAGTCGCGCTGCGACGCCCGAGTGCGCGAATTTCGCTTCACCCTGTATACATCCTTAGATATTCACATACTGCATAAAGTTAAGGTATAAAAATAAATTTAGTTTAACGGTTGGATTTGCTTATTATTAGCTGAACTAACCTTATCCTCTTGGTGGACCTTGGTGGTTGAATTTATAACTCAATACGGTGAACAAATTAGAGTAAAGCTGCGCTCAACTCAACAGCTTCGTTTTACAATCTTGTTCTCGGAATTGAAAGGTAACATTCCTAAAGAATGTCACCTTGGACATGCCATGGCTATTCAAGCATTTCTGTCAATGAATCAGCTGCCAGTGAATTTAATTGGAGCACTTCTCATTGAAAAAGACCGATTCAGCAATGGAATACCTCTATGCATGTGTCCATGAATCCATGAATTCCCTATCGCGCTTCAATCAATCAGTCACTACTGACCTACATTTAGGGCTGTCGTCTTGGTGGCAGATTCCCTATTTCTTGTTTTCCTAGCCTTTTCTTAAATGATTGCAAAGAAATTGGAAAATTTATTGAACATCTCCCTTGGTAAGTTATCCCAATCACGAATATTTGCCCTAATTTGTCATCTTGAATTCCAACCTTACCTTCATATTGTGATCTTTCCTACTTTTAAAGATGACACTCAAAATTATTCGTCTACTAATGTCATTCCACGCCATCTCTCCACTCACAGCTTGGAACATACCACTTAGTCGAGCAGCTCGTCACCTTTCTCCCAAGTCTTCCCAGCCCAAACTTTGCAACATTTTTGTAACGCTACTTTCAGGTCGAAAATCACCTAGAACAAATTGAGCTGCTTTTCTTTGGACTTTTTCCAGTTCTTGAATCAAGTAATCTTGCTGAGGGTCTCAGACACTGAAACCGTACTCTAGTTGGGATCTTACCAGAGACGTATATGCCCTCCCCTCTACACCATTAAATATAACCCCTAAATACTCTCATAACCATGTGCAGAAATCTGTACCTTTTAATTACAATCCTATTTATGTGATTACCCCAATGAAGATCTTTCTTTATGAATATTGAATTTTCACGACCGCATTGTAATCGAAACTGACTTTCAACCTATTAGGTCGTGTTACGTACATTTAGTATGTGTTGAAGAGATGTTAAGTACAGAACAAAAATGGCCAACCAGACACCAGTGGGAGGTTGTGGTGTCTGGTTGGCCATTTTTGTTCTGTACTTAACATCTCTTCAACACATACTAAATGTACGTAACACGACCTAATAGGTTGAAAGTCGGTTTCGATCTTTATTTATCTTAACACCTAGACACTTACAATGATCCCCATAAGGAACTTTTAACCCATCAACGCAGTAATTAAAACTGAGAGGATCGTCGCCATAAGACCTATCTGTGTCGGCGCGACGTAAAGCCCCTAGCAAAAAAAAAAACAAAAAAAAACTGAGAGGCCTCTTCCTATTTGTGAACTCACAACCTGACTTTTAACCCCATTTATCAACATACCATTGCCTACTGTCCATCTCACATCATTATCGAGGTCATTTTGCAGTTGCTCACAATCTTTTAACTTATTTATTAATCTATACAGAATAACGTCATCCGCAAAAAGCCTTAAATATGATTCCATTTCTTTACTCATATCATTGTTATATATAAGAAAGCATTAGGTGCAGTAATACTGCTTTGTGGAATTACCCTCTTAATTATTACAGGGTCAGATAAAGCTTCGCCTACTTTAATTCACTGAATTCTATTTTCTAGAAATATAGCGACCCATTCAGTCACTCTTTTGTCCAGTAGTCTCCCATGATCGACCCTGTCACCCTTCGGTTGTTCAGAAGGGAAAAATAAATAATTGCTACGCCAGGCGAAACTATTCTCTTCTTTGTAGACCACAGAGATTGAAAGTCGATGATTTCATGTACCTTAGCCACTCATATAATGAAGATTTCAATGCCAATTAACAGAAATTTTATGAGTTGTGTTGATTTCTTCCTATAAGTTGAGAACTAAAAGAATAATTGTAGTATGCTTCTTTCCTAACAAACTACATAATATCGTCCTCCCAAACATCATCAGTTTGGAGAAGGTGATTACTGTAGAGATGGGTTCAACTCTCTGTATGATATTATTTTCTTCTGAGGGTAGCTGAGAAGGTACCAGTATATGATATTTAAGGTAGTAACACATGTGTACTTTTATAGTGGTTCACTTCGTAATCTGCACATCTAATATACATTCGTTATAGAAAACTGGAAACAGTAGAAATAGTAGATATAGGTCCCAAAATGAGGTATGGTTCAACAGGCCACAGCCGCTGCTTTCGCATTCCTAGGCCTTTCCTGTCTCATCATCGCCATAAGACCTATCTGTGTCGGTGCTACATTAAGCAAATAGAAAGACAAAACAATGACATAATTAAAAACCTTCAAGCCATTTAGGCCTCTTCAATAGTGAAAAATTTCTCCCCAGAGTGGCAGCGGGCTAATCAGGTGGATTGCCACACCTATCCGAGATGCCGGCGGCTAGTGCGCCGTTGAGACACCACTGCAAGCCTCCTACGTAGGACAATGCAGTGATGGTGCACTAGGGGATGTATGTACCTCCACTTGTATAAATGCCTGCCTTTGGTTTTTATATAAAAATTTAAATGAATTAAATGAAATTATTTTTATATTCATATTAGGGATTGAGACCGCTGGGTTCCGTGGTTCAAATCTCGGTCACTCCATGAGAGATTTGTGCTGGACAAATCGGAGGTGGGACAGGTTTTTCTCCTGCTACTCCGGTTTTCCCTGTCATAATTCATGCCAGAAATACTCTCCAATATCAGTTCATTTTATTTGTCATTCATTAATTATTGCCCCGGAGGAGTGCGACAGGCTTCGGCAGCCGGCACAATTCCTATCAACGCCGTTCCATTCCTGACCCGATAGAATGAATGGAAAAAGGCTATGGATTTTCATTAGGGGTTGAGAAATAACCGGTTACTTTGATAAAAGTTCAGCTGCACGGCCATCGGTCCAGAGTGTCACAGTTTCTATTCCCAGCTGGGTCCGATTCATTTATATAGCTCTGTGACTAGGTGCTCCTGTTTTTCTCACTACACACCATATCATCCGCCAAAGAAACAGGCGATTGTGAATACATCTCTCCAGGTAGAGTTCGTGCCAAGAAGGCCATCCGGCTTTAAAACATGGCCATACCCTGTGACAGCTCACGCCCGCGCTCCCACCAGGTTGTGAATAAAGCGATAGCAGATACAGAAGTAGAAGACGATTACAAGCTTAAGTAGGTTTCATTTTCTAAATTGTTCAAAAACTAATGGCCTATGGTACTGTACGAGTCAAACATACCCCTCTATATATTTTATTTGGATACTAGCAAATGTAAGTAAACTACATGTAGAATTTAACCACTAAAAAGTATATATTTGTATTGAAAAGGTGGACACAATAATTTTAATCTTGAAAGAGTTTACTTATTGTATCTTCAATACGGAACAAAACGAGATTAGTTACTTGTACTAGCAAATGTACCCGTGCTTCGCAACGGTATTTTACATTATATCCGGATATCGAAGTAAATTACTGTACATGCAGTGAATAAGATTTTTAAATTGCATGTCTCTTAGCGTTATCCCCAAACGTTGTCTCCAATGTAAAGTTTTAATTGCGGAGTTGTGATGATAACGGCAGGCTCACTTGCCTACTACCATTCACAATGGATTTGGGAAGTTTACATTATAACGGCAGGCCCCATTGCCTAATGCTGAGTCACAACCGAATTCGAAGGTTTTCTTTACAATCGCAGGCCCCCTTTCATATTTACAGACAGATTACAGTTGAGGTGCTTATATTATAACGGTACGTCATATCGACAAACGGATTGTACCATAAGACGCCGTATTTAGCGGTATAAATGGCTGGTCCTGTGATATTGTCTCGTATCTCATCTATTCACGGGTCAGATTGAGTTAGAAACGGTGAATAGGGTGAAATTTTGATAAGATTGTCTCACAGTGCATTAATTTTCGGATAATTATGTGACAGCTACAAACACAGCATTTGGCTCACATATGGCTAAAACTGCACGTAAAACTTACTTACTTACTTACAATTTATAAATACAGCCAAATCTAACGTTTAAGGGATAGAGATACGACAGAAAGTCAGAGGACCAAAGTTGTAGATCACTCTAATTTGAACGGAGATTGTGATAAGACTTACCGTTTAGCCACGAAGTATCTCGAAACTAAGGTCTGCACCGTCATTAGAATTGCCTCGATGTTTCGATATTCTTCGAGGTTAAAAGTGGAAAATTTAAAGATCTTGGAAGTTTTCCGTCGGTTACAGACTAAAACGTATAATTTTGCTAAATTTCGATTTTCTACCTAGTCTGGCATATTGTGCCGCAGTCCTGATTTTGGAGGAAAGGGTAAAAATTACAACTTTCAGGAAACTAAATCTATAAAATATGCAGATGGTCATGATTACCCTTTAAACGGGTATCTGTACGAAAATTTCGCCAAAATAGTCAATGTACAGACACACGGTCGTTACGATTTTATTTATATAGGTAGATAAGTAATCTGTTCCACGTACGACACATTTGGGCTATGACAGCTGGACTTAGCCTGAAAAACCGACCGTTTATGAAATCTCCCTCATTAATCCTCCTATCGAATTGATGCACATGAGAATAAAGTTTTAGAAATGTATTTCCATTAAGGATGGTAGGTTTCCTTCATTTTGGATGTGCATATTTTGTGGGAGTGCAAAATCATGGTTTCGGTTTCGGATAAACCCCCAGCAAATGTAGTTATTCAGAAATAATATTGGCCCTGAAACCTACCCAAGGACAGGTGGATTCTAAATATCAAGTTTGTTAGAAATATATCCAGTAGTCTTCAAGTTATAAGAACTCAGACAGACAAACAAACAAACAAACAAACAAACAAACAAACAAACAAACAAACAAACAAACAAACAAACAAACAAACAAACAAACAAACAAACATGCAAACAGACACCAAAGCTAAAAAATATGCAGATGGTCATTAATACGCCTGAAACGGATAACTGGGGAAAATTCTCCAAAATAGTAAATGTACAGACACAAGGTCGTTACGATTCTATTTATATAAATAATAATATATGACTTTATAGATGAAGTGAAGAAAACGTCAGCATAACTGTTGCCCGCACTGGGGTTTGGGCCCCGGGGCGCTGAACTTCCTGGATTCTGAATTTATCTTATTTTTATCTGCACATCAGAACCTAAAGCATTTTAAAGTTGAGATATCTCGTATTTCAGTTAGTGCTGAAGAGTTGCATCCTTGTCTCGGCGAAAATGGTGACCTCTAGGTGAGGATGTGATCGGTGGTCTTGCTCTCTTCAAACTCGGCGATAACACTGGCCGAGGTTCCATCTGCGGATATTGTTCCTTGTTCCAAGATTTTTATTTCCGGTCTCCCTCTAGAAACTCATTATTGAAGTGATATCCGGAAAGTACGCACTACCAATATTTAATTTGTCGAGAGCCGGTGAAAGCTGTCTTCGGAGTCAAGTCGGTCCAAACCACGTATACCTACGGCGATCAGATACAACAAATCGTTGAACCATAGGTACCATATTAAATAATCTCGAACATTGCTTTTGTATTAAACATTCAGGAGAAATTATTTGACACAGGATGAGTATGAGGAAGCCATGGTGGCAGCAAACTGCATACTAAGTAAGAGAAAAGAACAACACATTGACGGGATTGCATTTCTTATTATGCTGATATTGTAGTCGTTGTGGTTGTCGTGGTAATGGTTGTTGCTTTTCTACTTTTCTTACAGAAGAATTCTAGTCTCCTAAAACATACTTTAATGCTCCTTACATTAAGTCATGACTTATATTTACTATACTTACTAAGGAAATAATTTAAATTAGAATACAGAGTTGACGTCCGCCTCTGTGGTGTAGTGGTTAGTGTGATTAACTGCCACCCCCGTAGGTCCGGGCATGATTCCCGGCTCTGCCACGAAATTTGAAAAGTGGTACGACGGCTGGAACGGGGTCCACTCAGCCTCGGGAGGTCAACTGAGTAGAAGTGGGTTCGATTCCGACCTCGGCCATCCTGGAAGTGGTTTTCCGTGGTTTCCCACTTCTCCTCCAGGCAAATGCTGGGATGGCACCTAACTTAAGGCCACGGCTGCTTCCTTCCGTCTTCCTTGTCTATCCCTTGCAATCTTCCCATTCCCCCGCAAGGCCCTGTTCAGCATAGCAGGTGAGGCCGCCTGGGCAAGGTACTGGTGATTCTCCCCAATTGTATCCCCCGACCCAAAGTCTGAAGCTCCAGGACACTGCCCTTGAGGTGGTAGAGGTGGGATCCCTCGCTGAGTCCGAGGGAAAAACCAACCCTGGAGGATAAACAGATTAAGAAAGAAAGAATACAGAGTTAACGTTACTGAAATGTCGAAATGGGACATCGATAAAAGGGTCCGTTAATAGAGGAACAGCGGTGCCTTCTGACCTCAAGTTGGTGGGTTCGATCCCGGCTCAGACCGGTGGTATTTGTGCCACGAGATTTACTGACAGCGAAAAGACTCCTGCGGGACTGATATTATCAGCCTCAATTATTCCACATCTCGCTGACATACTGATTCTATGAAAACTATACCTCATCAGAAACCTAGATCATGTGCTAAGAATGGAATCAAGTGTATGCATGCACCCGGATATAAAGTGATAGTTAGCCTTAGGCCGTAACAAGTGAAATCTGCCACCCTATATTATCATAACGTTACGAATTGCATGTATTTACGAATGGGTATTGCTAAACTTCTCCTTACCAGTGCCAGCAATAAGCAGGTACTAATCGTACAACCCACTCGCGTAGTTCCGCTGCAGGCAATGGTCCGTTGTAGTTTCTTCACATAAGGTCTTGGTATATCGTCGGCGATACCTTAACCTTAAACACAGTACACTCACTGTACGAGTGCGTAAGTACGTCATGCAAATATACATTCCTGCAGTGCGGTACGGCAAGATTAATGTTCCTTTACAAACATGCCTAGGAAAATGAACACAACGAAAATTGCTCTGATGGACTGCATATCCATATGTGGCGTGGAGGCGAGATCAGTCTTAATGGAAATAATCGATAAGAAGAGCATTGTGACATACGAGATTTTGTTTCTTCAACGATGATATATTATCTGCCCGATAAAATGTTTAACTCTGGTGCTGTCTTTGTCACAGCAAGCAAGTTTGTAGAGGTACGTGACTCGCGATATCGTGATCATATCGACGCGTCCTCCAGATTTACATGGAAAATTAACCACAGGGACGTGACTTTTCGTTTCAAAAAGTCCCACATGCATTGGCCGGAATTCGAACCACAACCGCCCTGGTAAGAAGCCAGTAACTATGCTACTCCGCTATCATTACTCTTGCTATATTTTGTCTGTAACTGGAAGTAGTATTTTAAATTATGCGATGCCAGTTAGTAAGTTAGATACCTCAGTATAAACCTGAAGTAAACGTGTGAGTTAGGTAACAATCATCTCATTTGTCCCTCCAGACTCCGAAGATTAGTGAAGTAGCTTAGCTACTAATTTTCCATCCAGATAGCTGTAATTTAATCCCGATGCTTCCCAGATTTCAATTTTCATCTGAAGAACTACATGACATCTAGCCCAAAATACTTGACAAAAGTAAAAATGAGTCAGTTTTGCTTCAGTGACCTCAAATATAATAGCGATATAATAAATAATTCTATTTGCCTGGATTTTTCAATATTACTAAATGATTGACATGATCATATAGCCTAAAACAACACAAGTATACGATAATTGAAACATTAGAAGTAATTTTTGAGTAACATGACTACGAGTACATTCTGCCCAAGAAGTATATAGCATTATTTCTTAGATAAAGTACATTAACTTATTAAAATGCACAAAACTGCTCCCAAGTTCGATCATCAGCATAGTGCAAGAATAAATCTGCCCCCTATAGACAAAATGAAGACACAAAACAACTCATTTAATGACTTCTAAAGGGCATTCTAAATGCCACTAACAACATGAGTTTGAAGAATTTCAGTTTCTAAACCTACAGAATGCAATGTTTTATATGACTATTTGAAATACCTATAGAGAAATAAATAGACATTTTTTTACACATCAGACAAATGTTGGGGCTGTTTCTTTATTAAGGCTACCGCCACCACCTTCCCATTTCTAGCCCTTTCTCATCCTTGCGTCGCCGAAACACTCCTGTGTTAGAGCGACGTTAAACCACTAGCAAAAATAATGTTTAGGCAATTTTAAAACGCACTTAATCAGCGATAACTTTATTTATAATGCAAAACTTTTCTCCTTTCTGGTAAAATTCAGTGGAATGCACATGGGAAATGTTAACATTTGTAGGCGCGGTATATTGTATAGAACTTATATTCAAATATTTCGGTTAGTTGCAGTCTTAGTAACGTCTATAAAGAAGGATATCAATATTTGTACATATCTATAACAGGTGACCAAGCCAAAGAAATTTGTAGAATAAATAACCACACAGCAATGACAATAATACAACATGGGTTAACTAAAAATTAGTAATGTACAGTTAATTCTTCTTCCACCACTTTTCCCACACGTCTTGAAGTAGTCCTGTTATTGTGGTGGTTGGTAATGTAGTCATTTGTATGTATATGAAGAGATGTGTATTGTGACAAGCACTAACCCCACTCTCCGAGACATAAACATTAATCAGAAAGGGGTAAATTCCCTGATTCGGCCCGTAACTGAACCTACGACCGTGTGAATTCAAGGTAGTGACGCTGACTATTCATCTGTGCAGTATAGCATTAATATACTGTTTATAAAATACAATTAATGTAAATATGAATTTATGATCACAAAATTGTGGAAATATTGCCCAAAATTATTGAAAAATGACTAAAATACTTATTTGAAAAATAGTGCTCAGATTTTAGACAAGAGTAAAATATTTATAATTTATAATTCGTTCAACTTTAGAGTGAATTACATTGCTCAAAAATGAAATTTGGTCCCGTATTTAGATGTTCTGAGTTACATTATACCAGTACACAGTGGGTTTCGGATTGTTCTATTACGGCAATAAAATGTCATGTTTACACAGCAGACGGCTTCATTGCCAGCTGGATGTTTGAGAAGTGTGAGTGTCAGCTGAATGGCGAGTGCCTCAATTCGAAATGTGTGCGAAGGTTAGTCTACGTGGAATGTAGTGTTCACAAGTCGTGGCTCATCTTACTGGGAGAGGTAGCCAACGCGGGAGGCAGTTGTCGAATGAAGCCACTTCTGCTTCAAGAAGGTTACTTGGAGAGGTACTTTGCCAGAATGCTAGAGGTAATTCATAATACGAGTCGGTATTTCTGCAAACGTTTCCAGGAGGCTTAGAAGTGTTGCTAGGCGCCTTGGCACGGGCCACCAAATGAAAACAATTCCATAGAAGGATCGTTTTGTGCCTTTACAAGCTCTCCGAAACCTCTAAGTTACAGCATGAGCACTGGAAGTGGACTTGCAGTAAGCTTCTGGAGTACGAGTTAGTGACAAAACGGAAATAGGATTCTAGAGTCCAATTTGAGATCGTGACGACCCAATCGAGTACCTGCACTGGGCAGACGACATCCTGGCATGAGACTGTATTTTGCTAGAGATCATATGCTAAGACACTGGCACCATGTGCTATTCTCGGATGAATCCCGTTTCAAGTTATATCATTCAGATGTTCGTCTGCGAGTCTGGAGAAGATGCGGGGAGCTTGCTTATGGAGGTGGATTTGTTATGGTGTGGCAAGCATAATTCTTGCTGCAAAAATCGATCCTCAGAAGATAACTTGCAATTGACCCTTAACTGCTAAACGATATGTAGATCTTAGTGCTTCATGTGATTCCTCACTTGAAGAAACGCAGTATTCGTATTTGATAATGTTTGGAGTGCAAGAAGCCAACATCGCATCATTCAGAGATTCCTGCAAGAGCACCACGTGCAACGAATGGGGTGGCCATACAGAAATACAGATTTGAATCCGATCAGAGAAGTCTGGGACCAACTGAAGCAAAGCATCTGAGGAAGAAATCCACTATGTCAAACACTACAAGCCCTTGAAGACGCCCTTTTGAAAGAATGGGGACGTCTGCCTCTCTGAACGTGAGACGGCTTGTCAGAAGCATGAGGAGGCATTTTAAACCTATTATCCATGCGAGAGGTGGCTGTACACCTTATTAAGACCTTTCATTACCATGTATCCATTTGGGTGTATAACCTGGGACCATTTAATTTATGACACTCTGTGCAATGATGTCGTGTTTTCAGTGTCCAAAGAATGCTTTTAATTGTTGCAAAGCAGAAGGTTTGTTTTCATTGCGTGCATTTTCTTCATTTCAATATGTATGTGTATCATAAAAGTATGACAATACTAAAATGTGACCAAATATTTCTTTTTGAGCGGTGTATAATAATACATAGAATATATTTTTGGTGATTGGCCATTCAGATTTTTCTTTCTCTGCATCTCTTTAATATTAAGCCATTGGATTAAACGAGCGATTGACCATTTCTTATCAAGAGAGTCGTGAAATCAGTTCGTGTGTTTATATTCCAATCGCTTAGTTCCTGTTGAAAGTAAGAATTGATTCCTCACGCACGGTCCAGGTACAGGATCACGCGAAGCTGGCACAAAGTATTTGAAAGTGGAACAATCAGTCGGCCGGTTCCGCCCTTGGAGGCGGGGCGGGCGGATCAAGGTGACTGAGGCATGCTTGGTCAGTTACATCACTGAGCCTCTCCCTGCGAATAACGATCGCGATGGCGTGGAACTCTGAAGCTAAACACAAACATTAAGCCGACCAGTCCAAACAAGGATAAGAGATTGTGACACAACACTCTGGCAAGGCCGTATTTTGTATCACCTTGGCTAGAGAGATCTAGAACAGAACGTGTTGTCAACAAATTATTTATGAGAATACGGAACTATTTTGTTGGCTGTCCGAAAACTGGCAACCGGACGAGTTGGCCGTGCCGTTAGGAACGCGCAGCTGTGAGCTTGCACCCGGGAGATAGTGGGTTCGAATTCCACTGTCGGCAGCCCTGAAGATGTGGTTTCCCATTTTCACACCAGGCAAATGCTGGGGCTGTACCTTAATTAAGGCCACAGCCGTTTCCTTCCCATTCCTAGTTCTTTCATATTCCATCGTCGCCGTAAGATCTATCTGTGTCGGTGCGACGTAAAGCAATTAGCAAGAAAACTGGCAACAGGTGAACTTGATACACTGTATACAGCCGGGATAAGGGAGGAAATATGAAAATATCACAGGTTTAAAATGTAAATCATGAACCATACTTACCAATAATGAATACAATAATATTTGAAACGTACACATATATATACATAAAATTTTGTGTACATAATTTTAAGGATATACAATCTCTAACAAATTTCTTAAACCACACTGTATACCTTGATGGTTATTTTCCCTCTTAAAGACTCAGAAACGGTTTTCCCTTTATCTTTTACCTCTTCCGTTATCTCCCGATTTGCACATTGTTAACCTGACTGTTACTTAGTCCTATTTGAAATGGTACGATCCCACGTAATTGCCCTTTATGTGCACTATCACCCCATAAACATTTGGCTACGCTGCCTCGTCTAATTAGAGAATTAGTTGTTTCTTGAGATGGGCATATTTTCCTCATAATTTATGCCATTCGTGAAAAGTACAAAATAATTTTAAAAACATAAGACGCGTGTTTCTCAAATGATTTACCTAGTCTATAATAATGACGTAACCTTCACTATTCTTTAAACAATGGCATAAGGCTCGTAGTATTGTTCTCACAGGTTCAACAAGTGACAAACAAATAAAAATATTTAAGTAACATTTTATAAAACTGTGTAACTATAAATCAGATATCCACATCTCAGTGCTGTTTAAATGGAGTTACCAAGCAGACTCTGAACCACTTGCAGAAAATGCATGTTCATGATACCAACAAAATGTGAGACTAGGATATCTCGCTTTGAAATAGTACAGTGGTCTTGAAATTTGTTAGAGACTGTTTAATTCAGCATCGATTGAACCTAACATACTCCAATAGTAACTCTACTAGTTAACAAGATACACCTGAATTTGGAGGGTCCTGAAAACGATGTTTCTAATTACGATAATCGGGAGCTCCCATACTTCGATTATTACTTGTGGAGTCACATGAAAAGTGTCGTCAATTTGACCAACGTATGGAGTGAAGGGGAATTATTGAGACAAATAGCCCGCCTGGTGGTGATAATCGTTAGGGAGTCAAGTCTGTATCCGTGGTTAGACGGTTCAGGCCCAAAAATGTTAGCTGGCAGGGAAGGAGAGGTGGTGGTATACAATTTCTAATCACTAGATTGCATGCCAAAAGACTGAATTCAGTTCCAAGAATCTCCGCGCTGTCCATATGAGTGAGGGCATATGACGCTGTTGATGGTAATTCGTCCGTCGGATGGTGCCGTAAAGATTTGAGCAGATCCCTTGGTATTATTTGACTGGAGTAGGCTACGTGCTGACACCGGGTTTCGTTCTCTTCCTACCTCATCATCATCCCACATCCAGATGCACATGTCTGTCCTCGGACACTCCCGGAGCTGAAAGCCATACGATAAATAAATAATTGGGACAAATTACCGCTACTGCAGAGTACGTAAGGCGTCATCCCATAACTATTGCTTTCGCAAACACATTCACTGCTGCATCGAGCTCAGATGTGTCTGGAAGCTTTAAGGATATTTCGATCCAAACCTGCACTAACTACAGCAAAATTACGCTAATAACAGCGAATTTGTTTTTTACCTTTATTTAAATTGTTCTACGGAATTAACTCAAACTTATTAACATCTAAACTTTACAAGTTGCACTTTTGCAGACCGTTGTTAATATATATATCCGGTTCTATTTACTAATTTGTTTTTCCTCAACCCAGGGGATGGTAATTAAAACGTTTAGCGAAGGTTAATTTTCATATTCTGATTACTGTATATCTGTTTTGCAGTGGATGGTAATAAATTTAAAATGTCTCACATTCCTTACACCTTTTATTATGACTCACAATAAATACCATAAGCGTACCTGTAGAGGTCCATTAAGGCTGCCCAGTGATTATCATGATAAGCTCACATCATCATATGTTTAAGGCGTATAGTACAGTGGTGGCATTTTCTATACGATAAAACTTTCTTCAGCTTTCTGGGACCGCTAGAGCCATCCTGTTTCATTTTGATTTTGGCCGAGTATCCAAGACCGAATGCCCTTCCTGCCGCCATATAATTATTGAGATGAAGATCTCAACCCAGCATCGACCAGAATTCGAACCACAGCCCTTGGTTGCAACAACCACTGTCACTTCATTGATTCATCAGCTGAGAATGTAGAGCATTTTGCTAAATGAATAAAATAATCACGGAATTCTCCAGACGAAGCGTTTAGTCCCAGACTGCTTAATCTTCCTACTCGAATATGTACCTCTATCCCTATATGGACTACCGCAGTTTCTGCGCAACATTTCTAATCACCTAGTAATTCCCTGCAACCTCTAGCCGACATTTTCTTATGAAGTTAATATTCAATCGAAATCATATAAGGCATGATGCTTTTTTTCCTCCGTAATTTCATTGTTCTGAAGAGAAGTTGCATGTTGAAATGTTAAAGAATTATCTGACATAGCTGTGTAGCCTACATTTTCTTTGTCGTGATGTTTATCCCCACACACTCAACAACCATACTATGTAACCGGTGCCGCATAATTACTGTAATTATTTTGGTAACTGTTTGATGTTAATACGCCGTAGCCAAGTAATGCAGTAGCGTATTGAGGTATGAAAATTACGCCATGTTACTAATGATTGTAATAAATTATGCTGTTCGAGGACACAACTCAGATCTTGTGCTATATAACAAACCTTACTCATTCTCCCTTATGCGCATCTTCTTCTTTTATAATTAAATATGGCTGGTTCCACTTGATTTCAAGTCGGAGGAAGGTCATCTGCAGTAGATACTCATACTATTGATACAGGACAGACATGCCGGAATGAGTCCAATATCTAAGTCAGCGTAGATAATCCTTGATAATAAGCCTCGTAGCGAGACTTGACTTGGCTGTGAGCAAGAAATTAGTCGTTCACCTCGCAATGGAGTTAGCTAATGCAGGAGAAGTAAAACTAGCTATGATACCCCGCATTGACTGGTTAGAATTTGTAGAAATGTATTACTAATGTCATCTAGCTGGGATAAATATCACAAGGAGAGATGAAATACAAGGCTTCCACGGATATTCTTCGATATTGAGAGATTGAACGGTAATGACATTCTTGATAGTCGCTTGTGTAGGCAATGCACACCCACTAATTGTGCAACAAAATGCCAAATCACGAAACACAGGCTCGCCTGCAACTGTCTGTGCAGCGACTTCATTCTTTGCAAAATGTACGGCTAGCACTTGCTGAAGATTCAAACTTTTATCTTCACTTTTTCTCCTTTTGTAACTCTTTATTCTCATCGAAGATGTTCAAGGCGAACAATTCCTCTAGGAAAATGCTGGGAACACTCGTTTAATTTGGGGAATATCATGACCGTTTATTTTTCCTTCAGTGAAATCTTCCTCTTATTCTTCTTTCCTTCCTGGGATTTTCCTATATTTATTGTGATCAATACTTGGTGTGGATATGGCGTAGTTTCACGGCCGTATGCCCTTCATGTCACTAACCCTACGTGGAGGGATGTATTCACTATTCTGCGTGTCTGTGGTAACTGGCAGTTTTGTGTATTGTATATAGATGGGGAGAAGTGTATTAAGACGAAGGTTAAATTACTTAACATATTATTGCTTTTATTTCCCACTAACTACTTTTTCGGTTTTCGGAGACGCCAAGAAAATTTAAAATAAATACAATATAGATATTTTATTTGCTTACAGTAACTAGTCTTCAATACTAATCAATGTTCAGAGGCTCACAAACTGAACGTTGAAATATGTAACATTCATTAATAAAGATTTATGAAAGTACTAGCATGGTACCCGTGCTTCGCTACGGTATTATACTGAAATTTATAATTGAATACTTATTGTTTTATATATATAATCCACCGAAATTCGCGATCTGACACGTCTTCAGCGAGAATCCACCAAAATTCCCGATCTGACTCGTTTTCTATTAGATTACGGCACGTTTCCTCCCATTTTTCAATCTTCCTTTCCAGAAATCGATCTCGTACTTCCCGGGCTAGGCTCAGGTATTCTTCCCGGTCAGTTGGGTCCGTAAATCTTTGACATACCGTATATTCCTATAATCATTTTTAATCTGGATAAAATCCTTCAGGAGATCTGGCGTGGTGTCTTATTGGGAGCCTTGGCTGCACTGAACCCGCGGCCGGCTGCATTCTTAGTCATTACCCGTTCAGGAGCCGTTTCCAGCGCGGTCCGCACATTTGACGACGGTCCGGAACATTATTATTATTATTATTATTATTATTATTATTAATGTTATTCTTATTCTTATTCTTCTTCTTCTTATTATTACTATTATGTGTTGCTGGGATGAATGATGACAGGGAAAACCGGAGTAGCCGGAGAAAAACCTGTTCCGCCTCCGTTTTGTCCAGCACGAATGTCACATGGAGTGACCGGGATTTGAACCACGGAACCCAGCTGTGAGAGGCCGGCGCGCTGCCGCCTGAGCAACGGAGGATCCTTATAAGTACATTAAGAACAGTAAAATCAATTGGCCTCACCTCCTTTTACACCCCACCGCCGTTAGTTTTTACTGCCACCCCCCCCCCAAAAAAAAAAAATTAAAAGAAGGCGTGTTTCTTTATGTTTAAGGGAGATTACAAACACCAATGTTCACGTCTATTACCTTCAGTTTTGAGATATAAGTATCCCCATAAATATAATTTACTTTTGTCACTTCATTTCAAACTACTCCCCCACCCCCCTAAGTGAATTTTCCCGCAAAAAATACTTGTTTCTTTAATAGTGAAGGATCTTCTAAATACCAATTATCACGACTCTAACTTCTTCAGTTTTTGATTTATGTGTCCTCATGAAAGGAGTTCAACTCCTTTACACTCCCGCCCCCCAAGATGCCTTCCGCCCCAAAACGCGTTTTTCTTTGTTTTTAAAGGAGATCCAAATACGAATTTTCACGTCTGTAACAACTTTAGTTTTTATTAGATGTATATATTCTCATACAATTAAAGTCAATTAATTTTTCAATTCTTTCACCCCCCTCCCCCCGCTTCATTGAATTTTCCGAGAATACGTGTTTCTTTACTTTTAAAGCAGATTGCAAATATCAAATTCACGTCTGTAACATCTTCATTTTTAAGATATCAGTAGCCTAATTAAAAGAATTCAACACCATTTTCAGTCACTTTCACCCCCCCCCTCCACTCAAGTGGTATTTCCGAAAATTAAAAATACACGTTTCTTTATGTTTAATAGAGATAAAAATACCATTTTTCACTTCTGTAACATGTTAAGTTTTTTAGATATACTGTAAAAATTCTCATTTTAAAATTTCACCCCTTTTGGGTTCCCCTTAAGTGGAGTTTCCAAAAACAAATCACCTATGTTTCTTTACATTTACAGGAGATTCCAAACACCCACTTTTTACGTCTGTAACATTTTACGTTCCCAAGATAATCTTTCAAAAAATTCACCCCAATTTGTCACTTCTGTTTAACCGCCATTAATAGGATTTTCCAAAAACTAAAAAAATACGTGTTTCTTTATTTTTAAAGGTGATCCCATATACAAATTTTCAGTTCTGTAATATCTTCCGTTTCTGAGATATATGTATCCTCATTAAAGGAATTCAACCCATTTTTTACCCTTTTACACCCCTCCTATTGGGATTTACAGGAAACAAAAAAATGCGTGTTCCTTTATTTTTAGAGGAGATTCTAACTACCAATTTTTACATCTGTAAATTTTAAAGTTGTAAGATGTAGACGCACTCATTTAAAAATTCACCCCCCTTTTCACCCCCCCCCCAGTATTTGGATTTTCCAAAAACGAAAAAAATACGTGTTTCTTTACATTTAAAGTAGATCCCAAATACCAATTTTCAGGTCTGTAATATCTTCGGGTTCTGAAATATAAGTAGCCTCATTAAAGGCATTCAACCCATTATTCACCCTTTTACACCCTTCCTATTGGGATTTTCCGAAAACAAAAGAATACATGTTTCTTTATTTTTAAAGGAGATTCTAAATACCAATTTTTACATCTATAAACTGTAACAGTTTTGAGATATAGATACACTCATTTTAAAAAATCACCCCCTTTTCACCCACCCATTAATTGGATTTTCCAAAAACAAAAAAATACGTGTTTCTTTATTTTAAAGGAAATCCCAAACACCAATTTTCAGGTCTGTAATATCTTCAGTTTCTGAAATATATGTAGCCTGATCAAAGGCTTTCGACCCCTTTTTCACCCCTTTTCACCCCTCCTATTGCGATTTTCCGAAAACAAAAAATACGTGTTTCTTTATGTTTAATGAAGATTCTAAATACCAATTTTTACATCTGCAAACTTTAAAAGTTTGGAGATATAGATTCACTCATTTTAAAAATTCACCCCATTTTCACCCTCCCATTAATTGGATTTTTCAAAAACAAAAAAATACGCGTTTCTTTATTTTTAAAAGAGATCAAAAGTACCAATTTTCAGGTCTGTAATATCTTCAGTTTCTGAGATATAAGTACTGGTATACTGATTAAGGGCATTCAACCCATTTTCCCCATTTTCACCCCTTTTCACCCCTCCTATTGCGATTTTCTGAAAACAAAAAAATACGTGTTTCCTTATTTTTAAAGAAGATTCTAAATACCAATTTTTACATCTGTAAACTTTTAAACTTTCGAGATATAGACACACTCATTTTAAAATTTCACCCCTCTTTTCACCCCCTTAGCGAAGGAATATCCAAAAATCCTCTCTTAGCGAGCACCTACATCTTAATATGAATATATCCCCAAAATTTCATTTCGTTACGTCCAGTAGTTTTGGCTCTGCGATGATGAATCAGTCAGTCAGTCAGGACAAGTTATTTTATATATATAGATTAGTAGCGGTAGTAGTAGTAGACCAATTTGACAAGTATGCGGAGTAAATTCCTCATACAGTTCGTGGAAAGTTTTGGTGAAAAATTACCAGCCAAATAAATCCCTATCATAAATTTACGCTTTTTTCTACCTTCTAGAAATGTAGTGCCTGAGCTAAATAAAGTCACCTTGAATTTGTACATTTATTTATTGGTCCAAGATCAAGTGAACGATTTTCATCTTAAACTAGATAAGCGCGATCGTTTCGATATCATATTAAATCGCAGAGTCAGAAATGGGAATTCGCTGTGGACCACAATTTCTACAGAGCTCAAATGATTTTCATACCTAACTTGCAATGCCGGTGCTACATTTCTGCAATTAAGAGAAATATTTATCGTATTATGCTATAAACCAACTCAATAAGATCATTTCACTCGTTATATCACCCCTATTTGCTGCATGGAAGAAAGATTTGCTGTTGATATAACCCCAACTTTATGATCATAAATTAGCTTCAAGGGACATTTTATTGAGTTTCCTTTCACCGAGCCACGGCTGAGTGATTATATTGTACGACGATATCCAACTCTTACGCCGTACACCTTAAAGGCAATAATAATATGCACTGAACCGAAAAAAATATACAATGGATCAACATAGATATTGAGCGGCCTGGAGAAATAACTGAGAGAGTTCATTGCTCTACTTTCTCTCGCGAAGTCACTGAGCGGTGACTCTTATTTTAGATCTGCATAATAGAGAAAATATAGGACCGTTCATATTTCTTGTTGGTATATCAGGACTTGGACCACTTCAAATTCTGAAATATCTCGCAGCGAAAATAGCCCGATGACACTGATTACAGTGGCGTAGTTGATAAATCTGTTCTCAGCATAGTGAATTCGAGCGTGGTATATGCCAGTGACATTCAGGGTATTTAAATGATACAACTCCATATCTTCCATATTTCCTCATATGTAGAAGTGATTTTATATCGTAGTTACTTGGACACTAATAACTTCCTTTCATTTAAAACTTGCTGAATGTGGAGGTTGGCATCAAGGTTCGCCTGCAAATTTACAGTCTCATTCCCGGCCATCACCTAAGGCGTAGAGGGCTAAGTGTTGGCCTACAACTATATCTTCCATGTTTCCTCATATGTAGAATTGATTTTATATCGTAGTTACTTGGACACTAATATCTTCCTTTCATTTACAACTGAATGTGGAGGTTGGCATCAAGGTTCGTCTGCAAAATTACAATCTCATTCCCGGCCATCAGCTAAGGCGAAGAGGGCTAGGTGTTTGCCTTCTATACTCGAGACAGAAAAGTTCAATCTCAGCGCGGCTAGTGGGCATTTCAGGAGAGTGTAAATGCAAACGATACGCGTTAGTGTTGTAAATTAATCAGCACGTTAAATAAATCTAAACCGGGCGAGTTGGCCGTGCGCGTAGAGGGGCGCGGCTGTGAGCTTGCATCTGGAAGATCGTGGGTTCGAGCCCCACTGTCGGCTGCCCTGAAGATGGTTTTCCGTGGTTTCCCATTTTCACACCAGGCAAATGCTGGGGTTGTCCCTTAATTAAGGCCACGGCCGCTTCCTTCCCACTCCTAGCCCTTCCCTGTCCCATCGTCGCCATAAGACCTATCTGTGACGGTGCGACGTAAAGCAGCTAGCAAAAAAAAAAATCTAATAATGATGTTATTGGCTTTACAACTACTTTTACCTTTTTCGGAGACACCTAGGTGCCGTAATTTTAGTCCCGCAGGAGTTCTTTTACGTGCCAGTAAATCTACCGACACGAGGCTGACGTATCTGAGCACCTTCAAATACCACCGGACTGAGCCAGGATCGAAACTGCCAAGTTGGGGTCAGAATACCAGCGCCTGAACCGTCTGTGCCACTCAGCCAAGCGTTTAAATAAATCTTTCCTGAGGCCAATTAATTTAGTTTTCCCTATGACTCTCAAAATATACAGGATGAATCGCGTAATACGTGCACCCCAAATATTGTGAAATGGAAGGTGCTACTGATGTGCTGTTTTCACAGAAATGAATTGCAACCAAGGGCTCATAATTGTAGCGCATACACATATTTTAATAATTATTAGAAAGAGTGCTTATGTTAGAAATGTACAATTTTCAAGTGGATCAATACCCGCTTGACATTAATCAACGCTAGAATAAATTACTATGTCAATGGTATTTTTACAGGATTCTAGTACGAACAGTTTACGAACTATCGTAGTTTGAAAACTGTAAATACCTGCAGTTGTCTGCCCTGTGTGTCAGTACTAACTTAAGAAAAAATACAAGATGAAGAAGAAAGAGATGGCCTTCAAAGGTTGTATTCAAAAGGACAGCCCCCAGCTTCGATACAAGTTTCCAGTTTGCCATGTAAAGATTGATGGACACGTTCTAGTATTTCATCAGAATTTCCAGCGCAGGCAGCAGTAACACGTCGTCTCGTATCATCTGGTGTTGTCGGTATGTCCTTGTAAACAATGTCTCTTAGCTTTCCTCAGCGAAAATAATTAAACGGATCAAATCTGGTGACCGGGATGGCCAAGGTACAGATTCCCTTCGTCCAATCCAACGATGTGGAAACAATCGGCGAAGACAAGCTGAAGTACGCTATGTCCTGGACAGCCATGATACTGATACCACATGCTCCTCCTAGCCTGCAGTGGAACGTCTTCTAACAGTTGTGGAATAAGGGAAGTAGATCTGTTAATAGGTTGAGACACATTTTAGAATGTAGTATTCTGATGGTTCACGGTTCCACACAACACTTTTTTCTTCTTTTTTTCTTTTTTTTACAATTTGCTTTACGTCGCACCGACACAAATAGGTATTATGGCGACGATGGAGTAGGTCTAGGAGTGGGAATGAAGCGGCCGTGGACATAATTAAGGTACAGCTCCAGCATTTGACTGGAGTAAAAATGGGAAACCACTGAAAACCATCTTCAGGGCTGCCGACAGCGGGGTTCGAACACCACACAGTTTAACTGGCGTTCCACCTGACGAAACCAATGAGGATTGTGTACGACCAATGATGCATGTTTCGGAGATTTACTTGGCCATGATTTGTAAATGTTTCTTTATCATTAAACAAGATGCATGTTAAATCTTGTGTATCCTGTCTTCATGCCCAAGTACAGAAGTTAACAAGATTCTCAAAATCGTTTCCATGCAGTTCTTGATGGAGACAGACATGATATTGATGGAACTTACGACGGCGGAGAACGCGTAGCAGATTTGCCTGACTCATGCCAATTCCTCGGGTGATTGCACGGCACCTAACGAGCGAATTTATAGCATCAACAGTTATAACATGAATTTTATCTTCTACTTCTTCAGTCACTCGTTTGTTTCTGTTACGTTTTATCGGTCTCACACTTCCTGTTCTACTTAAATAGTTGAGGAGTTTCATAAGTAATTGTCAACGTCTATTGGGATATCGACCCGCGTACAGAATTCAAGAACTAACAACATTCTTCCTACGTTCTCCATACATTATAAACAGGTCGACTTATTCAGTATTGATAAATATCATCTTCCACAACGCCCTACTTATTTAACTATCACGCCAGGGGAGGTGGCCATGCGTTTAGGGGAGCGCCGCTGTGAGCTTGCACCCGGCAGATTGTGGCTTCGAACCCCAACGTCGGCAGCCCTGAAGATGGTTTTCCTTGGTTTCCCACTTTAACACCAGGTCAATGCTGGAGCTGTATCTTAATTATTTTTTTTGCTAGGGCTTTACGTCGCACCGACACAGATAGGTCTTATGGCGACGATGGGACAGGAAAGGGCTAGGAGTGGGAAGGAAGCGACCGTGGCCCTAATTAAGGTACAGCCCCAGCATTTGCCTGGTGTGAAAATTGGAATCTACGGAAAACCATTTTCAGGGCTGCTGACAGTGGGATTCGAACATACTCTCTCCCGAATACTGGATACAGGCCGCACTTAAGTGACTGCAGCTATCGAGCTCGATCTCTCTGACATTCATTACACGAGACTACTGTTCTCGAAGAAAAGCTTGCCGTCTCAAACTGCAACAGGAACGACAACAATAACAACAACAACATATATGGAAACGCTTTCTCTTGAAATTACATGTTCACCATGGGGATACATCCGTTTGTACAGTTCTTTACATACGAAGTTACCTCCGAAGCATACATAGTATAAGAAACTTGTCTTCCTTGGCACGATTCAACGAACTGACCTGATCATTCTCCTCTACTTGCGTCACTCACTCATTGTAGTAAAGTATGAGTCAACACAACGGTAGCACTGCTACGGTACATCGTCTCTACCACGTGCACCCACTGAGCAGTTCATGACACTTCTACTTGAGACGTAAGGTAACGTAACACCTTCACCTTGTGGTTAGCATTCCTAACTTCTGCCCGGGTCAGAGCAAAGATTGAAGATTATCACATGGTCTTTTTTTTTTTTTTTTTTTTTGCTAGTTGCTTTACGTCGCACCGACACAGATAGGTCTTATGGCGACGAAGGGATAGGAAATGGCTAGGAGTGGGAAGGAAGCGGCCGTAGCCTTAATTAAGATACATCCCCAGCATTTGCCTGGTGTGAAAATGGGAAACCACGGAAAACCATCTTCAGGGCTGCCGACAGTGGGGTTCGAACCTACTATCTCCCGAATACTGGATACTGGCCGCACTTAAGCGACTGCAGCTGTCGAGCTCGGTATCACATGGTCTGAAACTGAAACTGTAAGACTAAGTCTAACCAATAAAACTGCGAAGCAGCTTGACGTGAGAAGTACTTCATTGGTCGCTGCAGTTAACGACTGAGATTGTTTGCTGACTATTCCTTTCACTGGCGTACCGAAGGGGAAAATGTGTCAGTAAAAATTATATTATCCTGGAATACTTATATAAGAGCTGGATACCGTGGTTCAAATCCCGGTGACTCCATGTGAGATTTGTGCTGGACAAAGCGGAGGCGGGACAGGTTTTTCTCCGGGTACTCCGGTTTTCCCTGTCATCTTTCATTCCAGCAACACTCTCCATTATCATTTCATAGCATTTATCACTCATTAATAAATCACCTTGGGAGTGGCGACCGCATTGTAATAACAGCCTATAGGCCTATATGTTTCATTCATTACATCCCTGACCCGGTCAGTGACTGGAAAACAGGTTGTAGGTTTTCATTTTTCACTTATATAAGAGACTTAAAATATCTGGAAATATTCCCGAATACATAATTATACTAGTCTTACAGAAAATGCAGGACAACCGAACAAATATCAGTATCTTGAAATAAACGAATATTAGGACCGTGATTACCAAACATCAACTTTAATGGGCCAGCAATGTTATCCACATGCCTAACACATGTTTTCCAAAGCGACTAATGGTGGGTATGATCTCGACAGTATTGCTTTTGAATAGTTCATAGTTCCCATTCCCACATCAGGCATTGTATTGTATCTTAATGAAGGTCAAACATGGACAATGTAATCAGAAAGGACAGTAAGCATGATGCAATAACGCTCTAATATGAAGGAATGCCAAATTAACATCGGCAGCTCAGAGGATATAATGATTTCGTGTGGCTATTACTAGCCGATTGCAGGGTGGGCGTCATCTGTACTGCGTGTTATTGTGGTGGAGGTGTTATGTGTAGTATGTGAGTTGCAGGGATGTTGGGGACAGCAAAAACACCCAGCCACGAGCCATTGGAATTAACCAATGAAGGTCAAAATCCCGACCCGGCCAGGAATCCAACCCGGGACCCTCTGAACCGAAGTTCAGTACACTGACCATTCAGCCAACGAGTCGGACAGCTGAGAGGATGTAGTACCTGTAGTAACGTATTGTCCGGAGGGGTCTACAACATGTTGTACAATGGCGGCACAGACATAGGTCCAATAAAAGAGAGCGTAGAAATAGAACGAGAACATTAATGACCACCAAGTAGCTCTGGTAGTACCAGCGTTAGGACAGAGCTTTTTCTTGAATTGGTCTCTTAAGAAATCTGAAAAGAAATTATCGACAACACCGAGTTATGATGAGACGGTCACAAAGATAATAATGTACATCGTTGTTGCGCCATACAAAATCGTTATGTAATAATATTGTGGGAGAAATACTGGCCCGCACCACTGTATCATCAAGAGCGAGAATTCTTTGACGTTACTCACACAATATTGAACCTTATTTGACAGAACCTCACCGGGCAAAGTCCAAAGCTGAAATATTTTCACATAGGTTTCCGCAGCCACAACGACGTTATAATATAGTTTGGCATCAAAATTCGTAACGCATATGTAGTTGACAGTCACATGCCACAAACTAGACCGGGTCCTAGAACTATGAGCTTGCATTTAGGAGACGGTGGGTTCGATCTCAACTGTGGTAGACCTTAAGATTACTTTTCAGTGGTTTCCATTTCCAAGAATCTGTACTGTACCTTAATCAAGATTGTAGCCACGCCCTTCGCAGTCTTAGCCGTTTCCTATTTCCACTTTCAAACAAACCTATTATACTAGAGCGACGTTAACTCGTTCAGAAAGAGTGTTCATTATAATGTAAACAGAATATATTTTTTCTATTGCATTATCCTTGTTTACAGCTCTTAAATGTTCTCATACGTTGCTTCTTAACAACTTGGCGGAAGTAAAAATATTAATGAACTGGAGCTTGTAACAGTGGCTAAACATGCATCAGGTGAAATAATTCCAATGTTATTGGTTTTATGAGGAAATAGTGTTATTCAAAGTTATGAAATGAATATCTGCTATTTGCTTTACGTCGCACCGACACAGATAGGTATTATGGTGACGATGGGATAGGAAAGGGCTAGGAGTGGGAAGGAAGCGGCCGTGGCCTTAATTAAGGTACAGCCCCAGCATTTGCCTGGTGTGAAATGGGAAACCAAAAAAACCATTTTCAGGGCTGCCGACAGTAGAGTTCAAACCCACTTTCTCCCGGATGCAAACTCACAGCTGCGCGCCCCTAACAGCACGGCCAACTCGCCTGGTGAAATGGATATCTACCTTGGAGATAATTTATGTTTTACCTTAAAGAGTCAAAAGAGGTTAAAATAGACAAAGACATGAAGTATTGCATTTTGTACGTAAATGTGGATGTTTAAAGTGTGTGTCGATAACAAGTGAGAACATCAAAAATTGAATTCCCAGAAGGAAACCATATTTTAATTTCATCGATTGCAAGTGTTGAAAACATTATAGCGCTTTAGGATTTTTCAATTGTGAAATTACCAGCGTTTCGCCCCATTGTAGAAGTGGGCTCATGTGCCCAACTATGAAGCACTTCTTATTTCCACCAAGCTCAACCAAGCACTCCCATACCTCCCACCTACAGTCCGCAGTCAACTACCTGCTACAACCTACCGTCCTCACCTCGTACAGTTGCCATGGACACCTCGTCCTAGTATTGTTTATGCCAGTCCATCCAGTACTGTCGCCAGGCCAACCCCAACAGCCTCCTTATACTGTAGCACGTCTACTGAAAATGTAGACTTCGATGAGGAACTGAGGAAGTTCCAGCTGGAGAACAACGTGCTGACAACACCAAGTCCCGTAAGAGCAGTGACTCCGCTTAAATGTTTTCAATTGAGAACATTTTTCTTTAAGTATGGTACTCCTTTTATACAACTGCAGAAGGTTTTGTTTAACAATGAACGATTTATTTACATGTGGGGGAAAAATCAGGTCGGAAAGATTTTAAAACTAACAAAAAATTAAAATTAAAATCTTCTTCTTCTCCTTCTTCTTTTTCTTCATCTTTACCTGGTTACCCTCCAGGGTCGGTTTTTCCCTCGGACTCAGAGGGAGATCCCACCTATACCGCCTCCTGGAGCTTCAGACTCTGGGTCGGGGATACAACTGGGGACACTGGCCAGTACCTCGCCCAGGTGGCACACCTGCTATGCTGAACCGGGACCTTGCGGGGATGGGAAGATTGGAAGGGATAGACAAGGAAGAGGGAAGGAAACGGCCGTGGCCTGAAGTTAGGTACCATCCCGGCATTTGTCTGGAGGAGAAGTGGGAGATCACGGCAAACCACTTCCAGGATGGCTGAGGTGGGAATCGAACCCACCTCTACTCAGTTGACCTCCCGTTCTAACCCTCGTACCACTTTTTCAAATTTCGTGGCAGAGCCGGAAATCGAACCCGGGCCTCCGGGGGTGGCAACTAATCACACTAACCACTACACCACAGAGGCGGACAAAATAAAAATCACCCGATTTATTAAGAACATTTCCTGACAGCAGTATTTATCTTTCAGAGCAAACTCACGAATTAAACAGGAAGGAAAGAACACTCCAGAAGTACCAGAAGGCCTAGTAGTAATACAATAATCAGCTGTGTCGCTGGACATCCGCCAGCTCCTGGTAGGAATAAACTTCCGCAATACGTGATATGTGTGGGCAACAAGCAGTTTCTTTGTTCGGTGGTGAATAGAACGTGCCAATAATTTTAACATTTGCCTTATGATACTGTGAATTGTGAGGGAAACAAGAAAAATAAAATATTAATTATTGTTTTTAGTTTAAATATTTTAATAATATTTTAAGAATAGATCCTTGGCTAAAGTGTTTTGCTTGCAATCCCACAACATTCATGTCCCTATCTCAAAGATATTCTCAGCTTTAATTTTTAAATGTTTAGATCTATTGTTCATATCTACTATAAATTCACTGAACCAGAATGGAACTATCGTCTATATATATAAAAGCAAGTCGGGCTGGAGCGATGTATATATAAATATTTAAAAATGAAAAAAGACGTGAATTAATGAGGCACTTCCAGAAATCTCAGAAATTTGAAACTTGGTACGGGGGAAACTGATGACCCCAGGATCCCTAGAAAAATGAAATTCTCAAAATTCCCTGAAGGGGGCACGCTGGGGGGCTCAAATTTTGGGCTCAGCATAAGAACACAGTCGTATAGTATATCCAAAACGATAACCTATAGGTTTCGTGGGCTTAAAAATTTTCGGGAATTTCCTCATTTTTATCCCCTATCCCCCCAAATCAAGATGGCGGCACAACCTGCCAGACGAGGTAGACAATTGAAATTTGGTGAAATTATAGCTTTTGGTCCCTAACCGACGGGAAAATTCCAAGATGTTCAAATTTTTCACTTTTTACCCCTAAAGATATCGAAATATGGAGGCAATTTTAATGACTGTGCAGACATTCCTTTTGAGCTATTTTTTGGCTAAACGGTAAGTCGTATCACAAAACGGATGGCACAATGTCACTTCAATTCGGAGTGATCTACAACTTTGGTCCTGTGACATTTTGTCGTATCTCTCTCCCTTATACGTTAAATTTGGCCGTATTTCTGGATTGTTCGTAAATTTGGTGATTTTTACAAGTATATTTCATTGTTTGACACACTTATAAGAATGATAGGATCATCACGTTAGGTGCGCACATTGGCACGATTAAGGGACATATGTGTACCAAATTTCATGATTCTAGCTTATACATAAGTAGGCAAAATGTAATGTAAAATGTTAATAATGCACCCAAATTTCACCCTATTTAAATTTTGAACTCAATTTACCCCCTTAATATGGGACATACGAGGATATGGTTTAGCAACAAACATTTAGAGCAATAAATGACGCGTCTGATGGCGCAAACCGTTTCTTAATATCATAAACCGTTTAGGAGATATGAATCTCGAAGTGGAAGTCTGCACTTTTCAACGTGCTCATGCTTATCCGTCATCTATATATATAAAAGCAAGTCGGGCTGGAGCGATGTATATATAAATATTTAAAAATGAAAAAAGACGTGAATTAATGAGGCACTTCCAGAAATCTCAGAAATTTGAAACTTGGTACGGGGGAAACTGATGACCCCAGGATCCCTAGAAAAATCGGAAATTCTCAAAATTCCCTGAAGGGGGCACGCTGGGGGGGCTCAAATTTTGGGCTCAGCATAAGAACACAGTCGTATAGTATATCCAAAACGATAACCTATAGGTTTCGTGGGCTTAAAAATTTTCGGGAATTTCCTCATTTTTATCCCCTATCCCCCCAAATCAAGATGGCGGCACAACCTGCCAGACGAGGTAGACAATTGAAATTTGGTGAAATTATAGCTTTTGGTCCCTAACCGACGGGAAAATTCCAAGATGTTCAAATTTTTCACTTTTTACCCCTAAAGATATCGAAATATGGAGGCAATTTTAATGACTGTGCAGACATTCCTTTTGAGCTATTTTTTGGCTAAACGGTAAGTCGTATCACAAAACGGATGGCACAATGTCGCTTCAATTCGGAGTGATCTACAACTTTGGTCCTGTGACATTTTGTCGTATCTCTCTCCCTTATACGTTAAATTTGGCCGTATTTCTGGATTGTTCGTAAATTTGGTGATTTTTACAAGTATATTTCATTGTTTGACACACTTATAAGAATGATAGGATCATCACGTTAGGTGCGCACATTGGCACGATTAAGGGACATATGTGTACCAAATTTCATGATTCTAGCTTATACATAAGTAGGCAAAATGTAATGTAAAATGTTAATAATGCACCCAAATTTCACCCTATTTAAAATTTGAACTCAATTTACCCCCTTAATATGGGACATACGAGGATATGGTTTAGCAACAAACATTTAGAGCAATAAATGAGGCGTCTGATGGCGCAAACCGTTTCTTAATATCATAAACCGTTTAGGAGATATGAATCTCGAAGTGGAAGTCTGCACTTTTCAACGTGCTCATGCTTATCCGTCATCTATATAAATAAAATTGTTTCTGTTTGTCTGTTTGTCTGTCTGTTTGTCTGTTCCACCATCACGTCGAAACGGCTGGATAGATCTCAACCAAACTTCATATTTAGAGTATACTGACCCCGGGGAAGGTTTCGATATGCATATCATTTTAAAATCTTTGAAAAGACGGGGGTTTTATAGGAAAAACGGATTTCCTCCATTTTCTCTTATACTATTATAGGCAAAATATCGAATTTGTCGTATAAGGACGAGACAAAGCTCAATTTAATCCTCTTGACGCAAAGAACAAAACTCGGTAAGCCCTACGGGCCCGAAAACCATGTTTTAAGGCCCTAAAACCAACCGTTACGGAGATATTGGCACCACACTACCCCTGCTCTAGGAATCGGATAAAGAAATGAACTGCCGTAACCATGGCAACGTCAGCTCCAGGATTCTAGAGCAGTGAGATTATGCATGTACGTTTGGGCATAGCTGTCAACCAAAATAGGTACAAATAAGACTTAATATCTGGGAAAAAAATATACTGTTGTGTAAGGCACTCATAGGACTCCTTTGGGCGGGGATGGAAAGGGGGTGAAGAACGAGTGTAAAAATCTATATAAATAAAATTGTTTCTGTTTGTCTGTCTGTTTGTCTGTTCCACCATCACGTCGAAACGGCTGGATAGATCTCAACCAAACTTCATATTTAGGGTATACTCATCCCGGAGAAGGTTTTGATATGCATATCATTTTAAAATCCTTGAATAGACAGGGGGTTTATAGGAAAACCAGAATGGTTTTTCCACCATCACGTCGAAACGGCTGGATAGATCTCAACCAAACTTCATATTTAGAGGATACTCATCGCGGGGAAGTTTTCCATATGCATATCATTTTAAAATATTTGAATATATGGGGGGTTTATAGGAAAATCAGAATGGTTTTTCCACCATCACGTCGAAACGGCTGGATGGATCTCAACCAAACATTGTATTTAGAGTATACTAATCCCGGGGAAGGTTTAGATATGCATATCATTTTAAAATCCTTGAATAGACGGGGGGTTTATAGGAAAACCAGAGTGGTTTTCCCACCATCACGTCGAAACGGCTGGATAGATCTCAACCAAACTTCATATTTAGAGGATACTCATCGCGGGGAAGTTTTCCATATGCATATCATTTTAAAATATTTGAATATATGGGGGGTTTATAGGAAAATCAGAATGGTTTTTCCACCATCACGTCGAAACGGCTGGATGGATCTCAACCAAACATTGTATTTAGAGTATACTAATCCCGGGGAAGGTTTAGATATGCATATCATTTTAAAATCCTTGAATAGACGGGGGGTTTATAGGAAAACCAGAGTGGTTTTCCCACCATCACGTCGAAACGGCTGGATAGATCTCAGCCAAACTTCATATTTAGAGTATACTCATCCCAGGAAAGGTTCCGATATGCATATAATTTTAAAATCTTTGAATAGACGGGGTGTTTATAGGAAAACCACAGTGGTTTTCCTCTATTTTCTCTTATACTATTGATTTTCTGTAAACTTCGTTTACCGTACGTGAAACGTCTCTTCATTATAAACAACTTTCGTTATGTTCATAATTTACCTTACTCTTCACATGACGGAGAAATTTACAATTTTCTGCTGGTATCATGCTCTGCATTTAGTGACCGACAGACCGACAACGAACCTACAGGTTACCATGGCAACGTCTCTGACTGCATGCCAGTAGGGAAGTAACGTATTGCCATTTTCCTCATCATGCTTTTAAATTCGTGGTTGTTCCTTGGGTAGATGGCAAGAGAGGCATCAATCGGCTCATCTGCGGGATATTGGCGGAATATCGTTGGAGGTTATAACCGCCCTCGAATAGATTAAGTAATAACACCATTAGTCATCTTCATATTTGTTTACCTAAGAATCACTGAACCTAAATTTCTCCTCTGTTAGCGCTTTATTATATCCATAACTCACGGCATTTATTTATTTGTCGTTATCCGACTGTCCTCATTTATAATCCATTTTCTATTAGTTTCAACATTCTTAACTGTATTATTTTTCCTTAATTACGCCGTATGTACGTGAATGCTAGAAACTACTGGATGCATTTCCACCAAGATTCGTATTTAGAATACACCTGTCCTTGATAGGTTTCAGGGCAAATATTGTTTCTAAATCCCTGAACTAACTGGGGGTTTATACGAAACCGAAACAGTGATTTTGCACTTCCAAAAAATATACACAACAAAAGTTTATGGAAGTCTACCTACCTTGGTAGAAATTAATGTCTAAACCTTTTTTTCTCATGTGCATCATTTCGATACGAGGATCAATAAGGGAGATATCATTAAAGGACCGTTTTTCTGTACAAGTCCCATCGGACTTAACTCACGAGCGGGTGCGTGTAAAGCGTATTCCTTACAACTTGAAAACTACTGAAGACATTCGAAACAAAATTTATATTTAGCATCCACCTGTCCAAAGGTAGGTTTTAAACGTAAATAACATTTCATGTTCCGGAATGGACTGGCGGTTTATAAGGAACCGAAATGGTGATTTTACTCTTCCACAATATATACAGAACAAGACCAACCTGACTGGAAATCGACCAAACCTGATGGAATTCCACCTCTAAACCTTTTTTTTTCATGTGCATTTTTTCGTCAGGAGGATTAATAAGGGAGATATCATGAATGGTCACTTTTGCAGGTTAAGTCCAGCGGACATAGCCCAAAAGGTGTTTTACATGGAGCAGATTCCTTATCTATATAAATCAAATCGTAACGACTGTGTACCTCTACACTGACTATTTTGGCGAAATTTTCGTACAGCTTTCCGTTTAAGGGGTAATAATAACAATCTCCATAATTTTTGATTTCCTGAAAGTCCTAATTTTTACCCGCCTCGCCCAAAATCCACATTGTGGCATAATCTGCCAGAAGAATAAGAAGATAATTGAAATTTGACAAAATTATACGTTTTAGCCTGTAACGAATGAAAAATCCTATATCATTAAATTTTTCATTTTTTATCCCCGAAGAATATCGAAATATGCAGGCAATTTTAATGATGGTGCAGACCTTCGGAAATTCCTATCACGTAACGGATTGCACAATCTCCGTTCAATTTGGAATGATCTACAACCTTGGTCTTATGACTTTATGCCGTATCTGTATCCCTTTTACGTTTGATTTTTCTCTATTAATCGATGTTAAGTCAATTTGGAATTTTCACATGCATTATTCATACTTTCAATTACTTATATGAAATACAGAATCATCAAACTCTTCACGAAAATTGGCCCACTCAGTAGCCATTTGTGAGCCAAATGCTACGTATGTAGCTGTCACATTATTATCCGAAAAGTAATGTAATGTGAGATGATCTTACAAAACCTTTACCCTGTTCCACGTTTCTAAATATGACCCAAGAATAGATGACATATCATTGGACCAGCCATTTAGGCCACTAAATCCGGCGTGTCTTATGGTATAATCCTTTGTCGATATGACGTACGTTTAGTAGCAGTTAATCTGTAAATGAAGGTCTTCAATATTGTAAACACGCATATACTTTCGTATGTCGATCTATATATATTCACTGATGTCGATTTAGCGATCGAGAAAGGGTCGGTCTGCTATTGTAATCAGTACTCCCCACACCGACTTTGACTGGCAGTAGGAAAGGGTTCCTTCTCCAACTCCTGTGTAACTGTCATTAGTAAGGAAGGCCTACAATTGTAATGAATAGTTCCCTTCTCGATTTGACTTGCAGAAGGTAAGTGAGCATGCAGTTTTGTTTAAAACTCCCCTACCCGATTGTGTTTGGCAGTAGGCAAGGGTGCCCGCCATTATAAAGAAATGTACTCATCTAAAATGTGACTGGCATTAGGCATAGTGGCCTGCTATTTTGATGGAAACTCACCAACTTGGTGTGACTGGCAGTACGCTGGCTGGCAGTAGGAAAAGGGGCCTGTCATTATAATGATAACTGCACAACTCAATTTCGAGTGATAGTAGGGTAATTGCCTGCCATTATAATAAAAACTGTAATCTGTCTGGAGGTAGGAAAGGGGGCTGCCATTTTAACGAAAACTCCCCAAATCGATTCTGTCCGCATAGTAGGCAATGGGGCCTGCAATTATAATGTAAACTTCCCAACCTGATTGTGAATGCCAGTAGGCAAGTGAGCCTGCCGTTATATCACAAATCCATAACAAACACTTTACATTGGAAACAACGTACGGGGACCTCCCCACGCTGTTTATCGGATAACGCTAAGAGACATGCAATTTTAAAACTATCTTATTTACTGCATGTACACTATTTACTTCGATATTCGAATACAATGTAGAATACCGTAGCGAAGCACGGGTACATTCGCTAGTTGTAATATAAATACGATTAATTTTTAAAGAGAGGAACGTTTGTATCTTTGAGTACAACTGTACGACACGGTTCATTCACCTCAGTTTGACGAAAATGTTAAATAATTTCAAGGAATACCAACAAGCGCTAAAGATTCATTGACTCATCCATAAAACACATTCGTGTTTCTTGTACAACGTGCTTATTCCATCTAAGTTTCCTACCAGGATTGGCGTGTGAGAATAGCTCAAAAGATACTATGAAACTGATTACGTGCAGGGAATCGATGGTCGATAACTAAGATACATGAGAATTACTGGCGGAGGAGTCGGTTAACTATATGGGTATCCAACAGGTTTCTAATACTTCCATAGGAAGATCATTTAGCTGTTTACAAAATGCCCAGGAATTCAAATGTCCATTGTGATCACTGTGAACACCTATTGCTAAAGTGCTTGTTCTGCATTGTTCTAGACCTACAGGGTTGGGTGATCCAGATGGTAGAGTGTTTGGCCTTCTGAGCCTCAGGTGACGGATTTTTCAGTTCATAACGGTGGTGTTTGAAGGTACTCAATACGCCAACCTCGTGTCAGTAGATTTAGTGGCACTCGTGTGGGACACAATTCCGGCACTTCGATGACTCCTAAAATCTTAAAAGTAGTTAGTAGGACGTAAAACTAACAATGTTATTACTGGCCGTTCCAGAGAAGCCCGATAGCCGAGGAACATTCTCACTGGTTTCTCACAATGGTGACCGTGGCTCGAATTCCGCTCAATGTATTGGTCATTTCTAAGAGGAAGAATCATATTCATGTGGTTCGTTTCTTCACAAAATCAAGACCTTTGGGTAGGAACATGCTATCAACAGTGTCATGAAACTAGAAACTTGCTTGATTTTAATCTTTAATGGTTGTAGCAAAGATGTAGTATTTACTCGTAATGATAGGTTTTCTTTAGAATTACAATAAAGCCATTGATCTGTTTAGAGCACATCTACTTCAAAACATTAGAGTCGAAAGAAGTTAAGATAATACATCTCGTCTTTGTCCTTCTGATGAGCATTGTTGCATCAAAACTGACCATACGCCTCTTTATTGCGCTTTCAGTTCTGTTACTCATTTTAATTCATCATACCTACGCGTGATTGGTCTCTCTCTGCCTCTGCTTTTCCCGACATAACCAATTTATAATTTTCTTGTTCCATCCAAACAATGTATTTATGACTACGTGGCCAACATATCCCCACTATAAATGTTTAGATATATTATCAATGTGTCTGCAACGTGTTGTTTTTTCATTTCAGACGCTGCCCCTTCTGATAGGGGTTCTTGCAATCCTGCTCGCAATGAGTGAAGCCCGTCGGGTAAGCGTAAGAACTCGCCCATTAGAGGAGGAAGATCAAGAGGGAGGAAGTCAGCAGGTTCAATACTACACGACACAGGCACAGCGAGGATCCGTACGCGATCCCCAGGCTGCAGGTGTCGTGTTGGTCTCCAGTGATGCCTACAACGGACTTTATGGCCGCCCGGCTGTGCGGACACAGACAGATGTCTCCGAACAACAGTACCGAACAGCTCAAAGTTACTCCACTCCAAGAACCAAGGTAAAAGAAACTGCAAAGCAGCCTCCTGTGCAGACCATCCGCAACTACAGCAAAGTAAATGACGATGGATCTTTCACATTTGGTTACGAAGCAGCTGACGGGAGTTTTAAGGAAGAAACTCGCGGAACAGACTGTGTTGTGAGGGGAAAGTACGGATACGTTGATCCTGATGGAAACAAAAGAGAATTTACCTACGTGTCAGGAAATCCATGCGACCCGAATGCTGTGGGACAGGAGGAGGAGGAAAAAGATCAGCCTCTTGATAGCGGTGAAGAAAACATTCCCAAAGGTCCATTGAGACCTCTGCGGCCACTGCGTCCCACTGCTGCACCTGTGACAGTAGCTCCACGACCGACAACTACAGTGTTCCAACAATCCTACAACCGAGATGAAGATGAGATTGATGATGAACCTCAGCAACTGTACACCCCAGCTCCTCCTAGAACTCATTACATTCAGTCTACGCCAAGCACTTCTTACTTCCACCAAGCTCAACCAAGCACTCCCATACGTATCACTCCCAGACCTCCCACTGCTGCCTCTACAGTCCGTAGTCAACTACCTGCTACAACCTACCGTCCTCAGCTCGTACAGTTGTCAGGGACACCTCGTCCTAGCATTGTTTATGCCAGTCCATCCAGTACTGTCACCAGACCAACCCCAACAGCCTCCATATACTCAAGCACGTCTACTGAAAATGTAGACTTCAATGAGGAACTGAGGAAGTTCCAGCTGGAGAACAACGTGCTGACAACACCAAGTCCCGTAAGACCGGTGACTCCACGTTATCAACCACAAACACAACCTCCTCAGGTAGTAAGACAACCTGTTCAGGCCCAGCCACCTCAACAAGCTCGCAAAGTGCCATCCAGCGACCCGATATATTCCAGTGAGTTGGTGTTTGACCCATCTACTGGCCAGTACAATACAGTACTGTATCAGCAGATAGCACAGACCAATAGTGATTTGAACCTGCAACATCGTCTCCAGCCCTTCGTGCAGCCCAGCCAGTCGACCTACTACCCGCAGCAGTATTTTCAACAGCAACATGCTGCACTTCTTGCACAGTCCCAGCAGTTGTACGCCCAGCAGCAACAGCAGCAGCGAACGATAGCACAACAGCAGCAGCGCTATCAACCTCAGTTAGTCACAACGACGTCCAAGGCGCCGCAGCGTTTCCCATCTCAGCAAACTCAGTCACCGCCTCAAGCGCACTTCTTCTTCGTAGCGCCGTCTTCCGACACCAACCAGAAAGACAACTTAGCGCACGGTCAGATTGACTCCTTCCTCAGGGTGCATAATATTGCGTTCTAGACTCAAACCCAGCGTTTCGGGTTCAACCGTCTGTGGAAAGCCGAGTTGGAATCAGCACGCTTCAAGGCAAGTTCGGTTTATTTTTATTATTTATTTAGCTAATAGTGCATGTTAAACAAAGATGATGTTGAGTAAGAAAGAACATGATAAAACACAAAGAATAGAGGACAAACATGAAAATAAAATAAATAAATAAATAAATAAATAAATAAATAAATAAATAAATAAATAAAAGGTAATGCATAAATAAGTGAGAAAAAGATATACACAATACAGGAAAGGGAGAGAAAACAATATAATATATAATATAAATGCAGATGAAGACTAGAAGTAAACTGTAATGTCTAACTGTATTTAGTATTTTAAACGTCTCTAGGGATGAAGCTAGGCGTGGTCGCAAATACTGTATATATATATTTGCTCTAGCTTTCCTAATTAAAATCTTAAATATTTTAAAAATAAAAACATACCGAATAATGGATATATTACACACAGCATAATGGAATCAAAAATAAAAACATTTATACAAAAATAGATATTATTTTAATGTATACCGGGGATTGTTCTACAGAACGGTGAGAAATAGGGGGAGAGCAAGGCGAGGATGGTTGGACTCGGTTTTTAATGATTTAATGATAAGGAATATGGAACTAGGCTAAATGAGACCACAGAAATAGAAATAGAAGATTGTGGAGGCATTTAGTTAGGTCGCAGAGGTTTTGCAAACTGAACGCTAAAGGTATAACATTCTATAATGAATGTACATATATACAGGTATGTGTGTGCGTGTCATCATCACTAATCGATATTCTCATTTCTGAGTGTTCTGACCCCACCGGTGTTGTCTTAGCTTCTGTAGCGTCACCTTCCCGGGCGAACCTCGGTTTCTTTTTTTTTTTTTTTCTATTTGCTTGACGTCGCACCGACACAGATAGGTCTTATGGCGACGATGGGACAGGGAAGGCCTAGGAATGGGAAGGAAGCGGCCGTGGCCTTAATTAAGGTACAGCCCCAGCACCGCCAACTCACCCGGTAGTTTCAGGACTGTAAGGGACCTAGGAAATGTTGCGAAATGGACAGCGGATAATGATATGATGGTGAACGGAATGAGCAGTCAGGTTATAAGTTTCACCAAGGGAAAAACCTCTCAGTTTTCATTATTTTTAATGGAGTGATAGTACCTCATGGGAATCATCTGGGTGTTAATACAAGGAATGATCTGAATTGCGGTAATCATATTACAGAGGTTGTTAAGACTTCATATGGTTATGAGGGTATGTAGCATGGATGTAAAGGAGGGGGCGTGACACCCCAATTAGAGTATGGTTCCAGTGTACGGCACCCACACTAGGACTACTTTATACGAGAACTGGAAAAGATTCAGAGCAAAGCAGCACTGGGTGATTTCAGACAAAGAAGTAGTTTTAAAAATTGTTTCAAATTTTGGGCTGTGAAGACTTGCGATTAAGCAGACGAGATACTCGAGTATGTGGTATGCTCCGACCTGTCAGTGGAGAGATGGCCTGGAATGATATTACCAGTCGAAAAAGCTTTAACGGAACTTTTAAAAGTACGAAAGATCATATAATATGAAGATAAAGTTGGAATTCAAGAGTACAAATTGGGGCAAATATTCATATATTCATTTATAGGACGACGAGTAAGGGATAGGAATAATTAATTAATCAGGGAAGTGTTCGATAAAAAAGGAACTTAGAAATTCTTTGAAAGCGTTTATGAAAACATAGGTAAACAATTGATAGGGAATCTACCACCTGGGCACCAACCCTAAATGCAGATCATTGATGACTGATTAATTGATCATTCCAGTATTCAAACCGGAATTGCTGAAGGAGAATTTAAGCATTTCAGAGAGAATATATTTTGGTTCAAAGGAATATTTCAACATTTCCTGTGTATTATTTTACGGTATCTGTTATTTTCAGGAGAAAAATGGTTTCTTAGAGTTTGATTCTGTCCTCCAAGGCTATTTGATATATTTATTTCTGTTACTACAGAAGGTAAATTGCATTTTTCTTCCAAGAGTCAAGGTAAGGGCTATCCTTCCTATATTTTCTGACTGGTGTTCATGGCCAAAGGATTTAACAAATAACTTTGTTTCCAGGAAATTGTGAACCTTGTTCTTGACTGTAAATTTGGTTTGATAAGATTAATCCTTAATTGTATGTATTTGTCCATGAAGTGCACATCGCCAGTCTCCTTCCTTTTACAACTACATAAGTAGTTCGTTATGCATTGCATCGCAGGATTGGTCAGAGGAACGCCTAATGTATGTTTGTCAGTAATATAACATTCAAAAGTTATAAAGCAATTTCTGTAGTTCCTACTTCATTATTATGTGTGTAAATGAAGTATATTCTTGTGCATTAATATAAATACTCCTGTTAATCTTCTAAAATTTTCAGAATATCCTTCGATCTTCGCTTCGGTATTGAAGCCATTCTCTTCAATTTCGGTCGTTTATCTTCTTAAGACTATATGTTCTGTGTCTATATCAATAGTTACGTGAAACTACACTTGAGCTTACTTTTAGAGAAAAAGGGTTCATTTACAAAAGTATTATCCGTTTCAAACCGTAAATTAAGCTCTCTCGGAAGGAGAAATCTCCATCATTTCTATTTTCTTTCAAAGATATCCGGGAGTATTTATATTTTCTAACGACATAATTGATGCCATCTTCTTAACGAGGCAACTGTAAACACGAAATGTACTTGACATCGTCTATCTTTCGAAAGTGTTTCGTGAGGAAGAATTGTTCACGACATTAGCTCAGTCCGAAGCAAGACGAGTGGCATTTATCGGAACACGTACTTAGTTCTCCCATCTGTCACAGCTTTCTAACTATCGCATCACCTGAGCTGTGTTACGTAACTACAGCATCGGCTGCTGATCATCTCGCAGCATCTCAGTATGTTAACAAATTGGATGCATCATTTAGAGCTCTGTTTCCGACCAAAATGCCATTACCTCTTCTCTAAATTATTCTTCTTTCACCAATTTTAGCACACCCTGATGAAGTTGCGGGTGTGAAGAGGGCTTGGATTAGTTTTACGGCCGAATTTACTTCCAGACTCTAGCGCTACGTGGAGGGATGTATTCACCGTCAGCTGTTACTATGGTCTCCACAAGCCAGAGGACCCGGCTAGGAATCGAACAACCCAGTACCTTCCCGAAGGAAGGCCTCAACACTGACCATTCAGATAAGGAGTCGAGCCCCAAGTTTCACTAACTAAATATGTGTTTCTCAAACAATTAAACCATTCAGCCTACGTGTTCAAGGGGAGAAGCACATTTTCTACTAGCTTAAATGTAGTAAAATTCAAATGTTTATAGCTTATCAATATTCACTACAATCAGTTTCAATCTACAAGTTATGGTCAAGATTCTCTTTGGCATTATTATATAACTATGTACAACTCACTCCCAAAAACTATCTAAAAATTCCTGACTTAATCTATTTTCAAGAGCAATGTAACTAAATACGTAAAGGAATATGGTAATTACGTTTATGAAGCTTTGTCCTATCACATCTATTTCATCATACATGGTATACTTACTCTATTATATTTTGTAATTACATTGTGAAGATAGCCGTCACTGTAAGTCATCTGTATTGTACCTATAAGACCCTTCGCCCAGGTACCAATATTGAAATGAAATTTTAAAACACTTTTGCACGGTATTTGTTTTAATACATAATGTACACTTATTACTACTTATGACATGTTCAAAACTTTATGAAGCTTGGTAGTCCTATACATTCTTCCTGGCCTTTCTTTTACACTTTATTGGAGTTGTCACTTGATTTGCATTAGTCCCAGCTTTACGACAGGATGCCCTTCCTGACGCCAAATTGGTAAGCCATGATATTTTATCCAATTTGTACAATAATTTTTGCAGTACTGAGCTCGATAGCTGCAGTAGCTTAAGTGCGGCCAGTATCCAGTAATCGGGAGATAGTGGGTTCGAGCCCCACTGTCGGCAGCCCTGAAGATGGTTTTCTGTTTGCGTCACACCAAGCAAATGACGGGGCTGTACCTTAATTAAGGCCACGGCCGCTTCCTTCCAATTCGTAGGCCTTTCCTCTCCCATCGTCGCAGTAAGACATATCTGTGTCGGTGCGACGTAAAGCAAATAGCAACACAAAAAAAAAATTGCAGTCAACTGGGGGTTAGCACTACAAATATCCATTCACTGATTACATGATTGTTTTGATAATATTATTTAATAACTAATGTCAACACACTAGCATTTAGAAATGTATTTTCTTAATCGTTGTCTGTAATATCAGGGGATGTTTCTCTAATTTTGTTTTAAAAGTAAAATTACTAGTGTCAAAGTAAACAGTGTAGAGAATTTTGTTTGTAAATCAAATATCTCAGTTTTCGAATTATCATGACCGTACGTAAAACTGAAAGCTACAGAATGTGAGAAACAAACATATGGCCATGCAGGGCGTAGCGAATGACATATGTGGATATTTACGAGTATAGTAGTGGAAACACTTATTTGTCTCGTCAGATGATGGAGAAAAGTAAATTTTATATAGAGAACTGAAATTGAAATATGTCGAGAAGGGAAATGAAAAATCGCCAGCTAACGTCGAGGGATGCGTCGCTTAGAAATCCTCTAGCACACCTCTGGAGTAACGTAGACCAGTTGTTAAAGAGCACTCACAAAAATATTACTTCACTTCCTATTGATGTTCTGGATGCCATGATTTACTCAGAAACAATATACAAAGGTTTAGCGTTAGTTAAGGCCCAGTGGAAAGCATTTATTCAACATCCTAACGTGCTAAACATTCTGGAAAACTCCTGCAACATATATGCACTCTACGGAAGAAATACGGAGAAATAAAAAGCCAACTTCTTTCGTAATTTGAATATTGCTGCGAGAAAGCAACAACAAACACAAATAGCAAAGCTATCAGGGAAAGGCTAAGAAATGAGGAGTTCAAAAATAGTGCTTCCTTCCCAAAAAATGGTAAAGAGATTGCCCTCTTCGTTCAGCACCCTCAAGGAAAATGAGTGGTCAACACTAGAGTGGACTGAAAGCAACAAAATGATGGCAGACATGGCTCCAGAAAGTAGCTTGTATGGTAGAAGCCTAGAGAACAACTACTGCAGGCGTGCCTGTGGTGAGATTGAAACTTTGGGACATGTTCTCGGCTACTGTTCATTCGGCTGATTGCTTAGGAATACTCGCCATCACACAGTTCGCGGCCTTATTGCAAACGCCTTTCGCGATAACGGGTGAGAAGTATATGAAGAAGCGGGGATGATGGCCGAGTAGCGGAAGAATTTTGCCCTCAAGGAAAGTTACCTAGCCGTGTTTGCCGAGGCGTCTCTGCGTGCATCCGTGCTTCTTTTAAGGAACCATTTATATTCAAAAACATAAAAATTATACAATACTGTGTCTTAAGGCAAACCCGTTGAGGGTCAGTTTCCTAAGTAGAGGATGAAGTACCATATTTTTTCCCTATTTTTTACAATTTGCTTTACGTCTCACCGACACAGATAGGTCTTACGGCGACGATGGGATAGGAAAGGCCTAGGAGTAGGAAGGAAGCGGCCGTGGCCTTAATTAAGGTGTGAAAATGGGAAACAGCGGGAAACCATCTTCAGGGCTGCCGACAGTAGGGTTCGAACCCAATATATCCCGGATGCAAGCTCACAGCTGCGCGCCCCTAACCGCACGGCCAGCTCGCCGGTACAGCACATATTACACATGTTGACACGAGCATTGTAGATCAGGAGAGGCTAATGTATAGCTTGAGGAGGCAAGAAGGGTCCAATTTTTGTTCATTGAAAAGGTTCTTGAAATATCACTATTAGTTGACCTTGAGATTTATGACATGATAGCGCTTCGTTAATAACTGAATGCATTTACATTATTTATGTTTTGTGAGAATAAACCATATGGCTATTTCATATAATGGTCAGTAAACACAAAATATTCTCATGACAAAGAACTACTCACACTAGTGGTACCCATGCGCTAGTATCAACTACTATGTTCGTAAATATCCGTATATGTCACTCGCTACTCCTTGCATGTTTGTTTCTCGTATTCCGTAGCTTTCAGTTTTAAGCGCGCTCATAATCGTGGGCTTTAAGAAATAAGTTCAGAGAAAACTGAGCATTACCAATCAATCAAGAACTGTATGTAGGGCTGTCGCTCAGGTGACAGATTCCACATCAAATTTTTATTAAGCCATTTCTTAAACGCTTTCAAACAACTTGGAAATTTATCGAAAATTGTCCTTGATAAATTATTCCAATCCAACGAGCTAGAATAACATAGAGGGGCCGTATGCCTGTCATCAGCGCCCCCTGCTTGAAGCAAGTTGATAAGGGGCAGCCATGTTAACGGTTGTCAAAACAAAGTGAATTGGCGCGAGAGCATATGTTGAGGTGACAGGGAGATCGTGCATGCCAATTTAATTCCCTAAGTTTTAAGAAGTGAAAACATAGATTCTCGCTTTCAAGAATGCCAGCCGTAAGCTCAGCGTATGGTTGTACTAATCGGAGTAATAGAACCAAGGATATATCGTACTTTAAGTAAGTATTATTGAATTATAGCCGAGATTCCTTTTTGTAATTTCTGTTTGTAATTAAATCCATTTTATTGTTTACTTAGCGAAAGTACGGATAGCCACGGTAATTGTTTATCGAATTTTGTTTCAGATTTCGTTTACAGAACAAGGAATTAACGGAACAATGCGTTGTGAGGGCGAAAAGAGATAAATGGTATCCCACTCAATTCAGTTGCTTATGCTCTGTACATTTCCAGCCCTATTTAATTTTCATTCACATTTACAAATGAAGGAAATGGAGCGCCCACCACCAAGAAAACGTAACCACAAAAAAAAAAAACCAACTTACTTCGTTCAAACGTACACCAAGTATGGTAAATACAGTATTTTACTGCTGTTTTTGAAATATATACAGCCTTTATTGTAGATGTATGTTGCCTTGGTTTTTAAAACTATGCCACACTTCATAATGGACAACTTTCAAGCTTACCTTTCAGCTAGTAATCCCAGTATGATATGGTAATGGGAAAAACATGATATCCCCCCTATATTATAATAAATAATTACACTAAACGATTATTGTGGTAAGGTATTCATGGGCCGCCTCTGTGGTGTACTGGTTAGCGTGAGCAGCTGCCACCCCTGAAAGCCCGGGTTCGATTCCCGGCTCCGCCACGAAATTTGAAAAGGGGCACGAGGGCTGGAACGGGATTCTATCAGCCTGAGGAGGTCAACTGAGTAGAAGTGGGTTCGACTCCCACCTCAGCCATCCTCGAAGTGATTTTCCGTGGTTTCCCACTTCTCCTCCAGGCAAATGCCGGGATGGTACCTAACTTAAGGCCACGGCCGCTTCCTTCTCCCCCCACAAGGCCCCTGTTCAGCATAGCAGGTGTAGCCCTCCCTCACAGTTGTATCCCCCGACCCAATGTCTCACGCTCCAGAACACTGTCCTTGAGGTGGTAGAGGTGGGATCCGTCGCTGAGTCCGTAGGAAAAACCAAGGATAAACAGGGTAAACAGATTAAGAAAGGAACACAGTACTCATGAGGATGCAATAATTTTAAAAATATGAACAGAATGAGGTTGTAACCTATTGTAGGTCCCTATGATTTTAAGGCTTCCTGTCATAAATATTTATGTCCATCGTTTTTATTCTAATTTACGCTTAACCACAACAGCCAAGCAGGGTAACGCTCTTGTTCGGATTTCGAGGCCTATTCGTATGTCACTGTGCGATGATTTCGAACTACCCTACAATCAACTGATCGTGCTGTTGGCGTCGTGCCGCAATATGATGAAGTGGCGGTATTCGCTTTAATGCTTCAAGCTTTCGGCAACGGTCTTTAATTCTCCCCCAGTGATTCTAAAATGCGTATTTTCTACACTTTTCGTCATTTAAAGGCCATGCCCCCTTGCTTGTGTGACAACAGGAAACATGGCGGACGTTCGTTCTATTAGCTTCACCCAGGCAGCGCTTCCGCCTCTCTATGTTATTCTAGCTCGTTGTTCCAATCCCTTACTCCTTGTTCTATAAATGAAAATTTACCCCAGTTTGTCTTCTTAAATTACAACTTTATCTTCCTATCACGATCTTTGCTACTTTTATGGAATGGGGTATGTTATATAATGATGTTAATAAATAGTTGAACCATGTATAAAGTTTTCTTCAAATTAAAAGGTAAAATACATTCACAATGTGAAGTTTCTTTCCTATAGGGTTGTTTAACATCTGTATTATAGTTTAGGTCAATACCCGTCTTTTGTTCCTAAGCATATGCACTTAGTTTCTTTGAGAAGAAAGTTCCTACTGCAAGGAAAAAGCTTTCTTTTGTGTATTAATGTTATTTTGCTATTTTGCTTCGGCTCCCTTCTTGGCCCTCATACACTGCAATCACTTTTCGTAGAAATAATTATGCAAGGGATACAGCAAGAAAGAAAGAAAGAAAGAATTCTATGCAGGTAATGCATATAAAAGAAACCATCGTACCGATTTTAACTTAGTATGAATATCACAGAGCTCGATAGCTGCAGTCGCTTAAGTGCGGCCAGTATCCAGTATTCGGGAGATAGTACTGTAGGTTCGAACCCCACTGTCGGCAGCCCTGAAAATGGTTTTCCGTGGTTTCCCATTTTCACACCAGGCAAATGCTGGGGCTGTACCTTAATTAAGGCCACGGCCGCTTCCTTCCCACTCCTAGCCCTTTCCTGTCCCATCGTCGCCGTAAGACCTATCTGTGTCGGAGCGACGTAAAACAACTAGCAAAGAAAAAAAGTATGAATATCACGTGTTCACTTTCCACCAATAATCTTAATCGTGGTTAAAATTATGTCACTTTTGAAGAGTTTAAAGTCGTTGAAGATCTAATACTAATGTGAGAAACGGAAATAAATACAAGGAGAATTATCTCAATTCCATAGGCACTGCTAATTTACCGGATTTAAAAAAATGAATGTTTGCACATTGGCGCTGGCATATTCTGAGAGTGTCTTAGGTCATATTATGAGCAGTAACAGCACAAAGGAGAGAATTTTTGCTTTCTCAATGTGGTGTTTCGAACAATAGTCAGGGGCAATGCGTGAGTGTGTGAAAAGCAGCCCGCCAGGGTGTGACTATACCTTCAATTGTTTTAAAAGCAAACATGGAGAGAATGAGAAAGTGGCTCAACAGTGTTTCTGTATAGACCTTATTTACTTGTGAATGTGTTAGGCAATTTCAGAGACAACCTTCAAGGAGCAATTGTTATATTGACAAAGAGCTAGTCATTTATACGTGGGCTTGCAGGGACTGCTGAAGTGTGATTTGAATACATTGGGAACAGGAGAACGGAGAAGGTTCTCCCACGGTAGATAGGCAGAAACAATCCCTAATAAACAATAACAATTAAACACCGGTCTGACGTTCACCTTGAAAATGTTGAGAAGGTATGGCGATCTCACTGCCCTTGAACGACCGCCCGTTCGCTTCAGCTGTCAGTAAATTACTTAATAAATCTAACTCGGGGTCCATTTACAGGGAGACTGTTCTGAGGAAGGATAACTACCATCGTTCAAAACTTGTGAAGTTGATAGCGAATTAACGATACCGGAGTAGCTTCCTACCTGGTTATCTCGGATCAAATCCCACGTTGCCTGAAATGTAATACTGGTTTTAAGATCTGAAATGGAGTACACTTAGCCTCGGAAAATTGCTCCAAGTATTGCTCCTGACCATCTAGTCAAGTAGAAGTCGACGTCAAGCGTCTGAGGTCAACGATGGAACAATTGAAGAAAGCAGCCCAAAATATACTGAATTAGAACAAGACCACCAAGCTCGTCCTTGCCACGGCTGCCACAGAAATAGTGGAGGTGTCCTACCAGCTTAGGTCACGATTTCCTGCTGGTTCTGGAGCAGCTGACTGACTGACTGACTGACTGCGGTTACTCGTTTCAGCCGCAAGTCAAACACAGGAATACAATGTGTTTTATTGCCCATGACGGCTTCGTTCCCTGTCCTGATAAAACAAGCAAACCTACTCTGTATTACAATCGACAAATACAGAATAAATTCCTTACACCAGCCGCGAATGTAAATTAGCACCTTCGGATGAGTGGTAGAAGCACTATTTCTGCACCAAGCTCCCCAATCTAAGACCCCCCAACAATTTTACATTCAATGATGTATGTACAATACCCACTCAGTATAGATACCGTTTACTGCTATACCCACCGAGGGAGATGGCAGCGCTGTTAGCTTGTATTTCATCCTCATCACGACGCGCAGGTCGCCTACGGGCATCAAATTAAAAGACCTGCATCTGGCGATTTACCGGGTGAGTTGGCCGTGCGCAGCTGTTAGTTTGCATCCGGGAAATAGTAGGTTTGAACCCCTCTATCGGCAGCCCTAAACATTGCTTTACGTCGTTTCACACTTTCTCACTAGGGAAATGCTGGGGTTGTACCTTAATCAAGGCCACGGACGCTTCTTTCCCACTCCTAGGTCTTTCCTATCCCATCATCGCCATAAGACCTATCTGTGTCGCTGCGATGTAAAGCAAATTATTTACATATATATATAAAACTGTTAGGTTCTTCAGTTTGCCGAAACAAGTTTTGAGTTAATAAATGTATAAACTACGTGGAAAAGAAAGCAATGGTAACAGAATTACATATGGAAAAGGAACATATTGTTTAAAATAGAATGACATGTATCGTTCTTGGAAGAACATCACCAGATTCTATCAAATTACACTCTAAATATTTAGAAATGTATGAAGATTTATGTGTATTTCTGTTCAAATTCTTAGAAACTTGAAATGTTGAACTTATCATAATGAAGTCCTCACTTCCCTCCATCCTAGCATAGGAGGAGAGGTGAGTGCTAAAGAACTGAAGAGGATTGATGTAGTGAATATAGTTTGATAGGGGCAGTAAGGTAGTCTTGAAACTTAAAAAGACCTTGTGCATTAGAAGGAAGGAATGAAAGTAAGCACATAACCTTGGCCTTTATAATTACGTTCACGTCTTTTGCCAGGAATATATGTGGTTCCATTAACAACAATATTTATATCACCGTCCAGGTCCGCATGGTAACAAAAGTCATCCCGTGTGTGGGCTTTCTTTCATAGCAGGCTAAGTTACTGTATTAAACACATGTCATGTCCGTTCTACATTACGTGGGGTACAATGTTGGCACATTTGATGTTAACCTGTAAAAATTAAAGGCTAGCCATTAAGACCCAAAACAGAGCCGCTTTACTTCCCCATCTTGTAGAGTTCGGTCACTAGAACATAACATTGAATCACCATTCACTACGTTAATATGAAAGGAAATGACTTCCACAATAATAGATTATAGTGTTCATTTACTGATCAAATATAGTGAAATGTTCAGTCAACGTAATACCATTTATGAATTGATTTGCAAGACTAATCTTAATACGTGCATTGTAAAAGATCTATTCTAAACCACGAATGATGATCACCGATCATTACAACATAACATTGAATTATCGATCACTTCAGAGGTTAACCGTATGTTCTTATTGCGGTGGGTGGCGTCTGCGTCCCAGTCAAGTAGATAGGACTTGTGCAGTTGGTACTTATTGGAAGTGTAGGCAGTAAGATCGGTAGGATTATGCCTGTTGCTCACGGTAAAATTTTCTGTCAAATTTATTGTACAATAATTTAATTTTATAAAATCTCTGTTGCTCACGGTCAAATTCAAGTTTTATAAAACCTTTTATAAAACTTTTCGTAAAATAGGACATGTTCTATTCCGTAAAATTAATTTTATGAAACGAACCAATCAGCGAAGCTGACATCACGATTATGCTGGCGCTACGTCGTGAGAAGATTGTGAAGCTTGATTGTAAACAAACACTTCTTTCTAAAATGGCAGGATCCGGGTGGACTATGGAAGCTGTTAGTGTTTTACTGGACGAATACCAGAAATATCCTTGTTTGTACGAAGTTAAAACGCCACTTTACCACAACAGAAATGCAAGAAGAGGGGCAGAAAACACAATCGTCGAATTCTTAAATGAATCCTGGTCTTCTAACCTCAACAAATTTTCGACCAAGGACAGCAATCCTCTACCTTCTTCTCTTCTTTTGATCCAACCCGAGTCCAGCATTTCCTGGCATTTCTTTTATTTCTTTTTACCACTGTACAACATATAATTGCAGCTAAAGCAGCAAGTTTTGCTTTGTTTGTTGGAGCAATACTCTCAAACACACTGTAAGTTGAACAGCTGATTCTTCGTTTATAATTTTATCGATAGAATGCAGCACATGCACATCCTAGTTCAGGAGCGAGGTCATCCTGATGCTTCAACGCATTTTACAAAATAATTTTACCGTGAGCAACACAACTTGTTTTCACCAAATTTTTATAAAATTAATTGTACAACAAATTTTACGAAACATTTTACCGTGAGCAATAGGCATTAGACAGTTTAGATGTAGTAGTTACGTAGAAATGAAAAGATTATTACGGGACAGAGCCAAATCAAACTATCTATGTACTGATGCCCCATACAATAACAATAACACCAACATATATCGCTAGAATGGTTTTATTTTCAATTTTCTTTACATCCACCAACACAGATAGGCTTAATGGAGACGATGGGACAGGAAAGGGCTAGGAGCGGGAAGCAAGCTACTGTAGCCTTAATTAAGGTACAGCCTTATGTGAAAATGTGAAAATACTGAAACCCGTCTTCAGGGCTGCCGACAGTGTGGTTCGGACCCACTATCTCCCGAATACAACCTGACAGCTACGTGACTCAAACCGCGTAGTCACTCGCCAGGTAGGTAGTATTCATTCCCTGATCAAACATAATGAAGTGTTCATCCAACGTATTAATAAGAATGAATGATATGGTCATAATACTTTATTCACAGTAGTAATTGTTTTTCGGTATCCATAGACGAGGTTATCTTAATAAAACTTCATATTCACTTATTTTAGAATTAGTATTCACGAAATTTCCGATAGATATTCTTTGTGCTTCTGTTTTCGTGTCACAGGTTCCAGTTTCTTAAAGCTAGTGGGCTTGATTATGATTCCTACTTAAACTGAAAAAGACTTAAATATTTCGATTCGCTACTCGGTTATTTCTATTTTTTGGCAAGTTGCTTTACGTCGCACCGTCACAGATAGGTTTCATGGTGACGATAAGACAGGAAGGAAGCGGCCATGGCCTTAATTACGGTACAGCCCCAGTTTTCCTGGTGTGAAAATGGAAACCACGGAAAACCATCTTCAGGGCTGCCGACAGTGGGGTTCAAACCCACTATCTCCCGAATACTTAAGCGACTGCAGCTATCGAGCTCGGTGATTATTTCTATATGTCCTTTATCAAGCACCAGCAGTCATCCATTCAACTTCTCAATCATCTATTTTATTCCATAATTGCACGGATTTCAGTACTTCGTCCCTTGAATGTCATAGATTGTTGTTTCATATATGTAGAGTTAAATAATTTATTTTCAACTTGAATACTTATCTTTGCATTTAAAGGCGTGCCATCAAGATAATTACGCTTGAGTTTACAAGGCTATGTTTAGTGAAGTATCCGTATCGAGCTTTTACAGTCCCATGTAGTAATAAAATGTTAAAATCTTGGTGGAGATATTATTGTGTCTGGAGAATTGTTCCATATTTAGTAAATATGAGTCCAAAAGCATGTTAGTCAAGGAACCAAATTCGGTTACAGACATGGTCACTCATGTTACCACGTATTTCTCTTATCATGATCTCTCTCGGAGTATAGATTTTCGAATCTCACAGGTCATCTACATTAGTTATTCCACATAGATCACGAGATTATCTCCTTTTAAGACGACGTCTCCGTGGGATACATTTGGCTGTTCTTGTTCATGTTTTCTCTCTATAGATCGATGGAAAAATGCCAATATCCGGGTGTCGACATCATACTTCAAACCCAGCAGAGGTGGTTACGTTTTCGAAGGACGGAATAAAGCCCATTCGGAACATCATGTCACGATTTATGGTAATACCCGAATAATTAAAACTCAACAACCGGTTGCCCATTGCAGAACTGTTTTTTCTTCCTTCTGGTAGAGTAAATTGGATCGTCGAAAATGATTCGCAAGCAGTTTCAATAGCGTCAAATTATAATGCGTGCACATGCCACAGATTATTATTTGTAGTAGCGGTAGTAGTATTTTAATGCTTGGAGGATGTAATAGCCCAGTCGCTCCGCCATTGATTTGACATCAATGTGGCCGCGGTTCAAATTCTGCCTGAAATGAAAGGTCTCATCCCTGGGGTTCTGATTCTTCTTTAGACTGAAAGTCATGTGACCATGATTACGATATCAACAGTCACGCAAACCTAAAAGCTTCGTGCATTGATCTCGGGACATCTCCGTCAAACTCTACAGACTGATAAATTTGCTGAATGAACGGGTTTTCGAAGTCCGTTGTCAGAGAGATTGAGCAGTTTTATATTATTTCTGGCTCTTATTTAGTCGTCGTTGATGTAGACAGGAAAGCCTCCAGTGTGAACTGTGCTGAACGTAAGTGGTTAGTCTCTGGTTGACACTGATTGCAACTCGATCGAATCTGTTTAGAGAGCTTCAACGAATATTTTAGCATTGGAGAGCAGAGTAGATGGAGGTGAATTATAATAAATCGGTGACGAGGATTGGGAACAAAGCCGGTGTAGTTAGTTACCTGCCCACTGACTCAGCTACACAAATGTTACTTGTAGTCAGATAACAATACCCACTGCCTGCTGTCATATCTTGATGGATACAGTACTTTTGCATCCATAGTTTGGCACAGGCCAGAGCAAAGTGTAGCTTCCACTGAAGTCTCAGTCTCATTCATGGCTGTGACAATATGGAAGCTGCTGGGGTATGGGTGGTGCTGAGTAATGACATTCATAGCACAACCAGTGTGTCTGGGTGTCGTGAAAGGTGTCGCTCATAGGGTTAGTTGTGCTACAATAGCACTGTCTGGCCCAGTGAGGAAAGCAATGGCAAACTACCTCACTTCTCGTCTTGCCTAGTACGCCTCATTTTGGTACTGCCATTGGTTTTTGTGGTTTCCCTATAACTGCATAGCCTTTGGTGGTGCTATTTGAGGATCCAACCAGCCTCTGGGCTGATGACCTAACAGACAGACAGACAGACAACAATACCCAAACGCTCGTAAGGAGGACGGACACTTGCACTATAGAAAGCTACAGGAATAACTCCATGACGAAAGGAAAAGTGCTCGGTGCTCGTTGTTTCCGTGTTATGACATGGTCATTTCTGGAATGTTCTCTATACCGTGGCACAGTAATGTGATTTCTGGTCATTAGAATGAGGGCTGCGTCATCTCTCGAAACAGCACTACAGTTCCTAATGGAGTAGTCTAGAACAGAGGTATTCGACCTTTTTCGTTCACATGTTCCAAAAAGTAACTCCTTTCTTAATTTTTATCCAGAAGATATTAGAGCAAAATTGAAAATCGATACAATCGATCTAATATCTAACGAAAACTAAGATTAAACTCTCGGACACAATGTTGCCAGATGGTCGTTATCAAGATGATGATGGTGATGGTGATGATGATGATGATGATGATGATGATGATTATGATGCTTGTTGAAAGGGTCCTAACATGTACGTCATCGGCCCCACTACAGAAAGAGAATTTCCCTTTTTCTTAAGAAAACTCCCTACGCAAAAATTTACAACGTCTAGTATTATGACTATTGCTTCTGTTGAAATAATATTATATAATAATACAGAATTAATTAATGAATATCCACAGCCTGTTTCCAGTCATTCGACCGGGTCATTAATGGAATGAATGAAGCCCCCATCTAGCGGCGAGGATAGGAAATGTGCCGGCTGTCGAAGCCTGTCGCACTCAATGATAAAGGACCGACAGATGAAATGAAATGTTAATGGAGAGTGTTGCTGGAATGAAAGATGACAGGGAAAACCGGAGTACCCGGAAATAAAACCTGTCCGCATCCGCTTTGTCCAGCACAAATATCACATGGAGTGACCGGGATTTGAACCACGGTTTCCAGCTGTGAGAAGCCGGCTCTCTGCCACCTGAGACACGGAGACTCCAAAATTAATTAATTAATTAATTATTAATGAATGTTAATGGCCTGCTCTAAAATCACCGCACATGCGAAGAATGACGGAAATGAGCTCCTTGCAAGAATTAAAATTTTAAAAAATCACTCTGTATGTCTACCTCTTCGTCCCGATTCTTGATAAGGGGTTTGGAATGAGGAGAGATGAAAGTGATTGTATGTTTTTACGGTCGGAAGCCGTTCCTGGCATCAATGCTAATGAAAATTAAATGAATGAGGAAGAATGAAATTCAGATGAAACGAGTCGGCATTGGCTTCTGAATAAGAACTGCCCCAGCATGTGCCTGGAAGAGAAAGTGGGAAAGTACAGAAAACCATTCTCAGGGCATCCGACGGTGGGGTTCGAACCCACTCGTCTCCTGAATGCATAGCTTAGCTTCATAGCCATAGCACATTCACACGCGTGGGCTATAAATTCCAATATTATCGCATTGAGGAGAAAAAATGGATTTATTGAATTTTGTAGAACTGTGTAGTTTACTGCAGACAAGTTCGTGAACCATCGGCAACGACTGAATGACCTAGTAAGTGGACCTGAGAGTCGGGATACCAGTTTCTATGGAATGGGAATGGGCATTTCGGACATATTCTGAGTCATGGCCCACTTTGTGCTCAGGCGGCTAGGACTATACAGTCCATCAGTGGTCCCCAACCCGTTAGAGGAGAGATCCTCACTTGGACTATGCGTAAGTAGGGTGGCATCCGGCTTCATGAATTTACCGAGCTCAGAACATTTTAAGCAAGCCTCGGACCTATGGGAGTAACGGAGTCCCACTCCCATTTCACAGGCGAGGGACTCCTTGGAAATAACTTGCGAACGGAACGGAATTCGATGGGGAGCTATCAATATTAATGGGGCTGATGGGAGAAAGAAGGTAGAACTGGCTGAGTCAGCAAATAGGATGCATCTGGATGTGCTAGGAGTATATAATATTCGGATAAGGGGAGATAACGAGGAAGAGATCCGAGATCATAATTTGTACTTGACGGGTGTTAAAAAGGGAAGGGCAGAGTGTGGGGTAGGACTGTTCATCCGGAATACTATTACATGCAACATAGTTTCTGTTAGGCACGTAAATGAGCGAATAGTGTGGGTAGGTTTGACAGTTGGAGGTATTAGGACGAGAAATGTCTCATTGTATTCACCGTATGAGGGTGCAGATGAGGATGAAGTTGACAAGTTTTATGAAGCATTGAGTTCCATCGTGGTCAGGGTCAACAGCAAGGATAAGATAGTGCTAATGGGCGATTACAATCCTAGAGTTGGAACTAGAACTGAAGGATACGAAAGGATTATTGGTAAATGTGGGGAAGATATGGGAAATGAACAGTATTTTGGGTAACTCAGGTGAACTCATAATAGAACCCAGGGAAACACTGGACAAGTGGAGGGAATATTTTGAAAATCTTTTCAACGTAAAAAGAAATCTTTCTGGTGGTGTCGAGAGCAACCAAGTTCATGGGAAGGAGTAAAATGATGTTGATAAAATTACGCTTGAGGAAATGGAAAGGATGGTAAATAAACTCCTTTGCCATAAAGCAGCAGGAATAGATGAAATTAGACCTGAAATGGTGAAGTATAGTGGGAAGGCAGGAATGAAATGGCTTCATAGAGTAGTAATATCAGCATGGAGTGTTGGTAAGGTACCTTCAGATTGGACAAAAAATAGTAATTGCACCTATCTGTAAGCAAGGGAACAGGAAGCATTGCAACAACTATCGAAGTATCTCATTGAGTAGCATACCAGGCAAAGTATTCACCGGCATCTGGGAAGGGAGGGTGCGGTCAGTGGTTGAGAAGAAGTTGGATGAAAACCAATGTGTTTTCAGACCACACAGGGGCTGTCAGGATCAGATTTTCAGTATGCGCCAGGTAATTGAAAAATGTTACGAGAGGAATAGACAGTTGTGTTTATGTTTCGTAGATCTACAGAAAGCATATGACAGGGTACAAGGGAAGAAATGCTCACCACGCTGGGGGACTATTGAATTAAGGGTATATTAATAAAATCATTGAAAGGCATTTATGTTGACAATTGGGCTGCAGTGATATTTGATAGTAGAATGAGTTTTTGGTTCAGAGTACTTACAGGGGTTAGACAAGGCTGTAATCTTTCACCTTTGCTGTTCGTAGTTTACATGGAACATCTGCTGAATGATATAAAGTGGCAGGGAGGGATTCAGTTAGGTGAAAATGTAGTAAGCAGTCTAGGCTATGGTGATGACTTGGTCTTAACGGCAGATTGTGCCGAAAGCCTGCAATCTAATATGTTGGAACTTGAAACTAGGTGCAAGAGTATGGTATGCAAATTAGCCTTTCGTAAACTAAATTGATGTCGTCAGTACGTAAGAAATCCAAAGGGATTTAATGCCAGATTGGTGATACAAAGCTTTAAAAGGTAGATAATTTTAAGTATTGAGGTTGTGTGCTCTCCCAGTATGGTAATATAGTAAGTGAGATTGTATCGAGGTGTAGTAAAGCTAATGCAGTGAACTCGCAGTTGCGGTCAACAGTGTTCTGTAAGAGGAAGTCGGCTCCCGGACGAAACTATCTTTACATCGGTCTGTTTTCAGACCAACTTTGCTTTACGGGAGCTAACGCTGGGTGGACTCGGGATATCTTATTCATAAGTTAAAAGTAACAGCATGAAAGTAGCAAAAATGATTGCTGGTAAGAACAGGTGGAAACAATTGCAGGAGGGTACTCTGAACGAGGTTATAAAAGCTAAGTTAGTAATGAGCTCGATATATGAAGCTGTACGCATAAACGGGCTACGGTGGTGGGGTCATGTGAGGCGAATTGAGGAGGATAGTTTACCTAGAAGAATAATGGACTCTGTTATGGAGGGTAAGAGAAGTAAGAGGGAGACTAAGACGACGATAGTTAGACTCAGCTTTTAACGATTTATAAGAGGTATGGAAGTAAATGCTGCCACAACACTAGTTGCAAATAAAGGACTGTGGCGACGTTTAGTAAATTCGCAGAGGCTTGCAGATTGAACGCTGAAAAGCGTAACGGTCTATAATGATAATGCATGTATGTATGATAGTTATGTTGTATATTATTTATCTCGTGTAAAACATTAAGTCATAACTGGTTAAAAGCAGATAACACTGTATTTAAGTACAGTTTGTAAAAGAAGATAGCATAATCGTTATTAACGGAACTCCCATGGAAATTTTTTTACGTCACTTCAGTGGCTGTTGAGTACAATATTGTATTTCATACCATGGTGAATATACTAATTTTAAATTAAATGAATTTCATTTTAAATAATTTTGATTCGTCTCGACGCATGGTTTGTCGTTCGTATCTTGCTATGGAAGATAATACAAGATGTGTATACATGCGGTTATGTTGTAATAAACCATTAACATTAATTAATTTTATTTGAAGCTGCGAACAGTCCACTACAGTAAGTTACCAGAGTCGTAAACATGGTCCTCTGATCTTGTAGTAATTAAGGTAAACGAACTTTATGATATGTTGTTACATATGCGATATTTATCTTTCCGTTTACATCTGGGAGATAGTGGGTTCGAACCCCACTGTCGGCAGCCCTGAAGATGGTTTTCCGTGTTTTCTCATTTCCACACCAGGTAAATGCTGGGGCTGTACGTTAATTAAGGCCACGGCCGCTTCCTTCCCATCCCCAGCACTTTCCTCTCCTATCGTCGCCATAAGACCTATCTGTGTCGGTGCAACGTAAAACAAATAGCAAAAAAATACACCTTTTCGAATTGGATTACCCTATACAATAGTCAGTGTTTCGATGAAGACAGATTACTTGAGCCGGAAATGCAGAGACGCCATTTTTATGCGGGTGGTTGCGGAACCACGGTGCTGCAATTAGGGGGAGAAACAATTCAACGAGGCTAAGTTCGGCGTTCCTTGATTCACGACCTCTCTGACCGTAAGTGTTTACGTTACTGTGAAGTGGAGTTTAACCACTCGGGGACGATTTCCAGTGAGACAGTGCGGAATGTAATCACAATAACCTACACTCTCGAGTATGGGTCATAGCTGAAATAAAATACTGTATTTGTTAATCTGCAAACTTCTTGTCATTACAATATTGGCATTTTATTTATGTGTCAGAAATAATTCAAGTTAAATATGAAATATAGGATAAAGGGTGACATCGTCGTTAGTTTCGCATCGAGGCGACTACGGTTCGAATTCCGACCAATGCACGTAGGATTTTTGAAATGGACTCGTACTCCATGATTTGGAATCCACGTGAAACTGGAGGTTCCATGGTCATAATCATAATGTCTGTAGTCACCTAAATCTGTCCGTCTCCGTGGCTAAATGGTTAGCGTGCATGCGTTTGATCATAGGGATTCCGGGTTCGATTCCCGAGGGGGGTCGGGAATTTTAACTATAATTGGTTAATTTCGCTGGCACGGGAACTGGGTGTATGTGCCGTCTTCATCATCATTTCATCCTCATCCCGACGCGCAGGTCGCCTACGGGGGTCAATTCAAAAGACCTGCACCTGGCGAGCCGAACTTGTCCTCGGACACTCCCGGCACTAAAAGCCATACGCCATTTAATTTTTGTTTACCTAAATCTGAAAGCTTCCATGCTCAATTCAGGACATAGTAGATGAACGCTTCGTACAACGAGAGAAGGACATGACTTCGTTTACCTGTTGAAAGTTTAGAAATGAAACAAACGGTCACACGTTCACTCACAGGCCTTCAGATTTCCTTATCGTTCTTGTTCTTCTTCTTCTTCCTTGCCTTTTTCCAATTAGTTGCGGTCAGCCTTAAACCCAGTTTTACTACCCCATGCCCTTCCTGACGCCACACCTATGCCGATGGATGTATTTACTATCTAGTTTTTCTGCGGTTATCTGTAATGTGATGTGTTTTATACAAATGAACATGAACATTAAGGCGACACAAACACCCAGCCTCTGAACCCAAGGAACTATCCAGCGTGTCTAAAATTACCGGTCCTGCTGGGAATCGAACGTGAGTCCTCTGAACCGAATGCCACTGATCTGATCATTCATCCAAGGAGCCATACTATTTAAGACTTAAGGTCAACAGTCATGAAGAAGACGAAGCTTGCATTTGAGCTACTATGCAGACTATATCGTTTTTCAACAAGAATGAGTAAATACACTAAAAAAAGAGCTAATAACGCTGACCTTAATACCTGCATTCAGTGAAGATTGATGGCATCTCGTGAGAAGGTTAACCTTGAGGAGTATTATCGGCACAATCCAACTGTAAACAAAGGAAAGTACAAAGGAACATACATTTATTTCTAATTCGTTACTTCACCGTCGTTAAGTTCCTTTTCTATTCAATCAACGAAAGTCAGACTTCTTGTTAACTTTCAGTCCATTCTCAGTTTTAAAGTACTCGCGAGTTTGGTAACTGATACTTAGGACTTACTTATTACATGGCATGTCATAGCTTACATATGAAGCCTTTCTACAAAACAGAGATACAACCGAAAATCACTCATGAAAATATAGCTATTATCGATAAACCAAGAACTGTAACTAAATAGTATAGAATTAAAATAACACTAAAGTAGATGAGATAACTTAGTACTAGGTCATAGGAATAGCACCCTTCCTACTATTTCATAAAGTAAAATTGAACCTTTTCATGACTTCAAACAACAGGACCAGAAACCGTGAGAGTTTGATTATTAACGTGATTTGGACATCTTGATTAGATTACATGGTTTCGTTACTGAGTTCACACTGTTTGGTCCAAAACCAATAGATTGGAGAATTTACCCACCTTCGAACTCCAAGAGATCTAGAGTTTTAAGTGATTTCATACATCTTGGTCGAAATGTAACGTGACTAAGGTTTTATTGGATTCCAAGCATCTGAAGGGAAGCAAATAATATAAGAATTTACTTGGGATAAGGATCACCATTTCCATTTCACAGAAGGCCTTGACAAGAACAACGACATAGTTCAAGGCACCAGCTTAGTATTTCAACACTATATCTCTGCAGGAAGTCACTTGTTTGAATCCTGCTCCCGAGAACTGTGTGAGATTTATAAATACTACTCACTCGCTAGAACAAAGTCCTGCACATTAGATCTGAAAATGGGGCCGATGATCTCGATGTTAGGCCCCTTTAAACTACATGCATCATCATAATCATCATCATCATCATCAGATCTGAAAATATCTGGAACACATTATGCATTTACGCATACGAATTAACAATTATAATCTTGTAGACAAATTAAAACACGCACCTATGAACTTGAGTGGTGCGGATCTTAACTTCCAACAACAATCTTTAAAGTAACATTCTGGGATGCCCTAAAACTTCTGTCAAAAGAAATTGTTCTATCCATGGTGTTTCATGATTGAGTCGTGACTCTCATGGTGTAGCATGCTGATGCCCCATTTATGTGATGTGTCTCTATCCAAAGCCGTTAATGATTCCCTCGAAGGGAAGTTTGTGTTATGGGACTCTTCATCCCAGTTCACTCTGTACGCACCCACTTTGGCGCTCACCAAGGGTCAAATGAATTACCAGGGCAGTTTTATTTCCGTACAGATGTGTTTGTATGCACACTAAATGACACTTAAGGTATAATTAGGCTCAGACGGTTAAGGCGCTGGCCTTCTGACCCCAACTTGGCAGGTTCGATCCTGGCTCAGTCCGGTGGTATTTGAAGGTGTTCAGATACGTCAGCCTCGTGTCGGTAGATTTACTGGCCCGTAAAAGAACTCCTGCGGGACTAAATTCCGGCAATTTGACGTCTCCGAAAACCGTAAAAGAGTAATTAGTGGGACGTAAAACAAATAACATTATTATTATTATAATTAAAGAATAATTAGGTAGGAATTAAACTAGTGTTGATGAACGTATTTTCCCTAGCCTTTAAAGTACAGCAAATACAAAGAAAGAAGTGGATTCAATACCTTTCTTGAAGTACTGAAATTAGTAGTTCAACCTGATTGAGAAATAGTTCGAGATATTTCCGTCGTTCTCTAGTCATAATTTTAATAGTAGTCCCATATTTAATAAAACCAGATAAAAACACTTGACAGGCTTAACAAACATTAAGCTCTGGTCTCCGAAATTAATTAATCTGCAATAAGGTTCACAGTATCCAAACATTTTTGTCGTAGGAGTAAAGTTGCAACAGATGAATGTAGGTTGTTGTAAGTCACACTAGGATTGCTTGAAGAAAGTACTATGTGCAGTGAGAGTGTTCCCAGAACTCATACAACCTACTTTCCTCCTCACTCATTAAGTGAAACGCATGTGAAATAAGTTTACACACACATATGAATATAATGTTACCTGGCACAGAGTTCATGTCGGAGGAGTATTACACAAAGTATGCGACAATAGCCTCGTTTGTTCCAGTAATATCTTACGTCAGGAAGAGCGACTCCCTTTGTAATGGGACTCAGCTCGAAGTATCTGCGAACAAGTGCACGGAGCTTCTCTGCTTACCTAAGCGTATGCGTATCGTCTACTAACAATTCTTAAGTGATCTCAAATAATAATAATAATAATAATAATAATAATAATAATAATAATAATAATAATAATAATAAAGATCAAGTTCATCCCGAGAAACACACGGAAAAATAGACCTCAATGAATCCTTCGATCTGACACCGAGAAACTCAGAGTATTTCAAACCGAATGCTTAGAGCAAATCTCCTCTTTTATCACTAGGCCTAGAACAATTGGACACAGCTATTAAAATCGCACCTCAAACGAGGAAACCCAGACACCCTTGGTGGAATTCGCAATGCGATTTAGCTCTCAGTGACAGACAAAAAGCCTGGCTACTTTGAAAATCTCTTAAGACACGACGGACATAGCGGAAGTTCCTCGAAACCCGAATAAATACTACCGGAATCATTAGGAGCATCAAAAGAACTTTCTACAGGAACGTACTGGCCAACACTGAATCCAATTTACAGAAGAATAATTCGAGAAATTTATAACACACATTCAAACGGAACCTAGGCAGATACAACTCCCCACACCTATGTTTCCGTGACCCGACCACTAACCAGGTCGTCCACAATGACGGACAAACCTGTCAGATCTTAGCAAAATACTGCGAGTCCCTACTCAATTGTGTTCCATCACAATCGACTTTTATCCCTAAAATGAATCCTGTTCGAACCAATCCTGATTCTTCCCCACCAGACATTTCTCATTTTCGAGAATCATCACTTTTCTTAAGAATAATAATTACTGGATGACAATACGCCACAACCCCTCCAAACTATCCAACAGATTTGGCAGACCACTCAGATACCCTCCAAATGGGTCACAGCTCTTATTCATAATCTTCATAAAAAATGGTGATAAACTGGATGTCAATAATAACCGCGGCATTCTCTTCCTCCTGTTACATATAAAATCATCTCCAAAGCCTTAATCACTAGAGCCGTAGAACAACTTGGCTCGCAAATATATGAATACCAAGCCGGCTTCGGAAAATCCAGATCCTGACCAGAACAGATCCAGAATCTAAAAATTACTATCGCCTACCTGAAACTCAGAGCCAGACCATTTGTCATCACTTTTGTAGATTTATATTGACTCTATTGACTCTAATGACCGCTCAACCCTTTTTTTAAGTTTTCCAAGAATTTGGCCTAAATAACAATACCCGGTAGATCATCCAAAGTACACTCACTGGCACGTCTTACAAAGTGAAATTCATATCTGAGATTTCTGAAGCTTTTCAAATCTAAATGGGAGTTCGGCAAGGATATGGACTATCACCACTACTTTTCATTTGTGTTCTCTAAAGGATCAACCGGGACTTGAGACATGTACTCCAATCTAAAGGAATTCATAATATAGTTCAAATAGGACGAACTTGGAATGGTATCAATATTAATTGCCTTGATTTTTCAGATGACCTCGCTCTCCTTATTTCCTCTCGTGAAGTAGCCTCTCCACAAATCAATTACCTGCATGAATGCACAGCTAAGATTGGGCTCAAAATCACCTACACCAAAACCGACTTTATTTCTAACATAATACATGCTCCACCACATCTTCTGACTGCCCAAGGTAGAATTTTGAAAGTGGAAAGATTCAAATACCTTGGTGAATCCAACAATTCAGAGAATTTCGCCCACTTAACACGTGTCAACAAGTTTGAAACAGCCTTCCGACTCACTCAAAACATACATAACAAAAATTGTATCTCTCGAAATACAACAATTAGACTTTATCAAACTGTAATTAGAACTGAAACATTATGTGCAGCAGAATATTTAACACTTCGAACACACAGCCTGTTTGAAAACTGGAAATTAAGAAACGAGGATTATCCGAAAAATTCTTGGCCCCATTTCAAACATGGTATTTGCAGACCTCGGAGCAACTTAGAAATATACACCCATACCGAAAAGTTATCAAGCGTAATCCGGAAAAGAAGGATAAATTTTTACGCCCACCTCTTCAGATTGCTAGGGGCTGCCTGGCCAAGTAGGTAAAGGCGTGCTCGGTTCGCGCGGAAGGACGTGGGTTCGAATCCCCGTCAGGAAGTCGTAAAATTTAAGAAACGAGATTTCCACTTCCGGAGGTGATATGGCCCTGCGGTTCACTCAGCCTACACCAAAAATGAGTACCAGGTTAATTCCTGGGGGCAAAGGCGGCCAGGCGTAGAGCTAACCACCCTACGCCATCACGTGCTGCGGTTAACAATGGTGGAATCCTTTACCTTCGACTCCTCCAAGGGCCTTCATTGCCTGTACGGAGGTGTCTTTGTCTTTGTCTTCAGATTGCTAGCTGAAAGAATCCGTAAAAGTTTGTGATCTTACTTCATATGTCGCAAAACCATTCCTCTTTGGTTGGTGGTGGAGATCGATAAGGATCTTTTTAAGTATGGACTCCAAAAAACAGACATTCAACTCCGAGCACCATTTAAACACAAACTTAGACATGTTCATCAGAAAGAAGTCCCAATTCGAATGAACATGCCCATTCTGATGCATGGAAGAAAGAAAAGCACACTCCGAAAGGGTGAAAACCGGGTGGGCCCGCAAGAAGACGAAGAGTTGAGATCTCACGGTCCTTAGTGGCCCTAACGATGAAGATATTAATAATAATCATCATAATATGGTCTCACCCACCGAGCGCAGCCGCGTTAATTTGACGGCATTTAGGGGGCCTGAAGTTTGGGAATACCCTAATAATCTAATGCAGTGCTAATGCAAGAAACAAAGGAGAAATGAGAGCCAGTTCTCATTCTTCTCAATCTTGTGCAATATTAGTTTACTGTGCATTACACTGTGCCTTGTTCTTTCTCTCATTCGAGAGATTTATCAAGCAAGAACTCTGCCAGGTTACCTTATGCACCGTGGGAAAGCCACGAGAGGTGTTTATGACCACATATATCATTGAGCCACCACCTTACCGTACACATCGGGCATGCTGTCTAGGACGTGCGATATTGCAACAAGGGCCTGTCAACATTAACTCGGATGCACGGTAGCCAACAGGTTGTAATAATACATCATTTTTTTATTCAAGAATGTTACAAACACTAGATCTTGTTTAAATTCTCCGTGGTGAGAATCGCTCTTAATTAAAGCGGGGAAGTCGTCCCTGCTCGGAGTCGAACCGCTCCGACAAACAAGTTGCAAGATGGAGTACTGTCCGGATGAATTTGAAAGGCTCCTTTGTGGAGCTCAAGAGTGGAGAATAGCGGAGTAGCACTGCAGATCAAGCGCCCACCATCAACATCATCCGGCGGGCTAGAAACCCGGCTCTGGCAGGATTTAAGTGCCTGTAGTGAGGAATTCGTGTTAGTAGGTTTACACGCTCATGACACAACCCACTTACAGGGTGAAAATATCATTAATTGACTGCCTATTAACATCAATAGTAGTTGATAGGATGTAAAACTCACAGCGCAGTAGTCGAGTGTGATAAATAAATTCATTAAATAAATACAAAATTCAATTTTCACCTGCCCCACCTGATAATGCCGTTGTCTTTCCCCTTCAAACAACAATCACTACCACCACCCTTCTCTCTCCTATGACGTGAAATCTCTTTCTGTTAATAATGTTAGTGCCTTGAGAAATTGGTCGCCATCAGCTTTGTACACCTGTGTGAGTACAAACTGCCATTCCATATTCCTCAAAACTCAAATTTTATGAAGTGCGGCTACGGGCTACGGCAGTCTAGTACTGCTTTTACTTAGGTGTATTAAGAAACAAGCAACCATTGCGGAATTTTCCTGTCCAATGTTCGAGTGAAAATCTGAGAAATATAAACAGGGATTTGTGCAACTTCTCAGTTCTATCGTAAATCGTCATCAAACGTGTTCAGCTGTGAAATTGGGCTTCTTCTGTTGTTTGTACGTTTAGTCATGTGTGTATTATATTCATAGACTTTACTGCTGGAACAGTTTTATTTCTCCAATTTTGGTCCACCTTTCCTCCGGTACATCTCTTAGCTGCTTACGTTAATATAGATAAGCAATTTGACTTGCAAATTATTTCTTTAACCTTATTTGGACATAACTTTGTTCCAAAGCATTTAAAAACTCTGTGAATATAAACATACGCAGGTTATATCCTATTGCGGATACCCATGTCATACCTTGAATTCTTCATTACAGTGTTTAAGGCTTTACTTCACATTCACAACTTCTATGGTTTTCGGAGGCGCCGATGTGCTGGAATTTTTTCTTACAAGATTTATTTTATGTGCACGAGGGTGGAATATTTGAGAACATTCAAATACCACCCTAGTGAGTAGCAATGGAATCTTAGTTACTCAGTAATTCTTCATTAATTCACTTGAAAAGTATTCGAAACTCTCCACAACTTCAATATTCTTCTGCCCCCTGTAGTTCTGCCTCTTCCTTCATCTTTACCATCGTCCTATTCCAGACTGATGTCAATTCTCTATTTTTTCTAACTTCACATTTACTGCAACAGGTTGTTCGTGAATTTCATTTTTTCTTTTTTTTGCTATTGGCTTTACGTCGCACCGACACAGATATGTCTTATGGCGACGAAGGGACAGGAAAGGGCTAGGGCCTTAATTAAGATACAGCCCCAGCATTTGCCTGGTGTGAAAATGGGAAACCACGGAAAACCACCTTCAGGGCTGCCGACTGTGGGGTTCGAACCCACTATCTCCCGAATACTGGATACTGGCCGCACTTAAGCGACTGCGAAGTTAGAAAAAATAGAGAATTGACATCAGTCTGTAGTAAGACGATGGTAAAGATGATGGGAGAGGCAGAACTACAGGGGGAAGAAGAATATTGAAGTTGTGGAGAGTTTCAAATACTTTTCTGTCTCATCCTTTCCCCAGATCACAGTACCTCCAACAAAGCGATTTGTGCTCCTATTCCTACCTCCATGAACGGCTTTTGCTGCCCTATTTTACATCATAACTAATGTTATTGACTTTACGTCCCACTAACTACTTTTACGGTTTTCGGAGACGCCGAAGTGCCTGAGTTTAGCCACACAGGAGTTCTTTTACGTGTCAGTAAATCTACCGAGAGGAGGCTGACGTATTTGAGCACCTTCAAAGAGCCAGGATGGAAGCTGTCTTGTTGGGGTCAGAAGGCCAGAGCCTCAACCGTCTAAGCCAGTCAGCCCGGTTACATTACATCATCCAATGTAATTATAAACACTGCAGGCCGCAATATAGGCTATTTAACAACTTTAAGGAATTTTTAGATCTTAGAGTGTACGTATGTAGAGGTTAAATTATTTTATTGTGTGACTGGCATTGTCAACTGCAACTTTACATTGTTCAACGATAGTAAAATTACTATATTACAATTTACAAAATCAAATAACCATTTGTATTCACGTTAATTTGAGGTTAGATATTTACTGAGCAAATATTCAAACATTTTACAGCACTATGACGGGCTGAGTGGCTCAGACGGTTGAGGCGCTGGCCTTCTGACCCCAACTTGGTGGGTTCGATCCTGGCTCAGTTCGGTGGTATTTGAAGGTGCTCAAATACGTCAGCCTCGTGTCGGTAGATTTGCTGGCACATAAAAGAACTCCTGCGGGACTAAATTCCGGCACCTCGGCGTCTCTGAAGATAGAAAAAGTAGTTAGTGGGACGTTAAGCTAATAACATTAGTATTATTATTACAGCACTATGTTGAAATTACGAATATAGATACTAGTAGAAATATTGCAACAATAATATTCCCTTGTTTGGTGAGCATGCTAAGGCATAATAAATAAGCAATACGCAATTGACATAGATTTGTCTGTTAAACGTTTTCAAGCTGCCATGTAATAGTTTTGCCTCGGGCAATTAAACAAGCAGTGCTTGTGTCAGATGGTTGCCATCATTACGATGTATTCTGAGGACACGGTGACTACTCGAAAGTACACAGCAATTTCACTTACCTTTTCCATTCCAGAACAGATGGCTGGTATATTATCGTCTAGAGAAAGTTCCATTATGTTGCTTTAAAGCAAAGATACTTGAAGCGATCAGATGTAATACAGGAGTACCAACAATGTATGGATAACTTACTGTTTAGCTGCTCCTTAAACTTCGAATGGTGCACACTAGCGGATGCATGATAGAAGAAACAAATAGGAATACAAAATTGGTTAATGATATAATTTCTGGTTTTTACAGTCATGTTTTATTTCCAACACATTAAATAAACTGGCCATTGGCTGAGATCAAGAGGGTGAAGTGTGGATAAGGAGTGCAAGTGTAGGAACTGTGGGTGTGGCCAGGCATTAAGGAGTATGAGGGAGGAGTTGGAGAACTTGATGAAGATAATTAGGATTCTCTCGGAGGACAGGAAGGAAAGTAGGCCTCCCTCAAACAATATACAGGATACAGTAGGTGTAAAAGAGGGATGGGAGGGAAAGGAGGGATTTGTAGAAGACAGGTGGTCTAATGTTTTAAGGGGAAGGAGATTGCAGGCTAAGGGCTCCATTCAGGATCAGAATTCAGGACAGGTGTCTGTGAGAAATCGGTACGAGTCACTGCAGGTAGAACCACCCAGGGAAGATGAGGAACAGGCAACTGTTGCTGAGATGTGTGGAAGTAGGAGAAAGGGAAGAGGTAGGAAAGGGAAATGTGGAGTAGTGGGTAGGAAAAGACAGGTGGATCAGGGCCATGCCTGTTTTATCAGCCATATGGTACTGCCTAATAGTCCTGATTTTAATATCTTCCTTTCACATTTATTTTTAACTACCACAAAAACAGCTTAGTGATCACTAATACCATCTATACATCGGTTTCTCTAGAGAGCTCATCTGGTTTTACCAACACCACATCCAGAATATTCTTCCCTCTAGTTGGTTCCATCACTTTCTGAATCAGATGCCCTTCCCATATTAAGTTATTTGCCATTTGTTGGTCATGCTTCTGTCGTTCGCATTACTTTCCCAATTGACATTTGGCTAGGAAAAGAACAGGTAGGGAATCTGCCACCTGGGCGACTGCCCTAAATGCAGATCATTAGTGATTGATTGATTGAGATATACTAATCGCCAAGTGCCTCTCCAAAATATTTTACTATTCTAAACAGAAATAGTAAAAAAGGAAAATGGGCACCAAAATATATGATCATGAACAAAACATTTAACGAATTACTTGTTTACGTTATCCCAAACGTAGGAGTCATATTATCTAAATAGGGGAGACAAAAGTTACTTTTGTATTTTAACGTTGCTATTAAAAGGTAGTAAAGTCTAAAATGTAGATAATTTTGTTTTGGTTCACAGCAATCAAACTAGTAGAGGTATTTCCGTTTCTTCCTAAATGAAGAACTCAGTTTTAGATTTGATGCATTTGTACACGATTTAAGAATTCATTAGTTCTGATGAGAGAAGTGTAGAAGTCTCCAAGATTTCTTAGGGAAGAATAATGAAGTCTGGTTAATGCACTTATATTTTTAGCACGATGGCCAATACCAACTCAGCCAGTGTTAAAGAAAACATTCAACTCAGACCTACTCGAATACGACATGAAAAGGTTCAATGACGTCATCGAGTATTAAACATAACTTACACACATGTTCCTGGCCAGACTGGAGAGATGTACAGACGTAACATTCAGCTCTAGCACTAGTCCTGAGCTACGTCTACCAACAAGTTGCTCTGCACACGTGTTCTGTAGGCCTGTCCTTGGACATTCACATCTGAAGGATCTGGATTATGTGACTGAGATTTGCCGCTGATGAAAGGCTTGCATTAATTACAATTTTGTTAGAGAGCACAGGGTCAACTACTCTGCTTCAGGAGTCATAAACAACTAAAGCAAACAAGTATTCATTCCTAACATTCTGACCTCCACCGGTAAGAAATCGTAAAATTATTTGATATATATACTGGCACAACGTCCGACTCGTTGGCTGAACGGTCAGCGTACTGGCCTTCGGTTCAGAGGGTCCCGGGTTCGATTCCCGGCCGGGTCGGGGATTTTAACCTTAACTGGTTAATTCCAATGGCACGGGGGCTGGGTGTATGTGTTGTCATCATCCTTTCATCCTCATCACGACGCGCAGGTCGCCTACGGGAGTCAAATAGAAAGACCTGCACCTGGCGAGCCGAACCCATCCTGGGATATCCCGGCACTAAAAGCCATACGACATTTCATTTTTACTGGCACAACAAAGTTGAAATTTTTCAGTAATTACATCAGTGATTCGACTAGCTGCCGAAACACATTTTCAGTTTTCTCAAATGTTTACCTTACTATTTCTTCTCCAATGTTCCTAATGACATTCCTGGTATCCGGGTAGGCCTACATATTGAGTGTACTAGGTCTTCTGTGATTCCATTCACTTACGCCAATTCTGTTTCATTACTTTTTGAACCGTATTCATTCTAAAGGCGTCTCTGTTCTCCTGATTCCAAGGACTCCAATTCCGATATCTCGCTTTGTTATAGAGTAGCTCATGTACCCATGCTTCGCTACATTGTATACAGAATTCTAGGTGAAGTAGTGCACGCGTTTTGAGCATGATTTTATTAAATTATATATATCTTAGCGTTAACCCAGGAACACGACAGGAAGGTTTCTCCGATTAGGGAATCTTCTTTGTAATGGCAGGCACCCTTGCCTACTGCCAGTCACAATCGAGTTGGGCAATTTTATTACAATGGTAGACACTCGCTCTCCACCTGCCCTTCTCATTCTGAGAAAGACTGTCCCTGTAGTTTTCCGAAGGTCTTAAAGGATCTGCCAATGGACATAAAATCAACATGAAAGCAATTTTAACGCAAAAAGGTGCATTTTATTACGCTTCTACGTAAATAAAAATTGAAAGGAAGAATTATTAATGATTAATATTAATCTTTTATTATCGGACATATCGTCGCTGCGGGAGCAATACCGCGTAACTGACAATGCTCTTCTTATCCACTATTTTACTATTGACTGGTCACACCTCCAAGCCACATATGGATATGTAGTCAATCAGAAGAATTTTGCTTTTGTTTATTTTCCTATGGGTACGTGTATGTGTAAAGAAAAATGAACCTTGCCGTACCGCACTGTAGGAATGTATGTTTCATGACGTATTTACGCACTCCTGCAGTATAACGTATTTGATTCATTATCGTAACGACATGAACACAACGAAAATTGTTCCAGTGGACTGCATATCCATACGTAGCTGGAGGCGTGACCAGTTTTAAGAAAAAATGAAATGGCGTATGGCTTTTAGTGCCGGGAGATCCCAGGACGGGTTCGATTTGATTTGGTTTGATTTGACGCCCGTCGGCGACCTTCGCGTCGTGATAAGGATGAAATGATGATGAAGACAACACATACACCCAGCCCCCGTGCCAGGAAAATTAACCAATGGTGGTTAAAATTCCCGACCCTGCCGGGAATCAAACCCGGGACCCCTGTGACCAAAGGCCAGCACGATAACCATTTAGCCATGGAACCGGACACCAGTCTTAAGGAAAATAATAGATAGGAAGAACATTGCCAGAAACGTGCTATTGCTCGCGTAGCGACCATATGTGGGATAATATGCCTGCGTACAGATCTCGTGTAAGAGGGTTGCCTAAAGAACAGTATGTTTCCAAGTCATATCTCTAAAATTTGTCATAACAAATCTTTTTTTTTTGCTAGCTGCTTTACGTCGCTCCGACACAGATAGGTCTTATGGCGACGATGGGACAGGGAAGGGCTAGGAGTGGGAAGGAAGCGGCCGTGGCCTTAATTAAGGTATAGCCCCAGCATTTGCCTGGTGTGAAAATGGGAAACCACGGAAAACCATCTTCAGGGCTGCCGACAGTGGGGCTCGAACCCACGATCTCCCGGATGCAACCTCACAGCCGCGCGCCTCTACGCGCACGGCCAACTCGCCCGGTCTTAACAAATCTGGACATTGTTATGAATCAGGAAGACTGCGACTGAGCAAGAGTTAAAACGATCTCTGTTATATTAGAGCAGTATCTTGCACTGAACCTCCATGCCGTGGTAGCTGACCGAGTGTGTTTCTCTTTCGTCACTTTTGAATCTATTTATGTTCCTTGCCAATTTAAGCCATTCAGAATAAGACAGACTCACACGCCGCGCTAGTGTCAGTTGTATATGTGTGAGTGGGAGCCGTGAATCACACACGAATGTGTGTAACCTTCCTCGTCCTCGACTTAAATGGTACAGCGTCCATAATTGTGTGGCCTATTTTACTCGTTCAATGTAAGGACATTACACTCCAACCCTCAATAGTATGCCCCTAAAACACAGAAACATTCTTTTCTCGAAATTATTAGAGTTACGAGGAAAATGGATATGGTTTTTTTTTTCTAGGAATCGAATTTAAAATTCAGCAGCTCTGATCCAGTGTTTAATAGGACTAACCGTTCGGACAGCTTGTTCACTTTTAAGGGTCCCATACGTACGTTTTCCTCTGACTTGCTTCACATTTTCTTTCATTACATTGCCCACATAAGAGATGGTGTGATAATAAAACATAGAAAAGCACCTTTTACTGGAATACTGTTATTATCACGAAGGAAATGCTTACAAAACATTTCTAGGAAATAGAATTATGAATATACTCACTGATTCCATTATTTAATATGACTAACCGTTTAGGCAGGGTATTCACTTTTAAGGGTCCCAGCTGTATATATTCCAATGACTTGCTTCATATTTTATTCCTCTGTTGGTACCGCTTCAGATACACTGTAGTAAATATCTTAAAGGTTTCAGTTGTATGCTTGACAAAATTTAGCAGGGTCCGTCAAGTAGTGTTTACGTGAAGGAAATCAAGTCAAAGAGACCAAGGAGCATGCGCCAAAATACAGCAAAACATTATTTCCTCAAAAATAGTTAGAGACACGAAGAGCATTCATATAAACGTGTTTTTTCTCTGGGAAATAGCATTTCTGGTACACTTGAAGCGCTCCATTCTTCAATAGGTCTAACCGTTTAGGCAGCATATTCAGTCATTATCGTGACCGTATCTCGGCAGTTTAGTTCTGTCTATGAGTTTTAAAATATGTAAAGAGAATCTCTTCCAAATATCGAAACAACACGTTTGCGCTATTCAAAATCATTATGTTTATAAGAATTTGGAAATGTAGTTCCAGAAACAATAAGAATATCGCAGAGTAACGATAGCTGTGAGTTTAAAATGTTTAAACAGAATCTCTCCTTAGCCTTGCCTACACTCACGCACATGCCTACTTCGAACACCAAGCCTGTATTCTAGAAGCCTTGATCTGACGTCGCCATGGTTACGGACAGTAATGTCCTCATCCGATTCCTACAGCGGGGGAATATGTGCCTTTTATTGGAATTTTGTTCTTCGCGTCGCGAGGCTGAAAATGAGCTTTGTCTCATACTCGATATTTCGTCTATATTAGCCTATGCTAATATACCAAAGGGCCCAAATCACGGTTCTTATGGGATTCCTTTGATATCCCGGGATGATACATAACCTATGTTACCCGGAATACCTTTCAAATAGTGAAAGAAATGTCAAAGTCGGTTGAGTAGTTTCTGAGATTGCCCGTTACATAGCCACAAACTCACAGTCTCTCTTTACATATTAGTATAGATATAACACATGACGCGAAGGTGCACTCAACCACCTGAGAAGTAGAGATCATTATACTTATACTCTTCGGACGGCTTCGAAGTGGTTCAGCTCCATACACATGCCTGGATAGTACTTAACTCGAAACTATGGCTAAGTCTTTCCAAATTCTAATCTATTTCTTATTCTCAACCATACAACGCCCTTGTTCTATCCAATAGACGCCTGGATGAAGTTCTTTTCACTCTATACATTACACCATAAACGTGGTCTAAACACCTGTTCTTGGACACTTACATCCGAAGGATCTAAAATAAATCTCCCTCACGATCGACTGTAACCAGATTGAGTGTTTCTAAATTCATCGATCAGTCATTCAGAATCGGTAGAAGAATTTCTTAGACAGTAGATATATGTTCATGAACGCAGATTTTCGCGGCTTATTGTCATTTATTAAAATAAATAAATAAATAAATAAATTAATTAATTAATTAAATAAATATATGAAGATTACATATTAAAGCCACTTTATATTAACCAGTCTAACAAAAGAAGCCGATCTTTCTGCCAGGTTTCAAAGGCTTTCATCAGATCTGCTACTGACGGTGAGCATAGAAATTCTTCAAGAAACGTGGAAGGCACGAGCACATTATTCATGGCCCTCTACTGACTGGTTTAAGGGAGGGCGGTGAGTTAGTAACGTTTTGATTTTGATTTTCATTTAATACGCATTAATCGGGACTATACATAGTGAACACAACCAGGACCATCCTGGGGCAGGATTAATTTTTTTACTTAAAGCAGAATGGTCTTCCCTCAGCCTGATACAATAAATTTCTTCTTACTCTAGCCTCTCTCAGCAAAACGTAACAGAATTGTTCCTTGCCTTCTTTAACGAAATTATTTCGTTCCTGGCATCTTGTGAATGGCTCACCTCATTTCTGGTGTTGCGTATACACTACACCGTGGAGCGAGAACATTTGTTTCTCGTTAGTAGTTACTGCCGGAGATTGGAACAACGGCTAATGCAGAACACACCTTTCACCACTCTTCACATCATTCGTTAACGCTCTGTAGTTTATTGGAGCTACTATGAACCAATTAGTCGGAACGTCTATTTTGAGACCACATCTGATGGAATCTTCAATGCAGAAGGTTTGTTGAGTAATAATTATTAATAGTTAATTATTGAAGTGTTAAAATATATTTTATGTTTAAATTATTACTTCAACATTCTCATTCCTAGCTTCTTATTTACTGGTTCATTTGATTCTGTACTTCTAATGGCAAAATCAAACAATATTCTCCAAAGTCTGTCTCTTACCTGCTACTGAGTTCTTTAGAATCTTAAGTACTCCTCCTCAGACATTCGATTTACTTGGCTCATTTTCCAAGCAGCTTCAAATGTACAGTCTCATCCAGCTCAGAAATGTCTTGTTCTTTATCAGTTTACATGGATAACGTCGGCATATTATTATAACTGTTAATCAGTCCTTTTACTAGCTTAGTGATTAATATATACACATAACGACATCAAAATAACAATGTTTACATGTCTCAGTTGTACATTACGTCGTACTAACAACACAAGTATTCCATGATGCTAGAAGGTGAAATCAACAGGACTGGGATTACTGAACCCATGTCCTTAATGCAGCGACAACCTGATGTAAAATATTGTGAAATAACGGCTAATGACGGTGGGATTCGAACCCATAATCTTACAAATATAGCCTCTCTCAGTAAGTATAACAGAACTGAACGTTCAACTTACTCGACGGCCCAAGCAACTCGTCGTCGTTCTTTTTTTCTATATTTTTGAGCTACGCAGTTTTCTTAAACTGAAGAACAAATTTCACAGAACTGGTATACTGTTGCCCACTATAGTGTGACCTTCATTGCTCACAAAGATAACAAATGACCCACAGTTTGAAATTGCACGAATTGTTAATTTGTAGATTTCAGTGTTGCTCATAGGTATGAATTTTAATGTATTATTATTATTATTATTATTATTATTATTATTATTATTATTATTATTATTATTATTATTATTATTAGCCTGTTCCCCTGATAAGCGGTATAAAAATGTATTCCATAGGGTTGGTTGGTGTAGATATCTGAGTCGTCTTGGTAAACTGATATAGCCTACAACAAAGTAGACAAAATGGGGCAAATATTCCTTTGCAGGAAGAAAGGAACTGGAAGAAATTACCACGGGAGGTGTTCGATAATCTAAAACTTCTTTGAAATCATTCGAGGAAAGACTAGGTAGACAATCGATAAGGGATCTGCCACCAGGGGTGACAGCCCTAAATGCAGATCAGTGGTGATTGATTGATTGATTGATTGATTGATTGATCGATTGATTGATTGATTGATTGATTGATTGATTGATTGATCGATTGATTGATTGATTGATTGATTGATTGATTGATTGATTGATTGATTGATTGATTGATTGATTGATTGATTGATTGATTGATTGATTGATTGATTGATTGATTGATTGATTGATTGATTGATTGATTGATTGATTGATTGATTGATTGATTGATTGATTGATTGAACAGAAAATATAAGGTAATTCATTTTGTCTTAATAATACGAAGGGCGCACTATCTTGTTTTACACTTTATTTTTTTCTTCCCAAATGAAGTACATTACACGTCAGTTGTTACGTCAAGCTCTTCAACATAATCTCCTTGTAACTGTACGCACTTTTGCCATCGATGTGTCAGTCTCTCCAGACCTTCCTGAAACCAGCTATGTCCAGTTCTGCAAAATCCGCAAAACGGCGACCATGCAGATGTTTCATGTTCCCGAACAGGTGACAATCACTCGGTGCTAAGTCGGGAGAGTATGGACTGCCCCTATGCTTTCATTGCATTGATTGTTGTTTCGTTTGTGGCTCATGGTAATGGAGCCATGTCTCATCACCAGTCACAAGCCTAGCCATGAACTCGACTGGATCTTGATCCTGGCGTTGCAAAAGTTCTCTGCACACGTCCACGCGCCTCTACTTTTCGTCTGCAGACAAGAGTCTAGGCACCCACGTGGATGACAACTTCCCCAACTGTAAGTGGCCGTGCACGATCCGCTGTAGAGTGTCTCGGCTAATTCCCGTGGCTGCCTCTATTTCCGTAAATGTGATGCATTTGTTTCCTTGGATAGCCTGTTCGATCCGCGCAATGTTGGCTGGTGTTGAGACTGTCACATTCCTTCCAGAACTGGTTCCCTTGTCCACCGACGTTCGCCCTGTTTTCCAACCTTCCACCCAGTGTTAAACTGTTTTCCGTGACGGCGCATGTTCTCCACAGACTGCCACCAAGCGCCGAGGAATTTCTGCAGTGGTCACGCCTTCTTTCCATAGACACCAAGTCGTAGAGCGCCGTCCCTGACGGTTGCTTTCCATGTTGCCTGCTCCTACGCTGACAGTGTTGTTAGGAAATGGCTATGACGAGTGTATTCCTTGGCACCTGTGCGTGTGCTGCTACCAAACGGTGGAAAAAGACACTAGTTACGCGTCATCACCTTCAAAAGTGAAATGTGAACCCTACCCGGACGTACAAAAAATAAAGTGTAAAACAATATAGTACGCCCCTCGTATATTTAAAATTACATTATTAACTAGTATATATGTGTATGGACATTTCACATATAGGGACGGTACTTTTTTATTTTCCTCTGTACGAATGTATCGTAATTGTGTTATAATAACATGCAATATTTGATTGTACTTTACCCTACGTTAACTAAAAATTTAATCCCATACAACCTATGTCCCTTACCAGCATTGTCATGTAAATCTAACAGTACGTTTGTGTTTCTGTGCAGGTCGTGAATATGTAGCCAGTGCCTGAGTGTTGAAGTCCGTGCCGGTGCATATTGAGCTCATGTCGACAGACAGAAAAGACTCTCAATCATGGGCATTATAATGCCAAATTAATGTATGTGCCCAGTAACTGTGTGTAAATAACAAGCCTATCCCAGTGTATTGTACCTTAAAAGTGTGTCTTATATTAATGTTATTAGTTACTTATTTTTTATTTCTAAGTGTGAGTGTTTTTTTTTTTGTGTTTTCATAATAAAATGACGGACTGCTATTAATTCTGCTAAGTATTTGACTCAGATGTTCCATACTTATTATGTAGATGCTTTTCCCCTCCCGGTCCTTTTCCAAGTACTTGTGATCGGCACTTCATGTGGATCTGGCCCAGGTTTACGGCCGGATGAACTTCCTGACGCCAATTCATTCTGGAGGGATTTATGTCTATTTCGTGTTCCCATGATGGTTGCTAGTGTTGTGTGTAGGTGAAGCCCCCAGTCCCCGAGCAGTTGAATTCTCCGACCCTTGTGGGAATAGAACACAGGGCCATCTAAACCTCTGAAGGATTCAACGCTGACCATTGAGGCAAGGAGCCAGTTACTTCTGGGGTCGCTGGAGTCACTCAGGCTCATTTAGGTTTTGGTCTAGGAATTAAGGCCGGATGTCCTTCTTGACGCCAAGTGATCCTTGAGATCACTCAGGATCGACCTGGATTCGAACCTCAGTCTTTTGCGTGGGAAGCCAGCAGCTAAGCCACTGAGCTAATCACCCCCCCCCCCCTCCGCGTAGATGCCCATTCGGATCTCCGGGTGGGGACTACACGAGAGGGGGCGATCGTCAGGAAGATGGATACTGACATTCTGCGAGTCGGAGCGTGGAATGTTAGAAGTTTGAATCGTTGTGGTAGGTTAGAGAATCTGAAAAGGGAGATGGATAGGCTAAAGTTAGATGTAGTTGGTATAAGTGAAGTATGTTGGCAGGAAGAACAAGATTTTTGGTCAGGCGACTACCGAATTAACAACACAAAATCAAACAGGGGATATGCAGGACTACAATATTTAAAAATTAAGAGGGTTCCTCCTATTCAATACAAAGATGTTTATTAATGTGAAAGAATGTGAACGATATGTGATGTGAAAGAATCACATATCGTTCACATGTGATGTGAAAGAATCACATATCGTTCACATTCTTTCACATTAATAAACATCTTTCCATTGAATAGGAGGAACCCTCTTAATTTTTAAATATTGTAATCCCACTTCAATACGGATCATGGAATTTCTAAATATTAATAAGGAAATGCTGCTGATGATGATGATGATGCTTGTTGTTTAAAGGGGCCTAACATCGAAGGTCATCGGCCCCAATAAGGAAATGCAGGAGTTGGTTTGATAATGAATAAGAAAATAGGGCAGCGGGTAAGCTACTACGACCAGCATAGTGAAAGAATTATTTTTGTCAAGATAGACACCAAACCAATGCTCACCACAATAGTGCAGGTCTATATACCGACTAGTTCAGCGGATGATGAAGAAATCGAAAGAATATATGAGGAGATAGAAGATTTAATACAATATGTAAAAGGTGAAGGGTCTAATTGTGATGGGAGACTGGAATGCAGTGGTAGGCCAAGGAAGAGAAGGTAGTACAGTAGGAGAATTTGGATTGGGACAAAGGAACGAAAGAGGCTATATACGTGGACGAGACCTGGAGACACTGGAAGGTATCAAATAGACTTCATTATGATTAGGCAGAGATTCAGAAACTAGGTGTTAGATTGCAAAACTTTCCCAGGAGCAGACGTGGACTCTGACCCCAACTTGTTGGTCATGAAATGCCATCTGAAGTTGAAGAAAGGGAAGAATGCAAAAAGATGGGATCTAGACAAGTTGAAAGAAAAGAGTGTGAGGGATTGTTTCAAGGAACATGTTGCACAAGGACTAAATGAAAAGGCTGAAGAAAACACTATAGAGGAAGAGTGGAGAGTCATGAAAAATGAAGTCAGTAGGGCTGCTAAAGAAATGTTAGGAAGGAAGAAAAGATCAACTAAGAATCAGTGGATAACTCAGGAGATACTAGATCTGATTGATGAATGACGAAAATACAAGAATACTAGAAATGAAGAGGGCAGAAAAGAATACAGGCGACTAAAGAATCAAGTGGATAGAAAGTGCAAGGTAGCTAAGGAAAAATGGCTGAAGGAGAAGTGCAAGGATGTCGAAGGCTGTATGGTCCTGGGAAAGTTAGATGCTGCATACAGGAAAGTCAAGGAAACCTTTGGAGAAAGGTAATCTAGGTGTATGAATATTAAGAGCTCAGATGGAAAGCCACTTCTAGGGAAAGAAGACAAAGCAGAAAGATGGCAGGAGCATATCCAACAGTTGTATCAAGGTAAAGATGTAAATAATTTGGTTCTAGAACATGAAGAGGCTGTTGATGCTGATGAAATGGGAGATCCAGTTTTGAGGTCAGAGTTTGACAGAGCTGTGAGTGACCTAAATAGGAACAAGGCACCTGGAATTGATGACATCCCCTCTGAATTACTGACTGCCTTAGGAGAAACCAGCATGGCAAGGTTATTTCATTTAGTGTGCAAGATGTATGAGTCAGGAGAAGTCCAATCTGATTTTCGGCAGAATATGGTTATACCTATTCCCAAGAAAGCCGGTGCTGACAGGTGTGAAAACTACCGCACCATTAGTTTAGTATCTCATGCCTGCAAAATTTTAACACGTATTATTTACAGAAGAATGGAAAAACAAGTTGAAACTGAGTTGGGAGAAGATCAATTTGGCTTCAGAAGAAATGTAGGAACGCGTGAAGCAATCCTGACTTTACGACTGATCTTAGAGGATCGAATCAAGAAGGACAAGCCCACGCACATTGCATTCGTAGATCTAGAAAAGGCATTCGATAATGTTGATTGGACCAAGCTATTTATGATTCTGAAGGTGATTGGGATCAGATACCGAGAACGAAGAATTATCTACAATCTATATAAAAATCAGTCTACAGTGATGAGAATCGAAGGCTTTGAAAAAGAAGCAGCAATCCAGAAAGGAGTGAGGCAAGGCTGCAGTCTGTCCCCTCTCCTTTTCAGTGTTTACATAGAACAGGCAGTAAAGGAAATCAAAGAGAAATTTGGAAAGGGAATCACAGTCCAAGGAGAGGAAGTCAAAACCTTGAGATTTGCCGATGATATTGTTATTTTATCTGAGACTGCAGAAGATCTCGAGAAGTTGCTGAATGGTATGGATGAAGTCTTGGGTAAGGAGTACAAGATGAAAATAAATAAGTCCAAAACAAAAGTAATGGAGTACAGTCGAACGAAGGCAGGTGTCGTAGGAAATATTAGATTAGGAAAGGAAGTCTTAAAGGAAGTAGATGAATATTGTTTCCTGGGTAGTAAAATAACTAACGATGGCAGAAGTAAGGAGGACATAAAATGCAGACTAGAACAAGCAAGGAAGAGCTTTCGTAAGAAAAGAAATTTGCTCACTTCAAACATTGATATCGGAATTAGAAAGATGTTTTTGAAGACTTTCGTGTGGATCGTGGCATTGTATGGAAGTGAAACATGGACGATAACTAGCTCAGAAAGAAAGAGAATAGAAGCTTTTGAAATGTGGTGTTACAGAAGAATGCTGAAGGTGAGATGGATAGATCGAATCACGAATGAAGAGATACTGAATCGAATTGGTGAGAGGAGATCGATTTGGCTAAATTTGATGAGAAGAAGAGATAGAATGATAGGACACATTTTAAGACACCCAGGACTAGTTCAGTTGGTTTTTGAAGGAAGTGTAGGTGGTAAGAACGGTAGGGGTAGACCAAGGTATGAATATGACAAGCAGATTAGAGCAGATGTAGGATGCAATAGTTACGTAGAAATGAAAAGGTTAGCACAGGATAGGGTGGCATGGAGAGCTGCTTCAAACCAGTCTATGGACTGATGACTCAACAACAACACATCCAATGATAGATTTTAGTCTATGAAGCAGGAATACATAAAATTTTATTTGATTTCTTGATATATAGTACATTATTCTCTCAGTCAGATATAATGCAATGAATGAGTCATGTGTTAAATTCTAAAGCTTTATTGGCTAATTCATTGAATTATTATCGAGTTTAAAGAGCTGTCTAAGCTTTTAGTATTTAGTACATAATGAAGAAGAACAACGAGGAATGAGGTTGGTTGGGCCACAGACAGCGAGAATGGGTTCCTTTAGGATGGAAACCGAAGTGACCGAGCTCGATAGCTGCAGTCGCTTAAGTGCGGCCAGTATCCAGTAATCGGGAGATAGTGGGTTCGAGCCCCACTGTCGGCAGCCCTGAAGATGGTTTTCCGTGGTTTCCCATTTTGACACCAGGCAAATGCTGGGGATGTACCTTAATTAAGGCCACGGCCGCTTCCTTCCAGTTCCTAGGCCTTTCCTATCCCATCGTCGCCATAAGACATATCTGTGTCGGTGCGGCGTAAAGCAAATAGCAAAACAAAAAAAATCAACCTAAGTGTCGGTGTTGGCAGAAAATAACAAGCCTCGAAAGGGTAAACAGGTAAGTGATGTTGCTCTATGGTTACATTCTTAATGACATGAGTCCATATTGTCCATTGTTATAAAAGTTGGGAATACAATGTGTTATGTTACACAGCCTGTAGTACATTAAGGCTTCTCTTCTTTTCTATTAGTTTAACGTTCCATTAACTACATGTGCAGGTTTCCGAGAAGCAGTGGCGTCGGGATTTTGTCCTCCGGGATTCTTTTACGTGCTGGTAATTCTATCGATACGAGGCATACGCATTTCAGTACCTACTACCGGTCTGAGCCGGTATCGAACCCGCCACCTTGGTCTCAGAAAGCCAGCGCTCGATCGTCTCAGCTATTCAGTAAGTTCTACTTTCACGTTAGCCACCAATGTAGATACTCGTCGATAATTTGGTTGGGTTCAATTATTTTAAACATTACTCCGATTCTGCATTACCTGTGGGCTTCGAAATATTCATTTATTTTGCAACAGCTAGAGCCGCTTTTGTTAAACTACAGATGTACGAAAGTTCACAAAGAGTAGATATATTGTGCCTTGTACACCAATTAATTAATCATCAAAACACCTACCCGAAATAACGCGAGATGCCATACTTCATTGAAAATAGGGATTCGTCTGTGTAGACACCTAAGAAGCTTCAAATATAACCATAGGCTGTATTATTATTAACATCATTATCACTATCATCATTATCGGCTAGATGGTGAAACAAGACGACTGAGATGGAAACGCTGTCTCACTTAATTCCTCCTTTTTAAATACATTTTACTATTATTACACTAGCAGTTGTGTACTCGTCGTTAACGGATTAGATTTTGTAATTGCTTAAGGAATACCATCTAACGGACATGAGTGGTAACAGAAAATACAGATGGTACCTCAACTAACAACAAGAGTTGGGCACATTGTAGGTCGCTACATTTTATTCTCCTCCAGTTCAGCGATACTTTATTAAGGCATTTCGAGGCCTAGGCTTTCAACATTCTCCCTTCACTACCCCTCTCGTCTGTATGATCGATTACCTTTTCCCCCCTCATTCTTCGAGTATCCCTCGTTCATGTTATTATGTTTATTTATATTGCCATCTCCATTGCTTTCTGATCAAGAGGAGCTAAAGACCACGTCATTTTGCAACTTGTAGGAGATTATTTTCCAGTTGAATCTTCTTTAAAAACGGTAATCACCACCACCATAACCACAACCATTCGCACCTTATTAAAATATATCACAACCACCAGCCCCATCGACAGTTAGTTCGTGACCGTCGTGACTGAACAATATGTCCTCGTCAGTGGAGCTGTTCATTGGTGGATTTAGCTATAGCCTAATGAAATAAATTAGCAATTGTCTCTGTTATTTAACTCATACGGTAAACATGTTTGAGGCATACAAGACTGGACATGGCAGTTTCTGTTTGTTATGTACAGATATGGGAGAGAATAATAAAAAATAATATTATTTGATTTACGTCCCACTAACTACTTTTCGGGGTTTTCGGAGACGCCGATGTCCCAGAATTTAGTCCCGTAGGAGTTATTTACGTGTCAGTAAATCTACAGACACGAGATTGACGTATTTGACTAAGCCAGGATCGAACCTGCCAAGTTGAGGTTAGAAGGCCAGCGCCTCAACCATCTGAGCCACTCAGCCCGGCCGATTTTTGGAGAGAACCAAGATGTAGATAGATACCTGGAAGGTTGTAAAAGTAAAATAAGCATGAAATTCTCTGTTATTATTCCTTGTGCGGTAAAAACCTATGAATTCATATTTTGCACAATGTTTTCTATGGATAGCTTCTCGGTATAGCTACCATTAACGGAGCACTTCGACATGTCCTGTTCTCGCCCCTGCGACATTGTACACTAATCAAGTAATATATATAGCCTAGTACACAACCTGCCTGTCTCTGAACTAAAATACCGAGTTTCTAGAAATCCCGTTAAGACGTTTTCCCCGTGATACAGCAATCAATCAATCAAACAAACAAACAAACAAACAAACAAACAAACAAACAAACAAACAAACAACAATTGTATTGAAGCCACTTTCGACTTTTGCGTATTTAATCCATGATTAAAACTATGTATGAGACAAAAGGTTTGACATAATTATAATTTTATTTCTATAGATAAGTCGAACCCTTCGCTACGTCAGCGCCTCCTGAGACAATTGACCTCAGGTAATGTTACTGGAAGTGACCTTTGCTCTCGGCATTTTCACTTTCCTCATTCATGGTGTCTCGAAGACACTTACGTAATACTCCTGATTCCGTGAATAATTTGTCAAATTACATTTGTTAATACACCAAACTAAAAGTATATTTCTCTTGTGATTATAATTTGCCTTTTCTTATGGTAAAAAACTTGTGGCAATTAAATAACAGATCTACACAGGTGAAAATTGGAAGTTCGTTTGATGTGATCCTTATCGAGCTAAAATTGCCACTTAGTGAATATATGTTGTTCCGTTGTTCACGATTTATTCGTTTAGATATGAGAAGTGTCGGTCCAAAAGGCGCTATATTTACCCTGCGAGAGTTGTGAAAAAATGCAAGGAAACGTATAGTAAAAAGTACATGGAACGTACCCATGACCGGGTATGGTACTACGTTTACGGAATTACAACTTTCTGGTCTGGATTGCTCATAGCATTTGACAGTATTCAACTACTGCAATGCAAGTGGACGAAATACATTTTTGAAGCGGAAATATCACATTTTGAACAGACATTTCTCAGTGTATTATAATCGCTGTTTTAAGGCCAAAGCTCAATCTCTACCAAAGAGTGCTCGAGACTAGATGTTTGATTTTGTCTTGTTACACATGTCTTCATGTACACACAACACACCATGCCTACCATCATAGGAACACACGATAACGAATACTTAATTGCACAGACCGGGCGAGTTAGCCGAGCGTTTAGGGGTGTGCAGCTGTAAACTTGCATCTGGGAGATAGTGGGTTCGAACCCCACTGTCGGCAGCCCTGAAGATGGTTTTTCGTGGTTTCCCATTTTCACACCAGGCAAATGCTGGGGCTGTACCTTAATTAAGGCCACGGGCTGCTTCCTTCCAACTCCTAAGCCTTTACACGTACGGTTGGGGTCAGGAAAGACATCCGGTTGTAAAACTGGGCTTAGTCTGCTTGTTGTACTAAAGCCGAGTGATTAATGAAAGGCCAGAAAATAATACGTTTAATTTGTATTTATTATTATTATTATTATTATTATTATTATTATTATTATTATTATTATTATTATTATTATTACAAGAGAAGGACAGAATTTTGAAAAGACCATTTTGCAAGGCAAAGTTGAAGGCAGCAGACTACGAGGAAGAACAGCATGTAGATGGTTAGATCAGGAGAAGATGATCACTGATCTTCAGATTATACCAGCTGTTGTACCCGTGCTTTGGTATGAAATTCTACATTGTATACAGAATTCTAGATAAGGTCATGTACACTTTGTTAATAAGATTTTATTAAATTGTACAGTAAAAAAGGTATTTAAAAATTAAATTTCAGGTGCCTTCCCCTAAATTACTACTTCATTCAGCTAGAATGCAATCATTTATAGCCTATACTGTAGTGCTTTATTCCCCAACTTTACATACCGATTTTTATTACATTATGTTCACCCATTTTCTCGCGGCTTGGCATTGATATGGACGAAGCAAAAGAATCGAAATTCATGAATATCTCGATGATCGGAAATTGAATTCTTTATACTAGTGTTTATCGATAGGACCATTAATATAAAAAAATTGAGAACTGAATGTTAGACCTTCCCCTAACTACCATTTCACTCAAAGTGAATATAATTATTTATAGCCTAGACTGTAGAACTTTACATACCGATTTTCATTCAATTCTCTTCAGCCATTTTCTTTCTTGACATCCGTACATACGTACAGAGAGAGACAGAAATTACAGAAATTTAACAAGTGCATTTTCCTTGTTACTGTGGACATTAACGATACAGAATACCGTTCTTTTTAAATTCTGTACGATGTACAGACAAAACTCTTACTTTACATACATAGATAGATTATATATTTTAGGAAAGCTGAAGACCGCTGTGAATGGAGACGTCTCATCTAGACTGCAACACAGGAATTATAAATCAATGAGATCACGACATGCAACAATGATCAGAACGACTATTTATGATGATGATGATGATGATGATGATGATTATTATTATTATTATTATTATTATTATTATTATTATTATTATTATTATTATTATACAAACTGCAAGTAAATATATTCTGTGGAAGGGAATTCCGGCATTCCATAATTCAGCAATCCCGAACACGGAGAAGCCAACACATAAATAGACTTGAACCGGTTATAGCTGGTTGACTTGATAAAAGGTTGATGAAAATTCTGAAATCCAGGCTACTCTTCTAGTAGATGGTCGTATAACAATATTATTGCTTTTATATCCCACTAACTATCTTTGCGGTTTTTCGAGACATCGATATGTTGTAATTATGCCACGCAGGACTTCTCTAACGTTTCAGTAAATCTAGAAACACGAGACTGATGTATTTGAGCATCTGCAAATACCACCGGGGTGATCCGATATCGAGCTGCATGGTCCTGTGATAATTATCTAGCTACCGACTGACTAACGACGGAAATTATTCTTCGAGTTTGCCATAACTGAAGCACCACCTCACCAATCTCTTCTGCTGTGAGCAACATTTATATTATTTACCTGAAGGGAATTCTTAATGAGGCACTAAAACTCGTAATTTTGCTTATTACTGTCGACATGAACAGCATTAAAATAATTATATTTCACTTTCGAATCATGTGAATGAAACGTAAATTACTCGATGATCTCTTTTCTTCAGTTGTCCTCGCCAAAATGGTGATCAGACGAATTTGTATATGACCTTGTAGTTACCTGCACGCAATAGTCAGGTGGGTCTGGAAATGGCGGGGAGAAGTCTTTGTTATCTACATTTATGTGCAGTAAATTTTACGAACGTTTGTTGTGTAATGAGGTGTTGGGAACATCTATTACAGATCAGGTATTTCTCAAGTAGAGGGTGTCAAATCTCGGCACAATATTCATTCACTTATATGGTATATATTTTATATTGTATTTTCTGCTCAATTCACTCATTAATCTGACTGAATGAGTATTTTTCAGTTTTGAAGTAATATCTTCCTAAAATAAAAAAATGGTTGCAGATAATTATTCATTTGTGCAATATCTGCTTCCATTGTGCAAGTATATATAATATTAAGTGTTGAATATAGTGCATTTTCCGACAGTCAACTATTTCACAGAAATGTTATGAACAAAAGCGGCCGTGGCCCTAAGTTAGGTACCATCCCGGCATTTGCCTGGAGGAGAAGTGGGAAATCCGGAAAACCACTTCCAGGATGGCTGAGGTGAGAACGAACCCCACCTCTACTCAGTTGACCTCGTACCACTTTTCAAATTTTCGTGGCAGAGCCGGGAATCAAACCCGGGACTCTGGGGTGGCAGCTAATCACACTAACCACTACACCACAGAGGCGGACCAGTAACATGTCACGGACCGGGCGAGTTGGCCATGCGCGTAGAGGCGCGCGGCTGTGAGCTTGCATCCGGGAGATAGTAGGTTCGAATCCCACTATCGGCAGCCCTGAAAATGGTTTTCCGTGGTTTCCCATTTTCACACCAGGCAAATGCTGGGGCTGTACCTTAATTAAGGCCACGGCCGCTTCCTTCCATCTCCTAGGCCTTTCCCATCCCATTGTCGCGATAAGACCTATCTGTGTCGGTGCGACGTAAAGCCCCTAGCAAAAAAAAAAAAAAAAAAAAAAAAAAAAAACATGTCACGGAAACATATCTGTTAAATTATAGCTAATTCCCCAGGTTTAAAAATAGATTGAAAGTCATTACTGTTTCCTTTACAAAGCAGATAACGGACTGCATTTACAGAACATTGGGGGTCTTCCTGCAATTGTATAAATATGAACTTATTTGTTCATTTTTCGGAATTCGCGCCTAAATTTATACAACCCCGCATGACCGAAAATCCTACAGCAAATAGCAATCTGTGCAATGATCACGCGCTGCGTTGCTGCCTGTTTGCAATTAGCTACGTGCTTTGCAATCAAAATTCTTTATTCATTTTCATTCCTGTATTCACGGCCCCATAAATCAGGAAAGTCAGCAGTGGCAGTTCCTGACGCAAAAAGTGCAGGTAGCGTGGGCTCGTTCAATGGCCCTCAAAGAAATAAGGTCATATCAGGTGATCCCCCAAGATTCCACACCAAACATTCACTCAACATCGTACTTCATGGGCCGCCTGTCGCACCCAGTGAGGACTGTCCGGACTCCTATAGTGCATGTTGTGGCAATTGGTGTTCCCATCATTGTGGAAGCGCGATTCGTCCGAGAACAAGGTATGCGATACGAATGCTGCATCATTGTCCAGCCTACCTAATAACCACCAACAGAACTCTATTCGAGCTTCGAAATCCCGCCCATGGAGCTCTTGTTGTAGTTCAAAATGGTATGGGTGAAATTTATTTTCATGTAGTATTCGTCAGACGGACGGCTGGCTGGTGTTCATCTGCCATGCAGTCTCCTTTGTACTGATGTGTGGATTATTACGAGCTGCCTCCAGAACGGCCTCTTCTGTTTCACCCGATTTAATCGACCTATCGCGGACTGGTGGCTGGTTGGAAATCACGCCTATTTTCCTTGGGCGTCTTTCAACACGGCGGAATGCCGTAGCAGCCGGGTGTCGCCTGTCGGGATAACGTTCCTGGTACAGATGTAGTGTTTCGCACGCGTTTTGTCTTGCTTCCCCATAAATGAGAAGCATGTAAACGTATTCCTCTGTGGAAAACATGCCGAAAGATAGCAGAGATTACAGTACATTCATACCCTAACCAGCGGAGTATGCGCAGAGCACAAGATGAATTTCACCGTCATTCTACTGTTTGTGGCAAACGTGGGCCTGTGTTTACGTATTCAAACATCACACCGATGCAAAAATGCTTGAACGATGCAGGATTCGAACCGCTGCTGTTACATTCCGTCGATTGCTAGGCGAACGCCTAACCGCATACACTACGCTACACTGCTGGTACGTGATGGTAGTACGACGAGAGTAGAGGAGTAGAGTACTTACGCCATCCGGTTCGCTGTTTAAGACATTAATTACTGCACTGTTCCCTAGTTTTATGAATTGATTTCTCTCTTCGTTACACCCGGTCACGAGCCACGACACATTAACATAGTTACATGGTAAAGGACGTTTGTACACGATTTCAAGGCGTCATGTTTTGCGAACGGATGATAAAACATTTCGCTAGGGTTCAGAATCGTGTGCAAAATGTGCTCACTGAACGTTAGTAGCAAGCATACAGTACGCCTGCAGGGGAATAGCATCCCTATAACCATGCTCACGCTGGTTGGGCTGCAGCAAACGATATTGGAAGGGGCTGCTGAATCACACTGTATATATTTACAAGTTGTCTGCCTCTGTGGTGTAGTGGTTAGTGTGATTAGCTGCCACCCCCAGAGGTCCGGGTTCGATTCCCGGTTCTGCCACGAAATTTCAAAAATGGTACGAGAGCTGGAACGGGTCCACTCGGCCTCGGGAGGTCAATTGAGTAGAGGTGGGTTCGATTCACACCTCAGCCATCTAGAAGTGGTTTTCCGTAGTTTCACACTTATCCCCCAGGCAAATGCCGGGATGGTACCTAAGACTTAAGGCCACGGCCGCTTCCTTCCCTCTTCCTTGCCTGTCCCATCCAATCTTCCCATCCGTTCACAAGGCCCCTGTGCAGCATAGTAAGTGAGGCCGCATGGGTGAGGTACTGGTCATTCTCTCCAGTTGTATCCCCGACCCAAAGTATGAAACTCCAGGACATTGCCCTTGAGGCGGTAGAAGTGGGATCCCTCACTGAGTCCGAGGGAAAAACCGACTCTGGAGGGTAAACAGGTTAAGATGAAGAAGAAGATATATTTATAAGTTGCTTTACGTCGCAACGACACAGATAGGTCTTATGGCGACGATGGGATAGGAAAGGGATGGGAATCGAAGGAAGCGACCCTGGCCTTAATTAACGTACAGTCCAGGCATTTGCCTGGTGTGAAAATGGGAAGCCAAAGAAAACCTACTTCATGGCTACCGACAGTGGGGTTTGAACCTATTATCTCCCGAATGCAAGCTCACAGCTGTGCGCCGCACAAGTCCAACTCGCTATGTGGATGAATGAGTGAATAGATCAATAGCAAATCGGTTAGGGGATGGTTGAGTGGAGAAAGGAGACTTCAATAAATATGATGGGATAAATGGGTCTCAAATGACCCGGTTATTGAGACGAAATATGTAGGGGAGGAAATGGGACGAAGATTTATTGTACCGGGTGGTTTTACGGCTGTGGACTGCACAGGAATTTGTCTATTTAGCTGAAAATGAAAATGAGTGTTAAGACCGGCGTGTATGATATGGAAGAAAAGGATTAAAGACTGATTTGTTGAGGCTTGAAGATGCGTTAAAACAAGGGAGCGGTGGTATGGAAAGATGTTGATGAGTGATAATGTTGCAAACCGCAGGATTTTCTTCAATGGCAGGCTTGATTAGACCCAGTTTCTAATGATTTAAATATAGAAGTATGGAACTAAACGAGACATCAGTGCTAGTTACAAATGGAGGACTGTGGAGGCGTTTTATTAGTACATTCACAGAGCCTTGCAGAATGAACGCCGAAAGACGTAACAATCTACAACGAAGACATATGTATGTATGTATGTATGTATGTATGTATGTATGTATGTATGTATGTATGTATGTATGTATGTATATATGTATGTATTGGAACCACATGCCACAGATCAAAATGCCCCACAAGGTCATGACGTATGGGACCTTTTTCGTCAGGAGTCAGATGCTACCTCATCTGGAAAAAGACTCTTTATAAATTCCAAACTATGGGTGAACAAATTCCCCTCGGGCCACATTAACAGGGTATAACACCACTAGTGTCCGACTCGTTGGCTGAATGGTCAGCGTACTGGCCTTCGGTTCAGAGGGTCCCGGGTTCGATTCTCGGCCGGGTCGGGGATTTTAACCTTCATTGGTTAATTCCAATGGCCAGGGGGCTGGGTGTTCGTACTGTCCCCAACATCCCTGCAACTCACACACCACATATAACACTATCCTCCACCACAATTACACGCAGTTACCTACACATGGCAGATGCCGCCCACCCTCATCGGAGGGTCTGCCTTACAAGGGCTGCACTCGGCTAGAAATAGCCACACGAAATTATATTACACCTCTAGTGCAGTAACTTTGTTTTCATATCCAAAATTCCGTGAAAAATATTCCATAAATCACTTGAAAGAACAGTAAATAGATTGTGATCTATAAACTTTGCATTATCTTCCTTTATATTTTCGAATTCTTTGGTCATTCTTGCATCAATTAAATTAGTATGTTGATCACTACCAATACATGAATCACTGGTCAGCAAACTCATTGCACATGTTACTGCATTTATAGTGGTTGAAAATCCAAATTGCACGTTGACTTTCAGTAATTCCTCCTCCATGATGTATACCAGAACGACTTTTAGGCGCATTTCATGAGCGTTTGCTCAATTCACATACAGTAATGGTCCAAACACCAGGCCGGTTCCTGTCCTTCTTCCATTCAGTAAAATGGCCTTTATTTGACATTTTGTAGAGTTTTGGGATTGTTGTTTTTAGTTCCCCTATTTCTTGAAGGTATATTCTTGATCATTTAGCACAATTCCTATGACATGAGCTCGCAAATAAAGGTAACATATGCTCAACCGCCTGTAAGTGAATTTCAAAATTTCTCTAACGCTCAGGGTCATGTAGGTATTTTTTTCATCATTTTCTCCCTCCCCCCACCACCACCACCTACCTCATCATTGTAAACACTTTATTTTTAAGAAACAATACCATATTTTTCAGCATTAAATTTTCTTTAATTCTTTACCACATTATGTTTAATGATTTGGGCCGATTACCTTAGATATTAGGCCCCTTTAAACAACAAACATCTTTTATAACTTTTTTCTTAATTTTGATGTTTTTCAATATGGCGACGAAAATACGCATTGCCCGCGACAGTACGGATTTATATACTTCCTTATGTTGCTTTGGAGCGTGTTATTTACCATTTACAACAAGGATCATTTTTGTTTCAATTAGCTCCACCTCAAGGTGTTTTTTCGCTTATTTCTTACCGCGCTACGAGTCTGGATCACACTCTAACCTTCAAGAAGAACTGCTTCAACATCAAGCAAAATGTGTCAGCTCGGAATAATGTAGTGCACAAACTGACAGGCACCAAATGGGAAGCAGAGCCAAGTTTTCCGAGGACATCTTCACTTGCAATGTGCGATTCTCATGCTAAGTATGCGCGGCCGGTATGGTATAGATCTAGCAGAATAAAACAGGTGGAAATTGCATTTAATAAGACCTGACGCATCATCACAGGCTGCCTACGACTTAAGCCTATGATAAAATTTCACTGCCTTGCTCGAATTTCAACCTCTGGCATCCTCTGGGAGATAACGGAAAAGAACGAGAAGAAAAAGCTTGCACTTCTGTAGCTCACACTCTGCATGGCCCCCAGAGAGCATCCCCCCGTCTAGCTTCTAGAAAAATATTCCTCAGAGCAACAGAGTCTCTTCGAGGGACAACAAACCAAGTCCGGTATTATAAACGGCGAGGGAGTTTCAGTAGTCGTTGGGAATGGTTGGCACCACGCGAAGAACTTTGCCCTGGTCATATAAAAGGATGTTTCACATGGAGGGTGCTGAACAGGTGTTACGAGATGAAAATCTATGTGAATGTGGTTCACCACTGGCAACATCCCATCTTTTTCAATTCATACGGTGCCCAACAGCATGGGCAATGGAAGACATTAATGCAATACATAAGCAAATACATAAGTTTGTTCATCCTCATGTTTGTCGTCCTTGTTCGATTCCATCTGTTTGAAAGCGACACCTTTGAAGGCAAGTCTCATATTAAGAAGGCAACATCCCAACGCAGCATCTTCTTCTCCAATCGCTGTCTAGATAGGGGGGCCACTTACACTTCCCAGATCCACAACCTTCGGCGTTCTTTCTTTCTTTCTTTCTTTTCTTTCTTTCTTTCTATCTTATTCTACTTTTTCTTTTCTTATTTATTTCTTGCCTTTCATTTATGTTTTGTTGTTAATAATATGCACACAATGTTGTAAAATTCATCATCATCATCATCTGTTTACCCTCCAGGTTCGGCTTTTCCCTCGGACTCAGCGAGGGATCCCACCTCTACCGCCTCAAGGGCAGTGTCCTGGAGCTTCAGAGACTTGGTCGGGGGATATAACTGGGGAGTATGACCAGTACTTCGCCCAGGCGGCCTCACCTGCTATGGTGAACAGGGGCCTCGTAGGGGGATGGGAAGATTGGAAGGGATAGGCAAGGATGAGGGAAGGAAGCGGCCGTGGCCTTAAGTTAGGTACCATCCCGGCATTCGCCTGGAGGTGAAGTGGGAAACCACGGAAAACCACTTCGAGGATGGCTGAGGTGGGAATCGAACCCACCTCTACTCAGTTGACCTCCCGAGGCTGAGTGGACCCCGTTCCAGCCCTCGTACCACTTTTCAAATTTCGTGGCAGAGCCGGGAATCGAACCCGGACCTCCGGGGGTGGCAGCTAATCACGCTAACCACTACACCACAGAGGCGGCTGTTGTAAAATTAATATTTAATCTTACACCCTTCCTGGGCTTAAACATCATCTGCCTTTCTGTCCATTCTTTTGGTCGATCAACATCATATAATTTTAGAAGATGTCCCCTACGTAATACACTCTGTTCTCAGCACGTAATTATCCGATCCCTACGCTACGTAGTTAGCACATGAGAAAAATATTTACATTAAAGAAACATACAATAATGAACAAAACCCTGACACCAAGACAAACAACGATGAACATCGGTTCTGTTTGAACTCAAATGAAATAACACACTTAAAAAAATCACATGTACACTTTATGTACAAATGCGGCCATTCCTGTAAGAAAAATATTATATCACTTTCTTCTGCCCTCGGCGACAGCTTGATGAAAGCTTGCGCATGCCGTCTTATCCTGGCCGTCATCTGGGTTAGAACAGAGCTCCTTTTGACTGAGAGATACACATCTGAAAATCCCTAGCTGTCCGTTGCCTTGTACACCCATACGTGGGAGGATTTATATATATTAACTACCATATCATCGTATTACCATTTAACACAAGTGTTCTTAAACCGAACTATTCAAAGTAAACACAGCATGAAATCCAAGGGCCCATAGCTTTTAAATTAAATACACAGCAAGTCTGCGCGAAGGGGACCGGAACGAAAAAAAAAAATCTCACGTCGGGAGAATGGTCACCCTAATCCTCCCAATTCACGGACCAGGACAGACTGTAAACTTATAATTACAGCCGTTATTTCTCTTCCTAGGACACACTTACTATCCCCACCAATTCATTTATTTATTTCATTTATTTCATATCACCGAAGAGTTCCCAAAAGTTACTATTTATTTACTCTCTATTCTCTCATTCTTCACGTCAAATATCTTGGTGCATTATAACATTCGAATTCCTCATTTCATATATTATCGTAGACTCTTGTCGGATTTCGTCCTTCTCATTATTTCTCGTACCACGTATCCTAGTTCCTTAGGACTAAGCCTATCATTATTCCTTTCTCAAACCTCCATATTTATCTTCGCTCACCATGAACATTCTGAACACTCTCTCACGCACCCGGTACCAGAGCACTTCACACTTTTTTCACAAAAAAGGCACACTCCAGATATATTCTGATAAAAATAAAAAGTTAAGTGAAATTTGCATACTGTCCCTAACATTATCTATCTAAATAACACAACTTTGTATCTATCTCAGTCATAACACTTCACTCTTGATGTTCATGCCTTAATGCTATGCCAGCCTGGCCTGCATTGTCTAAATGGCCCGTGACTATTTCTCTACGACAATCATATTGAATATTAATAGCAACTTCTTGGGCATAGTGTCCCTTATTCATTACTCACTTCTGCTTCCAACCCGTCTATGGGTAACTCAAAATGCTATTCCGTCCTTGTTTCCCATACTCACTAGAATATTAGTACTAACTGACAACAAACTACTCCTCACGAAATCAGGAGATAGTGGGTTCGAACCCCACTGTCGGCAGCCCTGAAGATGGTTTTCCGTGGTTTCGCATTTTCACACCAGGCAAATGCCTGTACCTTTGTTAATGCCACAGCCGCTTCCTTCCAAATCCTAGGCCTTTCCTATCCCATCGTCGCCATAAGACATATCTGTGCCGGTGCGAAGTAAAGTAAATACAAAAAATCTCGTTACGAAGTACTTATCAGAAAGGAAAATGTGGTTCGCAGGGAAAGTGAAGCTCACTTAATTCTACGTTAAGATGACAAAGAAAACCTGAAATTCCATATTAGGACATGCATTATTTTAGCATTTATGTATTAAACAAAATAAAATCCTATATTATGTCATCCCGGTTATATTTTATCGTGCTAAGACATAAAATGGGATCACTTCATCTGTTTGGTTGTCGTTTTTCCGTCCACGGGAAACACACACAGTTGCAAATAGGTATTCCCATGTAGTTTCTATTACAGCAACCCTGCTTGGCAAACCATTCTTTCTATATCCTTGAACTTCTTTCTCACAGTTTTTTTTTTCGAATTTTTCAGTAATCATATCCATGCACTCTCAAAATAAATCAATTAGTCACTACTGAGCTGCATTTAGGGCAGTCGCCCAGGTGGCAGATTCCCTATCTGTTGTTCTCCTAGATTTTCTTAAAGGATTGCAAAGAAATTGGAAATTGAACATCTCCCTTGGTATGTCATTCCAATCCCTAATTACCCTTCCTATAAACGAATATTTGCCCCAATTTGTTCTCCTGAATTCCAATTTTATCTTCATATTGTGATCTTTCCTATTTTTAAAGACACCACTCAAACTTATTCGTCTACTAATGTCATTCCACGCCATCTCTCCGCTGACAGCTCGGAACATACCACTTAGTTGGGCAGCTCCTTTCCTTTATCCCAAGTGTTCCCAGCCCAAACTTTGCAACATTCTTGTAACGTTACCACTTCTTCACACATATCATAATATGTATAAGAAAACATAAGGTCGAATGATACTGCCTTGAGGAATTCCTCTCTTAATTATTACAAGGTCAGATAGAGCTTCGCCTACTCTAATTCTCTGAGATCTATTTTCTAGAAATATAGCGGCCCATTCAGTCACTCCTTTGTCAAGTCCAATTGCACTCATTTTTGCCAGTAATCTCCCATGATCTACCCTATCAAGTGCCTTAGAGAGGTCAATCGCAATACAGCCCAATTGACCCCCTGAATCAAGAATATCTGCTACATCTTGCTGGAGTCCTACAAGTTGAGCTTCAGTGGAATAACCATTCCTAAACCCAAACTACCTTCTATCAAATCAGTTACTAATTTCGCAAACATATATAATCAGAAGAATGCTTTTTCAATGCTTACATGCAATGCATGTCAAACTGACTGGCCTGTAATTTTCAGCTTTATGTCTATCACCCTTCCCTTTATACACACGAGCTACTATGGCAACTCTCCATTCATTTGGTACAGCTCCTTCATGAAAACAATAATCAAGTACTTCCGATATGGTACTATATCCCAACCCATGGTCTTTAGTATATCCCCCGAAACCTTAATCAACGCCAGCTGCTTTTCTAGTTTTCAACATTTGTATCTTACTGTAAATGTCATTGTTGTCATAGGTTAATTTTAATAGTTCTTTAGTATTAGTCACCCCCTCTGTTTGGACATTATCCTTGTAACCAACAATCTTTACATACTGCTGACTGAATAATTCGGCCTTTTGAAGATCCTCGCACACAAACTCCCCTTGTTCATGAATGATTCCTGGAATATCCTTCTTGGAACCTGTATCTGCCTGAAAGTACCTATACATACTCATCCATTTTCACTAAAAGTTGTATGGCTGCCAATTATGCTTGCCATCATGTTATCCTTAGCTGACTTCTTTGCTAGATTCAATTTCCTAGTAAGTTTCTTCAATTTCTCCTCATTTCCACAGCCATTTCTAACTCTATTTCTTTCCAACCTGCACCTCCTTCTAAGTTTCTTTACTTCTCTGTTATAATATGGTGGATCTTTATCATTCCTCACCACCTTCAAAGGTACAAACTTATTTTCACACTACTCAACAATTGCTTTAAACCCATCCCAGAGTCTGTTTACATTTTTATTTACCGTCTTCCACCGATCATAGTTACTTTCTTAAAACTCCCTCATGCCTGTTTTATCAGCCATATGATACTGCCTAATAGTCCTAATTTTAATATCTTCCTTTCTTTCACATTTATTTTTAACTACCACAAAAATAGCTTCATGGTCACTAATACCATCTATTACTTTGGTTTCTCTATAGAGCTCATCTGGTTTTACCAGCACCACATCCAGAATATTCTTTCCTCTAGTTGGTTCCATCACATTCTGAATCAGATGCCCTTCCCATATCAACTTATTTGCCATTTGTTGGTCATGCTTCCTGTCGTTCGCATTACCTTCCCAATTGACATTTGGTAAATTGAGATCACCCGCTACAATCACGTTCCTTTCCTTATCGTTTCCCACACAGCTGATTATCTTATCAAATCATTCTGAATCAGCGTCTGAGCTACCCTTTCCCGGTCTGTACACTCCAAAAACATCAAGTTACCTATTATCTTTAGAGGTGAGCCTTACAGCTAGAATTTCATGTTTGTCATCTTTAACTTTTTAGTAGCTTACAAATTCGTCTTTCACCAGAATGAATACTCCCCTTCCTACCATTCCTATCCTATCTATACGATATACCCTCCAGTTCCGTGAGAAAGTTCTGCATCCATTATATCATTTCTCAGCCATGATTCAACTCCTATTACAATATCTGGTAAGTATATATCTCTCTATCCTAGGCTTAGAGATACTTAGTTCGCTACAGATAAGGTGTGATATGTATCACAAAGTAATCCCCGGAATACCCAAACATTCCTAACAGATTTCCGAATTCAGAATCAGTTATGGCATAGTGTATTATTTATCTGGTTCCCCTACCCTCACATGTGTAGCGGTGAATAGCCTTATGCTTGAAGAATGTATTCGTAACTGCTAATCCCATACTATTACAGAAGTCCAGTGAACGCTTCCCATTCCTATTAGCTTCCATACCTTCCCCACATATACCCATTACCTTCTCATATCCCTTAATTCTATTTCCAACTCTCGCATTGAAATCGCTCATTAGGAGTTTTCAATCCGTTTTATTTTAGTGATGACTTAAATATGAAAATTCATTAAAAATAATTTCTCTCTCGTTATTTCTGATGTACCATCCCTGTAATAATAACAATAATAAAAAGAAACTGTTCTTGGTGACGCCGAAGTTTTGAATTCTACCGACACGAGGCGGACATATCTGAGCATCTTCAAATACCAGTGGACTGAGCTGGGACCAAACACGCCAAGTTAGCGTCAAAATGCTAGGGCTCGTCCGTGGTCAACGCGGCAGAAATGTCCCAAAAATACTCTGTTGTTTTCGAATCTGCATTGCTATTTTTCTAGAGGAAAAGATGGCATCAAATGTTTTAATACCGTTAAGTTCAATGAAGTACACATTGGACCAAACCTTTCTCTTTTACGTGGAGATTCTAACAGCTCTATTTGTCATTGTCTCCGGGATATGAAACAGAAACTGCTATCTCTCCGACAGGTAAAGCACCGAAAGGAAAGTTGGGGCTCAGGTGCACCTTCCAATTAATGACGGTGAAGTAGTAGATGGGAGAAGTGGAAGTGGGGTTTCGTGAAAGTCTTCCGGCCCTTGATCTCCGCATGGGCTGTGGAGCACATAAACGTCAAAGTAACGATGTTAATTACACATTCCAGACCTTCCGCTATCTTGTGTAATAGATAGGAATGGGTTCACTTTTTACTAACTTTATAATACTTTCCCTGGGAATATTGTTTCTTGTTCGAAGTTGTAATTCCTCAGTGCTATGGAGTCGTCGAAGTCATAGCTTTCATTTAACTATTTTGTTGATCACCTTTAAAGAATAATTGACGTGCCCTTCCTTCGCTACGGAATTTTACATTGCATACAGAACTGTATGTAAAGTAGTCTACGCGTTGTAAGATTTAACCAGATTGCATAGCACTTTGCCTTAACCGAGAAACACCCTTATATTTCGGGATGAAACACAACCTGTGTTAACGGAATGGCGAAAGAAATGTCAAAACCGGTCCGGTAAGTTCTGAGATTACCCGATACATATAAATAAACTCACAGCCTCTCTTTTTATATTAGTACAAACAGTTTACCGCGTTACCTCTGTAATCCCTATGAAGTTGGTCATGAAGCCAAGACCAGCTTCAATATAGAGTCTGTTCAGTCCTCAGCCCGAAGGCTGGCTGGGTCCTCAACAGTTCCACCATTAGCTGTAATAGATGGCCTAGACATCACTTAAGAGGAGTACCAGGAAATGAGTTGTGAGGTAGTATCCCATTGCTTTCCTCACTGAGGAGCCAGAGGTTGGTATTAGATATCAGTCTGCCAATTCCACTGAAAAGCATGCACCAACCGATCCTATAAGCAACATTTTCACACCATTCATACCAGGGACTGGCATTACTCACAAGCTCATACCTCAGTCACTTTCATACTGTCAAAGCCAAGAATAAGATTGAGGCAGATCAATGAAAGTGCTATAGCCCTTACGACAAGACATAGTGCAAGACATCACGAATACTATTCCTCGCAACATACTTTCTGTAAGGCACATATATGAGCGAATGACGTGGATAGATATGGCAATTGGAGGAATTAGGGCGAGAATTGTCTCAGTGTATTCACCATGCGAGGGTGCAGATGACAATGAAGTTGACAAGTTTTATGAAGCATTGAGTGACATCGTAGTCAGGATCAACAGCAAGGATAGGATAGTGCTAATGAGCGATCTCAATGCGAGAGATGGAGTTAGAACTCTCCGACTCGTTGGTTGAATGGTCAGCGTACTATGTAATTAAGGGTAGATTTTTTAAATCTATCAAAGGCATTTATGTTAATTGGGCTGTAGTGAGAATTGATGGTAGAATGAGTTCTTGTTTCAGGGTACTTACAGGGGTTAGACAAGGTTGTAATCATTCGTCTTTGCCGTTCATAGTTTACATGGATTATCTGCTGAAAGGTATAAAGTGGCAGGTAGGGATTCAGTTAGGTGGAAATGTAATAAACAGTCTAGCCTATGCTGACGACTTGGTCTTAATGGCAGATTGTGCCGAAAGCCTGCAGTGTAATATCTTGGAACTTGAAAATAGGTGCAATGAGTATGATATGAAATCTAGCCTTTCGAAGAATAAATTGATGTCAGTAGGTGAGAAATTCAACAGAACTGAATGTCAGATTGGTGATACAAAGCTGGAACCGGTAGATAATTTTAAGTATTTAGGTTGTGTGTTCTCCCAGGATGGTAATATAGTAAGTGATATTGAATCAAGGTGTAGTGAAGGTAATGGTGTGAGCTCGCAGTTGTGATCGACAGTGTTCTGTAAGAAGGAATTCAGCTCCCGAACGGAACTATCTTTACACCGGTCTGTTTTCAAACCAACTTTGCTTTACGGGGGGGAATGCTGTGTGGACTCAGGATGTCTTATTCATGTTAGAAGTAACAGACATGAAAGTAGCGAAAATGATTGCTTGTACATCAGGTTGGAACAATCACAGGACGGCACTCTGAATGAGGAGATAAATGCTAGGTTAGGAATGAACTCGATGGATGAAGCTGTACGCATAAACCGTCTTCGGTGGTGGATAGGTTACCTAGGAGAATAATTGACACTGTTATGGAGGGTACGAGAATTAGAGGGAGACAATGACGACGATGGTTAGACTCAGTTTCTAACGATTTAAAGATAAGACGCACAGAACTAAATGAGGCCACAGAATAGTTGCAAATAAAGGATTGTGGCAAGTTTAGTAAATTCAGAGGCTTGCAGACTGAACGCTGAAAGGCACAAAACGGTCTATAATGATAATGTATGTTATTATTATTATTATTATTATTATTATTATTATTATTATTATTATTATTATTATTATTATTAACAGTCTCCGTGGCTTAGACGGCAGAGCGTAGGCCCCTCACCGCTGGCTTCCGTGGTTCAAATCCCGGTCTCTCCATGTGAAATTTATGCTGGACAAACCCGAGGTGGCACAGGTTTTTCTCCGAGTACTGCGGTTTTCCCTGTCATCTTTCATTTCAGCAACACTCTCCACTAGCATTTCATTTCATCCGTCAGTCATTAATCATTGCCCCAGAGGAGTGCGACAGGCTTCGGCAGCCGGCACAGTTCCTATCCTCGCCGCCTGCAGTGTAATATCTTGGAACTTGAAAATAGGTGCAATGAGTATGATATGAAATCTAGCCATTCGAAGACTAAATTGATGTCAGTAGGTGAGAAATTCAACAGAACTGAATGTCAGATTGGTGATACAAAGCTGGAACCGGCAGATAATTTTAAGTATTTATTTTGTGTGTTCTCATTCATTCCATTCCTGACCCGGTCACTGACTGGAAAAACCATGTTGTAGGTTTGCATTTTTTCATTATTATTATTATTATTATTATTATTATTATTATTATTATTATTATTATTATTATTATTATTATTAAGGGCTGCTTGGCCGAGGCGGTAAAGGCGTGCTCGGTTCGCCCGGAAGGACGTGGGTTCGAATCCCCGTCAGGAAGTCGTAAAATTTAAGAAACGAGATTTTCACTTCTGGGGGTATATATGGCCCTGAGGTCCACTCAGCCTACACCAAAAATGAGTACCAGGTTAATTCCTGGGGGCAAAGGCGGCCGGGCGTAGAGCTAGCCACTCTACCCCATCACGTGCCGAGGTTAACAATGGTGGAAGCCTTTACCTTTCACACCTCCAAGGGTCTTCATGGTCTGTACGGAGGTGACTTTGCTTTGCTTTGCTATTATTATTATTATTATTATTATTATTATTATTATTATTATTATTATTATTATTATTATTATTATCTCCCTAAGTAAAACAATGAGTATAACACGGAACTAAGAGACTAAAACTTCGTATCCATTACATTTTATAGCGTTTATGACTTAAGGAGCCAAGGAAGTTCGGAGCGTCAAATTACTGACACAGAACGTGGGAGCCACGTTGCACCCACCAACTTTCTACACTCCAAGTTCTCATGCACAACACCACCTTGGTTATGTGTCCCACTTGTCACATGACTCAAGATGTAATTGTCTTCATCGTAGTGAGACAAAGTCCTGCTAACAAGAGCACAATGGTCATTTCTCCCACAGAACATAACAGTTAACTCTCTTATTTAAAGCCCGTGTTTGTGGCATTAGCACTTGCAAGCCAAATGGGCGAGAGACGTGCTTCTCATCTGCAACTAGCAAGGTGCTGCAACCCTCTTAATGTATGTCAGCGTTCTTTCTCCAGAGGAATGCACCAGCGTTTGGTATAACGAAGCTATTTAGTAGCTGATAAACCGAAAACCTTTCCTCTAATAATGACCTAATGCAGGTGCGTCCAACGCGTGACTCGTGCCCGAATTTATGTATTTTTATTTAATTGTTTTTGCTTTGCTATTTGCTTTACGTCGCACCGACACAGATAGGTCTTATGGCGACGATGGGACAGGGAGGGGCTAGGAGTGGGAAGGAAGCGGCCGTGGCCTTAATTAAGGTACACCGGGCGAGTTGGCCGTGCGCGTAGAGGCGTGCGGCTGTGAGCTTGCATCCGGGAGATAGTAGGTTCGAATCCCACTATCGGCAGCCCTGAAAATGGTTTTCCGTGGTTTCCCGTTTTCACACCAGGCAAATGCTGGGGCTGTACCTTAATTAAGGCCACGGCCGCTTCCTTCCAACTCCTAGGCCTTTCCTATCCCATCGTCGCCATAAGACCTATCTGTGTCGGTGCGACGTAAAGCCCCTAGCAAAAAAAATTAAGGTACAGCCCCAGCATTTGTCTGGTGTGAAAATGGGAAACCACGGAAAACCATCTTCAGGGCTGCCGACAGTGGGGTTCGAACCCACTATCTCCCGAATACTGGATACTGGCCGCACTTAAGCGACTGCAGCTATCGAGCTCGGTTATTTAATTTTTTAATTTTTTTTACAGTTTGTTTTACGTCGCACCGACACATATTGGTCTTATGGCGACAATGGGATAGGAAAGTTCTAGGAGTGGGAAGGAAGCGGCCGTTGCCTTAATTAAGATACAGCCCCAGCATTTGCCTGGTTGGAAATGGGAAACCACGGGAAACCATATTCAGGGCTCGAACACACTATCTCCCGGACGCAAGATCACAGCTACGCGCCCCTAACTGCACGGCCAACTTTCCCGGTAATTTACAATTTAATGTAGTTTTTAATAAAGCAAATCGTATCAAAAAAATTATGTACCTTCAACTTATCACATTGACAGTTTGTAACAGGTCAGTGTTAAAGTAGCAATGTTAGTGAGAAGACTGGTTTTCAGTCCTTCTTTAAAACTGTGCTCTTAGTGCCTGTTCATATGATACTTATGGCTCGTACATCCAGTAGTAAGAAAAGTTTCGTGCTGCTAGGATTGCGTAGCTCTGAGTTTGTATTCGGGACAAGGTGGGTTCAAATCCCACGGTTGCAGTCCTGAAAATTGTTTTCTGTGGTTTTCCGTGTTCATACCAGGCAAATTTTGGGCTGTATCTTAATTAAGTCCACGGCAGCTACCTTAGGGTGACCAGATTATAAGCATGAAAATACGGGGCACTTCGACTGCCTATGATTATTAGGCCCAATTTTAGATCAGAATTTCTTAACACGAGCCATATTATCATTTATATTATTCTTATTATTTAACATGGATGCGGCCCACTTCCAGTACACCGGATGAGTTGGCCGTGCGGTTTAGGGTGCGCAACTGTGAGCTTGCATCCGGGAGAGAGTGGGTTTGAGCCCCACTGTGGCAGCCGTGAAGATGGTTTTACGTGGTTTCCGATTTTCACACCAGGCAAATGCTGAGGCTGTGCCTTAATAAAGTCCACGGCCGCTTTCTTCCCATTACTAGGCTTTTCCTATCCCATCGTCGCCATAAGTCCTATCTGTGTCGGTGCGACGTAAATCCAGTTATATAAAAATATCTTCCAATACATAACAAGAAACAAAAAAACAATATCCACTATGTAGGATTATTAGTTGCCATTTTTACATTTTATAAACCTCTGTCACACTGGTTTATCCCCTGTGGATGGGGGCGGTAGAATAACACCCACGGTATCCCTTGCCTGCCGACAGATGTGACTAGGAGGGTCCCCAGGATCTCCTAACTTGGGAGCGTGGGTTGGCAACTCCGAGACCCTTAGCTGAGTCCTGGCATTGTGCCGCATCCTCCTCGTTTATCTAT